>NC_085859.1:10736478-10746478 GCF_034702125.1 Engraulis encrasicolus
ACGTCTGGTGGCCCGAAATCTAGCTTAGCTTAGCTATCAGCTGGTTGCTACTCTCAGGTACACACACAGCACAAAGCCTCATCCATAGAGCAAGCCCACTCTGGTTGCTCCGTGCCTGCAGCTCGCCTAGGGGTCGCTGTCGAAAGAGCATAGCCCTGAATGGAGCATGCACGCCTCCGTTGGCGCCCCTATAGTGCAGTACCACCCGGGGAAGTGGCGACTCTGTTTCCCATTACATTCTCTCCAAGAACAGGAGGACTGAGCCAATCAGAGACGCATTTCCACGAGAGCTGGAAGAGTGAGCCAATCAGAGACGCATTTCCACGAGAAACACGGAACACCCTCTCGTTTCTCCACAAGCCACCTTGCTGGCTTACAAAAACGGCTTGAAACAAAGCAACCAGAACGTTTTTTAAAACAGGACCAACGCGTAACACATTCAATAACAATGGGAAACACAGCAATATTAATCAAATGACGTTGAGAGGCCATCTTTAATACAATATTACAAGGTTGCATACACAGAACGAGCCAAATGGCGCATGCGCTCAAGCTTGTTAACGAGGGATTGCGCAATCCGGGGTGAGGCAAGGCTCGGAATTCAGCCCCAAATTCAGCTTATTCGGAGCAATTTGACATGAAATGGGCAAATATTACGATATTGGCCACGAAAATGATTGAAAATGATTGAAACTGTTGAAATACTGCAAAAATGGTAGTTATGTGCAGATGCTCGAAAACAATAGTTGTTATTGTTACTATTATTCACATTTACTGCAGCTCATCTTTCTCATGCACTGCCTCCCCTGCTGTATTGGAGCGTATGTGCCTAGTGTGTGTGTGTGTGTGTGTGTGTGTGTGTGTGTGTGTGTGTGTGTGTGTGTGTGTGTACGTGTACGTGTGTGCATGTGTGCGCGCGTGTGTGTACGTGTGTACATGTGTGTGTGTGCGCGCATGTGTGTGTGCGCGTGTTCATACGGGCATATGTTAGTTTGTCTACGTGTGTTTGTTTGAGTGCACCTTGGCTTTCCTATATACTAATAGTCGAGAAAGTGCACACCGACACTGTGGAAATAAAATGGGAAAAGTTGCAGACCCCCCCTCGCCTTTCAATTGTAAGGTAGCTTTCCAGCTAGCCATTAATATTATTTGTGGCATTGGTTATAATTTAACTGCCAGTGCGCATAACAAACAGCAGGCCTTGGTGTTTTCGCAGTGGCAGCATATCCAGGGTGGGACTGGTTATCTGGCACACAGGGCGCTTTTCCAGTAGCCCGACAGTCCCCAGCGGGCGATTCTCCTGTGTGTGTGTGTGTGTGTGTGTGTGTGTGTGTGTGTGTGTGTGTGTGTGTGTGTGTGTGTGTGTGGTTTTTTTATTATTATTATTATTATTATTATTATTATTATTATTATTATTAGGCCTATGTATTCCTTAGGGACTGGTCCACAGTTTCGGACATTTGGCCCACTGGACCATCTTCACCATAGACAGTGGATGGAGTCAAGCAGGATACAGTAGTATGATAACGAGTCCTATACCAATATGTAAGAGGGGCCAGTTGAAGCCAAAAGTCCCTGGGTGGTCATTTTGTCCCTGTCCAGCCCTGAGCTTATCTATGCTTTTCTTTGTTGGTGTGTATGTGTGTGTGTGTGTGTGTGTGTGTGTGTGTGTGTGTGTGTGTGTGTGTGTGTGTGTGTGTGTATGTGTGTGTGTGTGTGTGTGTGTGTGTGTGTGTGTGTGTGTGTGTGTGTGTGTGTGTGTGTGCTTGTGCGTGCGTGTGGGCATGTGTGTGCTTGTGTGTGTGTCTGCGCGTGTCTACGCTTGTCTGCGTGTGTGTGCGTGCGTGCGCGTGTGCGCATGGTGAGTAAAACACAGCACATGTTTATTACCCAGCCCCTCAATTTCCTAATGGGTAATTCAGTGCCATGCCAACATCTCAAAATAAAATGCTTATTTGGAGGAAAGATGAAAAGTTCCAGAAAAATTCTGTGGAGTTGCTCATGGTAGGTCTACAGAACCATCCATCTTATTTTAAGTGGCTTGGATAGAGAGACGATTTTTTTTTTTGTCCCCACTCGTCGGAGTACGCATGTGTGCACACTCAGCCTTGAATGATGTAAGATAATTGAGTGGGGAATTAAAAGGGATTTTATATCAAAATATTTCATTTTTATTTTGTTTATGAGATGAAAAAAGGAATTATTTTTCCTCCTGTCCCCCTTCAAGTGATTTAGTAAACTGTGTTCCTTATAGCAAAGGCATTGCAGAAGGAGGCCGAGTCGATCAAATCAGAATCTAACACTGCACTGCAATGCATTATTTATCTCTTTTGCACTGGCTCTGAATTAGTTATGCTGTTTATGGGATTGGCCCTTCAGAAATGGGCCTTATTCTCTCATTTATTAACCCTTATGTGGGAACAGCCCACGCCACCATCCCATTGGGCCATCACACACACTTAGATATGGTAAATGGACTGCATTCATATAGCGCCTTTCCACTCATTCGAGCACACTGCCACCAGGAGCAACTTGGGGTTAAGTATCTTGCTCAAGGACACAACGATGGAGTCAGGCCGAGCGGGCCTCGAACCTGCAACCTTTGGGTTGCCGAACGAGAGAGAGAGAAAAAAAAAATCTGGTGCAAAATATTTGACAGTATAATACAGCATATTGTGCTGTATTAGAGAGAGAGAGAGAGAGGGAGAGAGAGAGAGAGAGAGAGCGAAGAAGAGAGAGAGAGAGAGAGAGAGAGAGAGAGAGAGAGAGAGAGAGACAGAGACAGAGACAGAGACAGAGACAGAGAGAGAGAATCTGGTGCAAAATATTTGACAGAACAATACAGCATATTGTGCTGTATGGAAGTGAGAAATGGTGTCCATTCAGTATGCACGACTACACAAAGTGGGACAAATATCCCTACATGGAGAATTTGAAAAGAGTGACCCAAAACACCCAGTATTGCATGTGTGCTGAATTAGGCTGCTTCCCATTGGATCTAACAATCCAGAAAAGATCCCTAAAATTCTGGATGCATCTAGGCAAGTCCCAAAATAGACTCCAGTTTGAGGCATTGAAACCCCAAGAGATGAACTCTGAAAGGAGTCCTCTAAACCAGCTAGTACTGAAGCTAACTAACAGTGATTAACATGAACAAAGCACAGTTCAGCATTGCCTTCCAAACCTCAATTAGTGTCAACGAAATTATGAATAAAACAAAAGAAGACTACTTGGAACATTGGACGAGCCAAAGTACTCACCAAAGCAGAACGAATGCCTATCTGACCATAAACAGGGAGACAAAGAAAAACATGGCTACCCAAAAGCAAAAGGATGTGTGGTCGCTGTCAAGCAGAGAGGGTTGAGGTGCACTTTCTGCTATACTGCAAAAAATGTGAGGGCCTGAGGAAAACCTTCTTCCCCAAATTCAAAATATTTCCCCAAATGTCGATTGTCTCTCAGAAGCAGAAAGGTTGTTGATTCTACTTGGCGAAGGGCCCCGGGTCTTACAGCACAATATGTGCTTGCATGTCACAAAATGGACTGCATTTATATAGCGCTTTTCCACTCCTTCGAGCACTCAAAGCACTTTACATTGCCTCACATTCACCCATTCACACTCACATTCACACACCGGTGGCCGTGGCTGCCACGCAGGGTACCACCCTGCCACCAGGAGCAACTTGGGGTTAAGTATCTTGCTCAAGGACACAACAATGGAGTCAGGCCAAGCGGGGCTCCATTGGGTGGCCCAACGGCTCCTCTACCAACTGAGCTACCACCGCCCATGAAAATGAGGGACACCAACCACAGTAGCATACAGCAAACATGTTAACACTTTATTTTAGTGTTACTACATCTATTAGCACTAATACATACAATGCTAATACCTGTATACTGTATCAATAACTTGTACGGCATGTACTATGCAAAATGAAACATTTGTTAAGCATGTATTATAAAGGACCTAACAATTTTTTGATTTTGCTTACATGCCTTACAAGCTACCTATACAGGCATTACACAGGCACAGGCACTGCATATAGTACTAAAAGATGTAACAATAAAATGTGTTACCGTAAGTGTTACCGCAAACATAATAATACATACACACAGCCACACACCCTGGCGTGCCCACATGCATGTTCGGACACTGTATTAGTCATGTTATTAAAGCACCATTTGAACTGAGAGAGAGAGAGAGAGAGAGAGAGAGAGAGAGAGAGAGAGAGAGAGAGAGAGAGAGAGAGAGAGAGAGAGAGAGAGAGAGAGAGATAAAGCAGATGCTTCGGCATTACTCTTTTTTATTATCCCATTCCTGCCAAGTATTCAAATTTACATGGTTGAGCTAATATTGTGCCTTATTAACAAATGGGCCCAAATACGTGGAAACAGTGTTTAATGCTAAAATCAATATGGCATGGCCAAATGACATATCACCTTGCACACGGCACGGGCACGCCTTCCCATATTACACGTAAATATAGGCTACGTGGTTAGCATAAGATTAAGTTCGCTCATGAAAAATGTGCTTTGTGAATCTGTATACATAGACAGGCATGAGATAACTAACACATGGCGCGGGATAGCATAGCTAACACATAGTAACACACACTACTGTTTGCGTTACAATTTTGTAATAAGGAAAAGCGACATTAATGGGTGCATATGCATACATTCGTTTTTCTCAACTTGAACCTGAACATAAAAGTGCACTTCTTTTTACCACTACTGTTAAGAGTGTGTCCCTTGTCACACTGGAACCATTTATGACAGATGACAATTTTGGCACTTACAGTGTGAGCAGAAGTGTGAAAAGGAACACTAGAGCTGACCGTGTGACATGAGGTGCTCGAGAGCTTATTTTAATTAGTAGATCTATTCGAACTAAAAATAAACTGGCTTCTTGTGAACTTTGTTAGAAATACCACATTGCATTATTTTCTTCCTAACTGTATTCACACTGAATTTTCCTACAAAGAACTAGTTTGGAAACAAAGGAGATCTAACTTCACAAGCCATTTTCCTTTTGCAAGCTTGTGAGCTCATTTCATTAGTCTGTTAGTAGCTCTGAACATGTGGATATGGGGTCTCATTGGAAGAGGTGATTTTGAGAACAGTTAAGACAGCTCAATATGTACCTCAGAACACGTTTTGAGGAGGGAAATGTCAACCAGGTGTGCTAATTTTCAATTCATTCTGCACCAATGCACAGATCCACAGCCTCTTACACCCTCATCCTGAGCCTGACCTTAACCCTATCCCTCTGCAGATTTAAAGGGGTATGCCACTATGTTGGGGCTTAATACAGTTAAAATCGTTGGCTGGGGTTTATAAAGGTGGTAAAGTGTCTTATTTTTCATGTTAAGCGTTGTCTTGCCTTACGACAAGTTAAAAGAGGGAATATGTCGCTAAGCTAGTGAAAGTCAATGGATCTGTGTAGCCTTCATGCTACACGGATCCATTGACTTTCACTAGCTTAGCGACATGCGACTAACTATTTTAACTGTATTAAGCCCCAAAATAGTGGCATACCCCTTTAAGCAACAGTCACAAATATGGTACTATATGTTGTGAATTAAGTGCAGTCTTAAAGATGTATTTTTAGGGATTTTGTGACTTTATTTTGTGACAGGACAGTGAAGGAGAGACAGGAAACGAGTGGTGAGAGAGAGACGGGGATGGACTCCGTGTGTATTGTCGCCGGCATACCAACCCAGTGCCCTACCATTAGGCCACGGTATGGCTGTGCACTCTATTGCACGTTTTAGCAGCCCTCCTCCGCATTTACCACCTGAAAACATACTCCGAGGTAACATCCTCTGTAGGGTTGCCAACTGTCAATGAAAAAAATACGGGACACTTCATCGTGCCGGAGGTCTGAGGATCATCCCCCAGAAAATTTAGCATTTCTTAGATGTAATTTCCTGCATTTTAACGTCCCGTGTCCCGTTTCAGCTCAATACGGAACCCGTACTTTTATCTCTAAATACGGGACGATTCCGTATTTCAAGGGACGGTTGGCAACCCTAATCCTCTGTGTTTACAAATGACAATGCATTTGGGTTACAGCACGACCATGTGTCTCTGTTGTGCCCTCCACACACCAGTTTCCACAGCACTGCGGAGCACTATCGGTTCCAACTAGAGATGCACCGGATCCTGATGTTTAGGATCCTGCTGGATCCCGGATCCACTGCTTAAGATCCTGCCGGATCCGGAACCGGATCCTACAAAAGGGTTGAAAAATATAGTCTATACTCGCACACGTGGGCCCTTTTTATTACGTTGGCTCAAACTATCTTTTAGACTCATTGGCTTATTGCCACACTGCCTGCAACGGCCGCTTCTAAAGGGCTATCACTCCATGCTGTGATTGGGGTGGTGAAAGACTGACTGAAAAGCCTAGGCTAGAGATGCACCGGACCTTGATTTTTAGGTAACATGCCGGATACCGGATCCACTGCTTAAGATCCTGCCGAATCCGGATCCTGTTAAAAACCCTATTATCCTGCCAGATCCGGAACCGGAACCGGATCCGGTGCATCTCTAGTTCCAACCATTTTGATTAACCTTGCACTCAGCAGAGCATAGGAGTGCGAGGTTGTGTTGAAAACAGTGGAATCAAACGTTGGCAGAGCAGTGCGCCACCCATGGTGGAATGGGTTTGCAGAGGCCGTTAGCTACCGGCACCATAACCGTCATTCACATGCCATGCAGACCGCAGCTAGGAGCAGGACCGCCACTGCTACGGTTTTGGAGGCCCCCCTCATTATGTAAGGGTTAACGTTCGGCGAGAAGGTCGCTACCGTGGAATAGCAGCACGACAGAGAGAATCTTTAGACCCCGACGCGGAGCGGAGGGGTCTTGTTCTCTCTGAAGTGAGAACAAGGTCTGTTATAGACCAACCCGTCCGTTATCGAAAAATAACAGACGTGCGAACGTTGGGGAGCCCCGTTGAAATGAATGGAGCATTCGACCGATGACGTCACAACCATATAATAATAAATAATAATAATAATAATAATAATAATAATAACACGTTTTTTTAGTCAATCTCAATTTAAGGCCCCAGTTTTTGGGGGCAAAGTGGTTGAGAGCCCTAAGCGCTCTGCTTACTCGGCTTATGCCTAGCGGCGGCTCTGGCTAAGGGCTAGATTTATGCTTGAGACGCAGAGCCTCTGCGTCTGTCCGTCTTGTGTCTGTGCGAGTCCACGCCCCCCTCGCAGAGGTTCTGCGCCCGTCGTTGAGCCACTCGAAAAAAATTCTAACTATCCGTCGGACGGACGCGGAGGACGTAGACAAAAAGGCGCTATGATTGGTCGTCTCGCTACTTCCTTGTTCTTGTGGCAGCGCAATGCCGGTAGTTTGCGAGAGCAAAGCTGATTCTGTTAAAAACTTACAAATCTTAATGCCCTGTGTGTAAATGTGTGGAAATACACGAAGCTACAAGCTAAGTAACAAACAATGCATCAGTTGAACACTCGTGGCACAATGCCTGCAGTTTTACTACCGTAGCCTGTTCCTCCACCGAATGTAAACACACATAGGCAGAGTCATCTATTTGGATGCTTTCATTTTCTGCACGTGAAAACAGACTGGGTATGTCAAATAATGATACCAGTGCATTGCCTTTGCAATTTGTGTGAAAATACTTGGCTAACTGGGCTAGAAAGGAACATTGCTCAATAATGACCGCAGTGCTTGCAATGTAGTGAAGGTAATAGCGCTATTTCAAATGTGGCTCGCGACGAGACCTCGGAGCTCGCAGATCTCGCAGATGCATGAATACAAAGTTAGTTCGTGGCCACTCCCATGCGACTTTTCACGCGCACAGTTGCTGAAGTCTAATCTGATCTCCAGGGCCAGCCAGCGGCCAGAGTGGCCTGGTCAACTCTCAGACACCAGAGTGCGTCTTAATATGCGACCTTCCCTCCTCCACTTGCGCTTGTCTCCTCGTCCCGCCTCCTGGCACCTTCTACGTGGAGAAACGTTTCCCAGCTGTCAGCCTAGCCACAACAACTTTTGAGGGACTGTTTTTCTTTCACCATCCCAATTGCAAATGAGAAAAAGACTCTGTAATCGAGCTTTTGCAAGATATTGAAATATAATGCTGTTGTCAGTGATGTCATCATGACGAGAAGCAAGTGGGGGAGTCAAGTGGAGGAGGCAAGGTCGCATATTAAGACGCACTCCCAGTGAATGTCTCCAAGCAATGGATTACCTTGACAGGTGGACTGAATACACCACTATCGTTGGTTGGCAACAGTAGGGTGTGGTGATGGGTGTGGGTATTTAGGATTGTTTTTTTTTTGTTACCCTTGTTGCACACTGAAGAAGGCACACGCCGAAACGCGACTGTGCAATAAATATCACTACTATGCAAGGTGCGGCCTCCTTCTTGAAAGAACTCTCAGACATCTCATCCCCCGCTGACCTGACCTGAGCCTGTGACCTACTTTTCAAGGCAATCTGCTTCCTCCTCTTCCACTTCTTCAACTGCTTATTCACATCCGTCCTCACAGTGGATTACTTCACGCAAGTCAACATGTTTAGATTGCAACTCTGGCCCTTAATTGCTGTGGGGTGTGCAAGAGACGTAATGTTGCTTTACTCGCTGTACTGTCTCTGCACAGGACATAAAATATGGGCTAAAATCAGAGGAGCATCATGCAGAACATTTAATTAACGCCCAGCCATGAAATTAGTCCAGTTGCTCTCATTTGCAACCTGTTCATTCCAGCGTTCCGTTGTTCACAAATTAGCCGCCGTTTGCCATATTTTGCTGACTGTAATGGATTTCGGTATGGGAGGTGCAAATTGCATCTCCTATTAAGCAATGGGACTCACTCATATTTTCCCAATATAGCATCATGTAGGAAGAGCCACGGATGGCTGATCATATAAAGATGAAGCATTCATTCATTACGCTTTCGCCGGTCAATATCGGCCTTGAGTCGTGCTCCATACACATTTATTGGAAGTGTAAACACACACACACACACACACACAAAATGGTGCAAAAACCCACCCTATCACACGTGGGGGGGGGGGGGGGGATCATATACACACGCAGGCACACACACACACACACACACACACACACACACACACACGTATGCAAAAGAACACACCTTAATACTGCATTTTACTGATTGGTATGACGTGATTATAAACTACAGAGGCTAAATAAAATCAATACTACCTCTCTACTATCTCCCTCTCTCTCTCTCTCTCTCTCTCTCTCTCTCTCTCTCTCTCTCTCTCTCTCTCTCCCCTCTCTCTCTCTCTCCCTTTTTCAGCTGAGCCATATACCTCTGCTGGGAGGCAGTCCAATGCACCGTCATGAAACACACACGCGCGCGCGCGCACACACACACACACACACACACACACACACACACCCACAGACACACACACACACACACACACACACACACACACACACACACACACACACACACACACACACACACACACACACACACACACACATGCACAGTGCAGGCAGACCAGTGCCCTGTCGTCGTCACTCAGCACATTATGAGTGCACCAACATGGCTGGCTGACTAAGCACAGAGAAAACCGTCAGACCAGTCGAATAGGGCAGCCAGAGCGAATGAGTATGTGTGTGTGCGTCGTGTGTAGCACGTGTGCGTGCGTGCGTGAGTGCGTGGGTGTGTGTGTGGTGTGTCCGTGCATGAACCTGACTGTGTGCGTGTGTCTGTGTCCATCTATGTGTCTGTATGTCCATGTGTGTGTATGTTTGTGTGTGTGTGCGCACGCATGTGTGTGTGTTTGAGTGTTTGAGACTCGCGGTTGAATGGAAACGCAAATGTCATTCTGTCATCCCCCACACCCTGATCACAGCTTGTCACCCCCCACCCTGCCCTGCACACCCCTGTGACAGGCCACTTCCTGAGTGACAACCCCTCCCCCACCCACCAAAAAAAAAGGAAGCCAGGTGGTTGGAAAGTCCATGATTCAGATGAAGAAAACA
>NC_085859.1:10751478-10758978 GCF_034702125.1 Engraulis encrasicolus
ACACACACTCCACTCGAGAACTTCAAGCAGAGAGACGAGGGTGGGCGAGTGAACCAGCTGGGCATGGATGCATAGGTCAGCCTGAGGGGTGATTAAGTGTGTGTGGGGTGTGTGTGTGTGTGTGTGTGTGTGTGTGTGTGTGTGTGTGTGTGTGTGTGTGTGTGTGTGTGTGTGTGTGTGTGTGTGTGTGTGTGTGTGTGTGTGGGCTGATGTTGGAAGCACCTTGGCACATTGGTATCATGCCAGGCATGTCAGGAATTAGTGTGTGTGTGTGTGCGTGTGCATGTGCCTGTGTGTGCGCGTGCGTGCGTGTCTGTGTGCGTGCGTGCGTATTTGTGTGTTTGTGTGTGTGTGTGCGTGCATGTGTGTGTGTGTGTGCGTGCCTGCCTGCGTGCGTGCGTGCGTTCGTGTGTGTGTGTGTGTGTGTGTGAAAGTGAGAGCTTGCCAGTAGTCGGCAACAGGCTCACCCACATGTCAGCCAGAGGGCCAGTGCTCAGCAAGACAGGAGTCTTTAGTTAACGGGCACTTCCTCGCTGTGCCTTCCTTCCACACACACACACACACACACACACACACACACACACACACACACACACACACACACACACACACACACACACACACACACACACACACACACACACACACACACACGCAAACGGACACACACACACACACACACACACACACACACACACACACACACACACACACACACACACGCAAATACGCAAACGGACAGACACACACACATAAGACCGGAATTCCCCCTACACACATACAACACACACACACACACACACACACACACACACACACACACACACACACACACACACACACACACACACACACACACACAGACACACACCCCAACACACGCACACACACACACACACACACACACACACACACACACACACACACACACACACACACACACACACACACACACACACACAGAAAAATCAACACAAGAGTGAACACTTTTGCTGTTATTCCTGCTCATTAGGTGTTGAATTAGCACAGCTACCATAGGCCCCAGCAGTGGTTAGGGTAGATGGTACACGACCAATACCACACCAGAGAGAGTAGAGAGAGAGAGAGGTTCCATTGGCCCATTGTTTCCGGGTTCTATTATTGCAAGGGGGAGTGGGAGAAATCCCCCTTTAGGCAGACCTAGGCAGACCTAAGGACTGTTCTATTCAATGCTAGGAGGGTCATTCCACACCAAATCAACAAGAGCCTGCGCACTTAGGTCTCAAAAAAATCTGAAAATATTACCAAGTGTACCCATGGTACTTAAAAGAAACACTGTAAATTTATTTGAATGTAAGATGTATACTCTTCGTGTTACAGCCAATTTTACTGGGGGAGGGGGGTCCCCATTTTGTTCACACTCTTTTTTTTGTCAAAGTTCACAAGCCCGTAGCTCAAAAACTAAACCATGTAGGTAGCTCAAATTTGGCATGCTGGTACATAGAATAGGAATAGTTTGTTGCTAAACTGTCAGTTGTGGTCTGTATGATCCTGCTTCGTCATAGCATTCCCTCAAAGATGATACAAATTGTACTGGAGTTTTTGGCTGTGCTCTGTTTAGGCCTTCAGAAGACATATTTGTGCCCAACATAGCCTCTTGATTTTTTTCCCTTGTAGAGACAAGTAGGAACACTCTCATAAAAAGCTATAAATAGAAAGGAAACCCCATCAGTGTTTGACAAGAAGACCTCACAAGTCTGACAAATCATTTTGGGTGTCATTTTCAGAGCTCCAGAACCCCTTGTGGGATTGTGCACAGATTTTCATTTTATTTTTTTCTTCATTCTCCACGAATTCTTCTTTTTAAAAATGCCAATGAGACTTGTCTTATGTGATGTTTTCTTTTTTAATTTCCAACCTCAACATGGACAACATGCACATTGAGAGCAATATGTTTTCTATGCGTTTCTTCCGCTGCCATCTGCTGGTCAAAAAAAGTAACAACATGACTCTTTGTGTCTGACCTACGGTCTCTTTTGGTGTGCGAACCTGCTCCCACATTGAACGCTCCTGAAATCATTTAAATTGAAAGGGATACCTGCGCCCCTGCACAGGGACTCTCAGGTGATCATGTCTGGGCAAAATTTGCATTTGATTATTTAGTCTTTACATTAAATGTTATCGAAATCATGTTGCTCACTTTTTGCATTTTGTCCATGTTCAGGGTGGAAATTAAAAACGAAAACATCACATAAGACAAGTCTCATTGGCATTTTTAAAAAGAAGACTTCGTGGAGAATGAAGAAAAAAATAAAATAAAAATCTGTGGACAATCCCACAAGGGGTTCTGGAGCTCTGAAAATGACACCCAAAATGATTTGTCAGACTTGTGAGGTCTTCTGGTCAAACACTGATGGGGTTTCCTTTCTATTTATAGATTTTTATGGAAGTGTTTATACTTGTATCTACAAGGGGAAAAAATCATGAGGCTATGTTGGGCACAAATATGTCTTCTGAAGGCCTAAAGAGAGCACAGCCAAAAACTCCAGTACAATTTGTATCATCTTTGAGGGAATGCTATGACGATGCAGGATCATACAGACCAAAACTGACAGTTTTGCAACAAACTATTCCTATCTATGTACCAGCATGCCAAATTTGAGCTTCCTACATGGTTTAGTTCTTGAGCTACGGGCTTGTGAACTTTGAAAAAAAAAGAGTGTGAACAAAATGGGCACCCCCCTCCCCCAGTAAAATTGGCTGTAACACGAAGAGTATACATCTTACATTCAAATAAATTTACAGTGTTTCTTTTAAGTACCATGGGTACACTTGGTAATATTTTCAGAATTTTTTGAGACCTAAGTGCGCGGGCTCTTGTTGATTTGGCGTGGAATGACCCAGGAGTATTATGACCAGGGCTTGAAAACGAAATTATTTTTCAAACGTTCCGTTCCGAACGGTTCAGGCAAGTTTCAGTTTAACGTTTTCGTTCCTGCAATCGTTCCCCCACAAAAATATCGTTCCTGAACCGGTTCGGAACGAAAAATAACGTTCGTTCTTAACGTTCCTGCAGTGTTTAACGGCCATATTAAGTCTATTTTCGTGGACTTTATCTTAGAATAGACGTACTCATTATTTCCCCTTGATTTATACAGCTATTCTCAAAAATAATAACACACCCAAAAACACTCAGATGTGCTATCCATCCTGGCAGATTTAACCGGATGCCTATAATTCTTATCAAAAGTAGCCTATGCCAGCCCAGTAGCGGTGGGTGGATGTTGATTAGGGAGGCACAATACAGAATAGCCAGAGAGAGTTTAAAAAAATAGCCAGAGAGAGTTCCTAAAAAATCTCTGGAATAGCGCAGGTAAACGTCAGCATAATAAGAGGTGTCGATAGGCATGGATTTCAGTTCTTGCCTAGCTCTATTTAATAGGCCATGATGAGGTTTGCAGCAAGTGAAACGTGTAAGTAAAAGGGACACAGTTTGCTCCACAAAAAAATCCCAAACTGTTTTGAGATGTGCACGATGCAAGGGGTCACTAGTTCTAGAGAAGGGACAGGTTGCATAGTCTGAAACCTCGGATATGCTCTCAGATATCGGCTACCAACCATTCCAGTGCAAGTCCATCACCACAAAACCGGAGACCTTTTGTTGCCTAACAGACAAGCGTCACAAAATAGTAAGAGTTTCCACGTATTCCATCCCATCAGCCCAGCCCTCTGCACGACAGAAGAGAATAATAACTTAAACAACAACAAATGCGCTGTCTTTCTCTATCCCTGCTTGTTGTCACACGCGACCTACTGTTATTCGTGATGACAGCCAGGAAATATTGCGCTGAGGAAACCATCGAAACATTGAGCGGGCCAGCTAACGTCAGCTAGCGTCTGTCCATCTGCCACGAATGACTTTATCCCGCATTGACCACAACAACAAATACATAAGACGTCCTTGATTACAGCACATAAAACACCAGCTCTCACCTCTCTTCTCTACAACCGACAGTGGGATACGCTGCGCACAACAAAAGCACTTCAGTAACTTTACCACAACATAATTTGCCATAACCGCATTGAACATCGAGGCACTCGGCGGTGCCATTACAAGTAGTAAGCTAAACATGACTTACCCACCAGTTGCCTCTCGAGAGCACTCTGCGAATTAGGTTCATCAAATCGCCTATCCAATTCCTTTGCAAATCATAGACTGTATGGTCCAAATACTCTGTCCCTGTAGGAATCCCAACACCGATCTCAAGACATGTTCTCTTTTGCTCTCCATGGTGTCAATATAAAACTCTGTACTGTCCGTGAATGAGACTGAAGAACAGCGCGGGTAAAGTGTCATTTCTCTTACAAAAACTTATTTGATATTGGTGGTCAAAAACTTTAGGGCGGGTTTATTAGAGTCAACTTCCAATCACTACGAGAAAGCCAGGAGAACAGAGACAGTTTAGTTCTAGTTTCCTATCAAATTTTCTGAGGAGAAGCACATCCTAAATTTACCCAGGAAGTTTCTCCATACAATGCACAGTCGCACTCTGATTGGCCAATGCTCCTCAATATTTTATCAATCGGCGGCAAGAGCTCAGGTGAAGCAAAATGCTGTTGCTGTAGGCCTATGCATGTTTCCCCTCATACGTCGCCATGGTTACTCCTCAAACAAAATTGTGCACTTGTATGAAATATAGAGAACGAAAAAAAAAACCGTTATTAACCGGTTTGTGGATTTCAGAATAACGTTTTTGTTCCGGAACACTTGAAGACCATTTCGTTTTCGTTTCCGTTTCCGTTCCTTGTAAAATTCCATAAAATTTCGTTCGTTTTCGGTTTTCGTTTTCGTTCCTTGAACCGGTTCGGAGCCCTGATTATGACACGCCCCTTTAGGCAAACCGGAACTTGGTCATGTTAGGTGCCCATAGCAACCTATTACATTGACATATCTCTATATACTTAAAGAATCTTTGGCCACACAGCATATAGACAACAATGCCAACATCGATACAGGTACTCTGATAATACATGACAACAACAAATAAAACATAAAATAACTCATGTGTTAAACATGCATTGCCTGGTCCATCCCCTGCATGGTGCAATATCCAATTTCACATGTGCTATGGTTAATATGGCGAAGCTGTGAGAGTAGTGTTTAAAAACAGAGTTTAGAATAGAGGACAGACCTGTGTGTGTGTGTGTGTGTGTGCGTGTGTGTGTGTGTGTGTGTGTGTGTGTGTGCGTGTGTGAGTTTTGGTGTGTGTGTCCGTGTGCGTGCATGCGAGTGTGACAACTGTACATGTAGGTCAAAGAAGCACACAGGGTGTTTGGACAGAAACTTCACCAACGTGCATCAAGTAAATATATGAACTATTCATATCAACGTACTGCTCTGAATCATCTGTTTTCCAGACAACAGCACTATTAAGTGGATATTAGCTTCTACATTTCACTGAACTAGAAACATGACAGATGGTATAGCCCGCTGCGCCTTCCCTCCGGTATTGTTGTGATTGCTCTTGACAACGCTGACAGTAGGCATATTTCCATTAACCTGCTTAGAGCAACATCAAAGACTCTTTTGTACATTAACATAGCATTTCAAAGTCGCTTCAGTTGTTCATCCACTCGTAACAGGGTGAGAGGCGCTTCAGTGTTGCAGGCCCTCAGTCTGCTACAGTCCATGTTAGCGAAGTGAGTTGCACAGTGTTTCTCAAACTTTTCCTGCCATTCCCCCTTTCAGAGGAAGGGCGTCTGTCTGCGCCCCCTCGAGCAAAATGGTTACGAAAATACAAATAAATAGGGCATCATAAAGTTTATTAAAGTCTAATATACACGTATATGGCCTATGATGTTCTCTAAATATTAGTGAATAAAGGAATGAATATATTTTCATTGTGAAGTGAATGTATTGACTTAATGGCAAAGCAGAAAAGTATTAAAAAAGAAAAACCTTCTGACTTCACGCGCCCCCCCTCCAATACCTCCGCGCCCGCCCCACTTTGAGAAAGACTGAGTTAGCAGATTTGTAGTTCCAACGAGGCACTGCGTATACTACATATTTGTACGGTGTAATGATAATGAACAAAAGTGTTCAAACAACTGCCAAAACGCAAACAACTGTCCTAACATCACAATATGCTGACATTCTTCTCAACATGATGTGAATAGTGTATATATGGACAGATCGTTTTCAGTTTCAAAGCTGCAGAGCACTGCATTGAGTCACACTGCTTGCTAGGGTATTTACAGTAATTATGACATGGCATAATCAAACTAATTTAGTTACACACTTTATGTTGCATAACTGACAGTAAGCTCACATTCAAAAGTTGTAAAGAGAATAGCGCACCTTACGACTTGAGAAACCAGGTCACTAAAGGTCAACGGAGAAGAATTTGCTGGTGATTCCAAAAGTCAAAACAAAGTGTGGAGAGGCAGCCTTTAGCTTCTATGCTTCAAAGCGTTGGAACCAGCTTCCAGATGACGTGGGTGAGCGGTTAGGGCGTCAGACATGCATCCCAGAGGTTGCCGGTTCGACTCCCGACCCGCCAGGTTGGTACGGGGAGTAATCAACCAGTGCTCTCCCCCATCCTCCTCCATGACTGAGGTACCCTGAGCATGGTACCGTCCCACCGCACTGCTCCCCATGGGGCGCCACTGAGGGCTGCCCCCTTGCACGGGTGAGGCATAAATGCAATTTCGTTGTGTGCAGTGTGCAGTGTTCACTTGTGTGCTGTGGAGTGCTGTGTCACAATGACAATGGGAGTTGGAGTTTCCCAATGGGCTTTTCGCTTTCACGTAAAAAATGCACCCACTATTGATAGCTTTAAATCTAGACTCAAGACAAAGCTGTTCCCCTAGCTCAAATTACACATCATTCTTTTTTTATTATTATTATTTTTTATTTTTATGTTTAATTTAATTTTTTTTTTTTAATTATTATTTTTACCTTGTGTTTTATCTTAATGTTTTAAATGTTTTTTTTACTCTAATTTATTTCCTTCTTTCTTCCCTGTTTCCTTTCATTTACGTTTGTTAACTTTGTGAAGCGCATTGAGTTGCACCTCTGTATGAAATGCGCTATATAAATAAACTTGCCTTACCTTGCCTTGCCTTGAGGTATGGCAGGCAGGTGAGTAGATCATGCAGCGGCCTGATTGACTGAAAACTTGCACTTCACTCGGTAGCACTCTCTTGAACTTTCGCTTGACTTTTTAAGTAAGTAAGTGTTGCAATTCTCTGTTTTATTGATTAAAGCAAGTTGATTTTGAAAATGTATTGAGTGCTTTTGGATGGAACTGGGTAAGGATGCAGCTTGCCAATGCCAATGCCAATGCCAGCCCAGCGCACAACTCCTCTCTCCAGAAGTCCAGAGAGCTGGCTGGGTGTGAGTGGCTGTACTGAGTTCAGTACAGGAGCGCCTGGGAATCAATCGCTGTGCGTCAGTGTTTCCCAAACTTTTTTTCCTTGCGCACCCCCTTGTACATTTCAATGTGGTTCACGCACCCCCTA
>NC_085859.1:10761478-10768978 GCF_034702125.1 Engraulis encrasicolus
AAGCCCGACGGGCCGGGTCGGAACCCGACGGGCCGGGCCGGGCTCGGACAAAAAAAATAGAATATCTGTCGGACTCGGGTCGGGCTCGGGCTTGAACCAAACAGACATTGTGAAAATTGTAAGCAATCAGAGGAAACGTTTCAGTTCATGCAAACAGCAGTTTTGTGATTAAAAAATAAGTAATTGAATATGCATAAATGAAAATGTTGGTAGGCTACTCGTGCGAGTGATTAGGCCTATTATTGGCTGTATGCACGCGCCAGTTACCAGTGGCAACATGGACGCTCACTCCCAGTCAGCCGAGCAGGAATGCCGAGTCAACTTGCTTTCTTAATAAGCGCCAAATACAGTTGTCAGTGAACGCGTGGTATTTTGTTGTAGGCCTAGTGTAGGCCATGTTTTAGCATGCCTTCGGTGCTGTCTTAAATGTTGAACATAAAATGACGAAGTTTGTCACTGCATTGCTCGCCAAGGATTACATTTCCAGCAAGGGGTAGCAAGGAGCATAATATGGATTAAAGAAGACGCACACGCTACGTGGAGTTGCCTAAGGTAGGGGCGAAGAGGTTTCCTGTTACTACTTTGTCCGCTGTGACATTTCATGTCCTTCACGTAGGTTCTTAATTCTTGTCACGTTTACTGTAGCCTACAGTTGTAACTATGCGCGTGCAACCTTTCCTGATTTTATATTGACCGCATGGACATCAGGGAAATGACATTCTCTTGGAGGGCCGAACAGGCTACTGTTCTTCGGGGTGAACTTATAGCCCATCCTTCTTAACGACAAGGAGTGGCATCTTCACCGGCTCGCGGGGATTTATTTGCACTAACAGTAACGTAACAAATGCGTCCATAGCCGCGCTGACTGCATCCAAACCGTATTCGTTAGTTTTCGCCTTTCTTATCCTCTCACGCCCCTCCCATGCATTTGATTACAGCACCCAACATCTCTGGTCTAACCGAAAGAAACATAAGGTGCGCTGTCACATGTATGCGTGTGTTTATACTTACTATGCGTGCGTAACTAAATTAGGCTACAGCAAATTGCCTCATCCCTATCCTGGCTATTTATCACGTGCTATTTTGAGTATGAAGGAGGCCACATAGAAAATATTGCTTGCGCACAGGTTCTGTTGTTATTACAGTGGTCTCGGGCTTCGGACGGGTTCGGACACAAACATTTTAATTAGTCTCGGGCTCGGGTCGGGGTTGATCACTTTTCTGTCGGCTGAGGGCCGGGCTCGGACAGAAAAAACCGGCCCGAGCCACGCTCTAGTGCACACACACACACACAGACACACACTCTCACACACACACACACACACACACACACACACACACACACACACACACACACACACACACACACACACACACACACACACACACACACACACACACAAATGCTAGTGGGTTGTTTGTATAAGTAAGTGGTGTAGTTCAAAGTCACTTGCATGGCTGACTAAATTACACTGAGAAACACACACAGGTCCAACACACCTCAGACCAACCTCACTTTGCATTCATCTGTGACCTACTGTACATATGCTGTCGTGTTCTTGGAGCTATACATACAGTACAACTAGGGCTGGGCAATATGACGATATATATCGTTATCGTGATATAAAAGTGTATTTTTATTAGGGCTGTCAGTAGATTAAAAAAAATAATCTAATTAATTACAGAATTGTAATTAATTAATCTAATTAATCGCACTCACTCGTATGATCTTTTCATGACGCGAAACAAAACATGTACTGCAGACTTACTTTAATACGAGGGTATTAGTGACATCCAAACTGTGTAGTGATTACAACAGTTTCCATATGTGCATCCCAATTTTTAAGGGTCCAAAAGTGGACAAAATAAAAAAAAAATCATCACAACACAGTTTTATTTGGATGCAAATACCCTCGTATTTACATAATAGCCTACATCAAACTTTCACTTGTGTTGGAGCCCTTATTCACCTATAGGTTTTAGTGTAATTTTAAGTTTAGTCACCAGGGGGAGCACTTCACATTAGCGCGTTTGAGAACACCTGAAGTCTAGGCCGAGGCTCACAGGGCCACGAATGAGTGAATTTACACACAAGAAAATAAACAGAAACACCGCAAAACACACAGGGTTGTTAGTTTCAGGTTCCACACAACAGAAAATAGAAAGCCAAAGTATAACCATAACTGAAAGCGGTATTTTCCTAGCATCTACCAATCCGAAGGTAGCCTACTTTAAGTGAGAAATTACTTTTCTAAAGATAGCGTTTTGTTTCCTTGGAAACGGACGCGGTTTATGTGTTACGCATACGCTATTTGACTCGGTTTTGCACTATTATGGATGTATTTCTAATCTTGAGATGTTAATGGACAATCTATGCGAATTTCATAATGTATTTTTATGTGATACGGGAGTAAATGTGTTTACATGCTGTCTGGGATTTGTTAAACTAGCTGGCCCACTAGTTACCTAGCAAGTACTAGGTCTCATGTGTCAAAAGTGGAAAGATTTGCCGACACTCAAGGCTGTGGATATAATGAACTGGTCCTGTGAATGTTTTCACAAATTTTTGCTTTGACAAATTACTCTTAAACATCCAAATCCTAGTGTTTCTTTGTTTATGCTTGGGCGATTGAGACAGATCGATATCCATTACTTACGTGCATGGACCGTGGAAACGACCAATATTAATATTTGACATGCGCGTGAATGTTGCAAAATCTGGAGTTCCAAGCAATAGCGCAGCACTGAAAATCGCGCGGAAGAAGTAGCCTATAGGCGAGGTTGAGTAAGGGCTCACCAAACCGTCCAAAACGGTTAATCTTTTAATCATTTCGCTGAGCAGGCAGCGACGCAAAGAAGCCAGGTTGCCGCGGGAACGTACAGCAAGCGTTGACACTTATTCATCTGAAAGCGCGGGTAGGGTCGCATGCGCTTTCACCGACTTCGATCAGCAGAGAATGGTGCTTCAGTGTTCCCTGCAGCGTGCCGCGGGAATGTGGAGCACACACGAAAGTTTAGTACAGAGAAAGAAAGTACAGTGTCACCACCCATAAAAATAAGAACACACAGCAAGGAATACTGCCAACCATTATCCATCGAATGGTTTTAATAGTGGATTACCAAGAAAGTTACAGTTATCTTTGCAACCTCCATCAATGTAGCCTACGGGGCAGTGTAGGTGAGTCATGCTGATGTAATTATTAAACGCTTGGATTTGGTTCTTTTAGTTTTGTTGGCTGTTTGGACATAAGTAAAATCATCCTGGCAACGTGGTGTATCCGCTCTCTCTCTCTCGCTCTCTCTCCCTCTCGTGCGCGCGCCCAACTCCGATAAAACAGCAAACATAGCCTATCGCCAACGCACTCATCTGACCAAGCACCACAGAAGGTTCACTTCTTTGTGTTCACTGTTTCTCATAGCTTAAGTAGGCTACTGGTACAAGCAAGCCCACTGTTTTTCAGTTGCGTTTCCAGCGACCAACGAGGTGCAGAACATTTTATTCTGCACCGTTCTGTGATGATGTAGGCCTATGCGTGTCCATGTAGGCTATACCGCGCATAGCCTCAGCTATACATCTTGTCCGACCTAAAATTTTGGTGACACAGACCCCCTCTTGCGATTGTGGCCTGGGGTGGCCAGACGTCCTTCTGTAGGGTGGACCGTCTGTCGTCTTTTCAGTGCCTTGTCCGGCGTGAGATTTCATGCTAAAATGCATTAAAAATGCATGAAATTGCATCTAAGAAACGCAATTTTTCTTGGGGGACAAAGGAAAGGAAACAAAACGCTATCTTTAGAAAAGTAATTCCGCACGTAAAGTAGGCTACTTTCGGATTGGTAGATGCTAGGAAAATACCGCTTTCAGTTATGGAAAGCTGAGGTTCTCGGCTTTTAAACAAGACCCATGGTGTGTCTTTAAATCTAATTAAAAATATTCTGTGTCAGATCGAAAAAATGAAGTTTTGAATGGGTTTCAATGGCTCCAAGCCAGGGGTAGTCCACCAGCAGCGGTAGATCACCACCAGGGGGCAGCACTATGACGTCAACTGCAACCCAAGAATTCAGTTGCCACGCCATACGCTTTTGGTGTGGCTTAGAACGTATCTACCCATAAATAATTAATGCCATTAATTTTTACAACGCGTTAATGCACCTTGTAATTAATTAATCTAATTAACGCGTTAAAATGACAGCCCTAATTTTTATATGTATATCGTGTATATCGATGTATATCATGACCTTTCTCCTATATCGTTTATATCGTGATAGTAATTTTATCAATTTCATAAAATTTAATATCATTGAATTACATTTCATGTTGTCACAATACACACTATAAGTTAATGTAACTGAAAAAATATGGATAAAAAGATTCATTTTAAAGAAAGGTTGTTTTGCGACATGAAAAAATAAAAAGCAAATAAAGAGAATAACTGAAAACGTATGTAATTGTGCTATATCATGATATATATCGTTATCGTGATATAAAGTAATCCATATTGTGATATTGTTTTTTTTTTCCATATCGCCCAGCCCTACATACAACTACACTTTTGTATACCATGCTACAGTGGCAATTGTTTTGCACTCTTTTTAACTTGGACTAAAGTGATTATGCATTGAAGAGCTGATCCTCAGCTGCCAGCTACCTATTCCTCGTCTTGGGTTCTTTTTTTCACCAAGTGAAACCGAAAAGAGAAGAGAGAGATAGAGAGAGAGAGATAGAGAGAGAGAGAGAGAGAGAGAGATGAGGAATGCGTTCATCATGTGATTCCATTTGAACTGACCTCAGTGGGAGTTGCTGATTGCAGTGAAATTATTTTAGTCCCCCCTACTGTACTGTACCTTGGGCCGAATATTCATGAGAGAGAAGAGAGAGGGGGAAACAAGTCTCATCAAAGATGGTACCTGATGTGAAGCCCGGGACAACTGCTATAATGCGAGCCCCAAATGCAGCAATCTGCTTTTATGTTTCAAACATATACCGTAGGTGTTTTTTCACTCTTCTCTCTCTCTCTCTCTCTCTCTCTCTCTCTCTCTCTCTCTCTCTCTCTCTCTCTCCGTCTCTGAACCTGTCTCATTCAAGGTCAATTCGACCTGCAAAAAGTTCCTTAGGATATACTGTATGATAAATCCAAGTCCATGTCTTGATTCATCGATCTGTTTTCTGTTTTTTATTTTTTTATTTTTATATTCTCTGTCTCTCTCTCTCTCTCTGTCTCTCTCTCTCTCTCTCTCTCTCTCTCTCTCTCTCCCCTCCATCTCTTGGTTCCTGCCCTTCTCTCTCTGTGTCTCATTCACCCTCAGCTCAGCTTGCAAACAAAGTTGTCACTTCTGAAAGTCTTATGCAATTATGCAAAAGAAAGCCAGAGCATTATCCAGTTCTGTTTGGAAGAGATGAAACTCACAGGGCTCCTGCTTACGCTTCCCAATCTCTTAATTTGGGAAGCACTCACCCAGAGACCAACACCTTTCAAACATTTCATCAAGAAACAATTGAGGCTATATTCATGAACGGCGTGACGTTTTCCATGTGCGTTACGCATTTGTGGGGGAAAACAGGCAATGCAAGTCAATTGGTGGTGTTGGGGTTTAATAAATGAAAGATAAGGACCTGTAGACAAGCGTTGTTCACGCGCAACATGCCGAAAACGTGTTGTGTTGCCGCAGGGCCAGCGCCACGAGGGGGCGTTGGGGGGCGACGCCCGTCCCACGCCCCCTTGGGCGTGAGTTCTCGAAAAAAAAAAAGCTGGAAAATATGGTGAAATACGAGCTATTGAGTTGTATAACGTAGGCTATTTAACACATAAACCAAATGAATTATCTAAAATAAATATGTTTAAAATAGTTTTGAGCTTTTATATGTGAATTGGGCAATGGGAACAATAGCAATAGGCCTAATTATCAACTTGCTTAAGTCTGAAGCGGCAACCTCTTATATTTGTCCCCTAAAGCACACCGTAGTCTGGGGTACGTCATCCAGTTTACTGCCAAAGTTCCCTCATACAAAAAAAATCTGCCTACTGCCGCCAGATTTCTGCTAATAGTTGTGTTTTCAGTTATAGTGGGGTTTGATATAACATTGATTTGTTGTATCTCCTTATAGTTGAGATAATATAATTAGCTACACATTTTGGATGTGGGTAGTGAGTGACATTACTAATGTCTGAAGAAACGGAAGAACATGTTTTCCCATACACGATATGAATTAGCAATGCAAATCCCCATTGCTAGCAGTAGCCTACTGAGTGTGTAAACCGTTTGGATTAAAGTGGAATACTTGCGAGAAGTCCTGCGATCAAGACAGTGGTTTAAGGTAGGATGTTTGCTTATTTATTATCCGGCTGTGGCATGTGAACTTGTGGTGTTTTTGCTGTGGAGAAGTAGTTTCGCTGAAGCAGGTTCAGCTCTTTTACTTGGTTTGTTGCGCTATGATAGAGTGTGAGATATCGCTGTAAACGGTAGGCTATTTAAATGCAAACATGCCAAAACAATACAATGGAGTGCACATTTCGAGTCCTGTGATGCTTGAGTAACCTGTGTTCATGCATTCACCACTTCAGAGTTATTTTGACAGCACTATCTTTAGTAGTAGGCCTACTACAGTAGGATCGCTGGTTTCGTTGATGGATTTTGGTGAAGGATACCACTGAGCTACTCTGGCAGCGTGCATGCGTGTGTTTGACAGTCAACAATCGGCTTTCGTTCAGGCTATGTGTGTGTGTGAGGGTGTATGTGCGCGCGCGTGTGT
Source organism: Engraulis encrasicolus (assembly GCF_034702125.1). Taxonomy (NCBI): domain Eukaryota; kingdom Metazoa; phylum Chordata; class Actinopteri; order Clupeiformes; family Engraulidae; genus Engraulis; species Engraulis encrasicolus. Next base: position 10,768,227 of record NC_085859.1, read on the forward strand.
GTGACTAGCCTGTGTGGACAGCAGTCACTGACGCGTCCATCAAAAACCAAAGCTAGTAACCACCACATATCTGTAGCCTGTCTTCAAGGTGATGGAAGAGTCACCGGATGCTTGGAAATCGTTCTGTTAATCCACAATTTGTATTCGTCTTAATGTTTCGCATTTGAGACGCAACGTGCAACTGAATGCTTTGGATGGGGACGACTGATAACGTTATGTGTAACGAAGTAGGCTACCCAAACATACCCACCACACACATTTTGGAGACACAAACGCTTTTTCTGTCTGTGCCTTTGCTTCTGTTTTGCACTATGATCAAGGTGAAATAACAGTGAAAGTGTGTGTTTAGGTGTGTAGGTGTGTTCATGGTGTGTAGCCTAGGTGTGTAGAAGTAGGCTACATTTGGGGTTCGGTATGGTGGGTGTGCGTGCTTGCGTGAGTGTTTCGCTGCTCAGATCATTCCAATAATAGTATTAAAAAATTACTTCCATCATTATTGACAGGGTCTGACAACGGCCCAATACACGACAGTGGCCTAATACACGAGCCCTCCATTAGCGCACCTACGTTTACGCGCGTGCGTGCGCGCGCCCCCGCCCCCTCACATAAATGAATCGCCCCCTTCATATTTCTTTGCTGCCGCCGGGTCTGTGTTGCCGGCTGTTCAAATAATATTGCCAAACGGCCGTGACTGAAGCATGTACTGTGTTCATTTAGGGTAGCCGATGTAGCATGCAAGTTGACGAGACATT
>NC_085859.1:10773978-10798978 GCF_034702125.1 Engraulis encrasicolus
TTGAAGGTTTAAATTAATCCCAATGAGTGTTTTTACACACTAAAACCTCGCTCACACACGTTGCTGCTATAGTTACTCACTCAGCAAGTTAAGTCAATAGAATGTCTACCGGTATGTGTCCCAGCGAGATGAGGAGGCGAGTTGGCGAGGACAAGCAATGTGATGTGGGCGGATTCTGAGTTGGACATATTTGAACTTTGAGCGAGGCGAGTAAGCGAGTTACCAATTGGAATGCAGAATTCCGAACGTTCCATGAGCGGATGGCGGCTTATGGAGCCTGTTACACACAGAGTTTGTCATTCCAGAATAGTTCCAGGAAGTGAGCATGGAGCACAGATAGTGCAGAAAAGGTAAATTGAAATGTATTTTTATTTCATATTTGTTGTGTAGTGGTTCTTTGTTAGTCTCTAGCAGACATGGGGACTTGAGACTTAGAGACTTGGACTTGAGTCGGTGTTGTGACAGTCTGTTTTGATATTGGATGAATGTTTGGGATTTTAAATTCTATTGCTTGTAAACATCTAGCCTGCCTATTTTGGACACCAGATGGAAATTAGCCCTTGGGCTACAATCTGGCATATTTACATATATGTACATGTATGTATATGTTCATTAATGTGCAATGTCCTGAAGAAATAAAGTAAAGTAAGTAAGTAAGACTTGACTTGACTTGACAAAATATGAAAAACTTGTGAGTTTAAGACTTGGGACTTGACTTGACTTGAGACACGATAACATGAATGACTTGAGTGAGTGTTTCAGTGTGAATGTTTTTAATTTTTTATTTATTTGAATAATGTGTCATTATCTGGTATTATGACATCATTATGACGTCATTATCTGATTGTAATGCCCAAAATCTCGCCATAATGTATTTTGCGTCAAATTTAGGTAATGCACTTAAATTTTGATGATTAGATGCTTCAGACCACTTAAATGCTCATAAACGTGTCTGATGCTAATGGAAATAACAAAGAAATTATGAAAATATATGTCACAAAATGGGGTCATAGACAGTGGCGACTCCTACTGGAAGCAAGGGGAAGCACTGCCTACTGAAACTCATCTAAAAAAGAACCATATTTATTGATCAATATTGCAGCTTAATAAAGGCTATTGCAGACTTCAGAAAGGCCTTTGACAGTGTGCACAGAGAGACCCTTTGGAACATCTTGAGGTCGTATGGAATCCCGGACAAAATGATCACCCTGATTAGCCTGTTCTACAACCACTTTGAATGTAGTGTGATCATTAACAACAAGACACTCTCGGAATGGTTTCCAGTAGAATCAGGTGTACGGCAGGGCTGCATCCTCTCCCCCTTTCTGTTCCTAGTTACCCTCGACTGGATCATGCGTAACACTACATCGGCAGGGACGCGTTATCCTATGGTGCAACCGGTGCTGCAGCACCGGGCCCCGCCACTAGAGGGGGCCCCGGACGTCGTGAGATTGGAAAATATGAAACGATATTTTGAGACAATCAATTGTATTTTTGATGCATTTCGCCATCCGTTGGCAAGCAGAGGCGCATATGCATATCTTGTCACCTGGTTAGACAGGCAGCTTGGGCCCCCCATGATTGTAGCTGGGGAACAGTAGTGGCGATTTGTTACAAGTGTTCTTTCTTTTTAATTTTCGCGTGGCCCCCCTACTGAGCCTAGAATCGCCTCTGCATGCACGCAGGAATCGGAGGTCTTCGGAATAATCATTTCAGTCAGATGCTTCTGGTTGTGTGCCACCAGTGAAAACGGTGGTCAATATTTTTTGAGTTTGATGATGGGCTACTGTCTAAAAAAGATGTGAGAAACTCGGCGTCAGCACTTCAGATTGTACGGATAAACTTCAGCCCGGCATGGATTAACGCATTGAAGAGAAGGTTGGCAACGTTAGTCATTTTTGTAATGTCAGTGTTATAGCCTAATCGCTTTTTGTAATGGTTGCATAGCGATCATGGACTTGTGCAATCATGTAAGCTAAGCAAACAAGAGCACAGCATACCAACCTAACTTTATCTTATTCTATAGTGAAAACGTGGGGAAATAAATCACGCACCCAACTGCATTCGCGAAACAAAAGTCTTGCATGGCGCGGCGAGGATCACTTCTGACGTTCTGAGGTGTTATTAAAAAAGTGTTCACAATAATGCTGCGTAGCAAGCTGCACCAACCAGCACTCAAAGTTCAGACATTCTGACAACAACAGGGCAAGCCAAGGATTTAGCAAACACTAAAATGATATAGTCGCATTTTCCTAAAGCACTGTTATGGCCATTTCCCTAAAGCACTGTAATAATGTCGATGCTCTGTCAGCGTAGCCTATATCTTTGCGTTCGTTCGGGTTTGTGTTCAGTTAAAACATGCCTGGGTACCACTCGCAGATTGTTCAGTTAGCAAGTGGCTCTTATCTGGGAGAAAAAAACACTTGTGGGATACATCCACATCCACATCTAACATTACGAATTTGCACCGTAGTCTACTGTAATGATTGCATACTATTGCAGTTTAATGCACCATCTAGATGAAAACCGCAGACTTCTTAATTGGTACATTTTGAGGGGATTTCGTGACAGCTTCGCTTTGCTGTGGTTCGCTGCTAAGGGGATTCCCTCCTTGCGACAAGCGACAGCTGAGTAGGCTACTTTCCTTTGACAGTCAGTCAGTCTTTCCAAGGCCATTGGAGGTTACATTATTTAACACGTGTTTACCACGACGGTTTCGATTCGACAAATTGGTCGGCAGCAACGTAGCAAAAAGAAGAGACTTTTGGTTGTGCTTCTGTTTGGAAGTTCTAGCTGAGCCGAAGTTTACTCTGCCAAACGGCAGTGCACAGAATCTCCTCCCTGACAGCTGGCTATGCTTCCAATGGCTTGCGTTGTGACTGGTGAACTCAGCAGGGGGTTCAGCGCACCCTTTTTTGTGTTGGAGTAAACCGTGTAGCCTGCGTTGTTTCATGCGTTTTGAATATGGCTCATTATAGTGTGGTATAGGGGCCCCGGATTGCATCTGCACCGGGCCTCGGCGAGGGTTAACGCGGCCCTCTACATCAGACATGTGCAGAGGAATTCATTGGACGCCTTTCTCCCATTTAGAGGATCTCGACTTTGCGGACGACCTAGCAGTCTTGTCCTCAAGGAGATCACCTGCAAGAGAAAACGGATAGGCTGAGTAAATATGCAAAACAGACAGGTCTGAACATTAACACCACAAAGACACAAGTCATATGCATAAACACCACCAACCCTACACCTATCACCATCAATGGCGTGCCAATCGAGTTTGCAGAGGACTTCACATACCTGGGGAGCCTCATCAGCAAGGACAATGGTGCGAAAAAAGACATTCAAGCAAGGCTCTCAAAAGCTCGTGGGGCATTCGCAAGACTACAGCCAATCTGGAAGTCCCGACAGTACCATCTCAGGACCAAGATTCAGCTCTACAACAGCTGCGTGAAATCTGTCCTTATGTACGGTTCTGAATGCTGGCGAGTGGTTAAAGGGGACATGAATAAAATCAGTGCCTTCCACAATGGGTGCCTTAGAAAAATCTGCCGAATCTTCTGGCCCAACAAAATAACAAACAAGGAGCTGTACACCAAAACAGGATGCAGAGATGTGGTCCTTGAAATAAAACTCCGGCGACTCAGATGGCTAGGCCATGTTCTAAGAATGGAAAACGAGAGGATATCAAAGGGAGCGTTAAGATGGACACCACCGGGAAAACGTAAGCCTGGGCGGCCAAAGAACACCTGGCGGAGAACAGAGAAGGGGAGCTGAAGGAGATGAAGCTTACATGGGGCGAGGCACAGAGACTAGCACAACAGCGAGATGAATGGCGTCGAGTCGTCGAAGCCTTATTTTCCACCCGGGAAGAAGAGGATTAAGTAAGTAAGTAATTGCAGCTTAACATTCAAGATTCAATATACTGTATTTTCATAAATGCTACATTTAATTTCAAATCGGGACGGGTTAAAATTGCAGTTCTTTTAACATCTAGGCTATGATTTCTACCACATTCCCCCACGAGTGCACGATTTTGTTTGAGGAGTAACCATGGCGACGAGCAGTCTTAAGTTCGGCTACTGACGTGTATGAGGGGAAGCATGCATACAGCAACAGCATGTTGCTTCACTAGAACTCTTGCCGCCAATTGATAAAACATTGAGGAACATTGGCCAATCAGAGTGTGGCTGTAATGCTGTGCATTGTATGGAAAAACTTCCTGGGTAACTTTTAGACGGCGTGCTTCTCCTGGCTTTCTCGTAGTGATTGGAAGTTGGCTCTAATAAACCCGCCCTAAGCTGTTGACCACCAATATCAAATAAGTATTTTGTAAGAGAGATGACACTTTACCCGCACTGTTCTTCAGTCTCATTCACGGTCTGTAGGCCCACTGAGTTTTAAATTGACACTATGGAGAGCACAAGATAACAAAATGTCTTGAGATCGGTGTTGGCATTCCTGGACAGTATTAGGATCATACAATCTATGATTTGGACAAGGAATTGGATAGGCGATTTGATGAACCGGAGTGACAGATCTGAGGAAGACAGAGAGGCCGAAACGTCATTGCCAATGAATGAATGAATAAAAAGAAGAAAAAATAACTTAAAGAAGAAATAATCCAAAGGAGTGTGCGAACACTTTTTCAAAAAATTAAAAAAGTTTCATCCTGGAGAGAAACTGGCAGTTTGGTGAAGCTGCCCAGACAAAGACAGTCATCTACCTGCTGTCAATGTACACTTGGTCCTCTGACTATGTACCTCATGTTTCAAGAGGAGAAATGTCTGGTTGTGCTCAAAAAAGAACTAAATACATAATGTTATAACTGAAACATAAAGAGACAACGAAGGTAGAGAGGAAGAGGGAGGGGGGGGGGGTGAAGGCAGGAAGAGAGAGACAAACAGACAGACAGACAGAGCGATAGACAGACAGACATACAGTAGAGATACAGGCAGACAGAGATACAGAGAGAAAGTGGTCCAGTAAAGCGAGTGCAATTTGCTTCTCTCATCTCAGTGAAAGGCTCACACTTCGCTGTGGCAAAGACAAAGACTCTAATCCAGCTAGCCTGGTGAACCAGCGCCACCCGCTGGACGGCAAAATGTTTTGTCTACGGGTGGTTCTGGCCTCGCATAATGATTCAATGAAGCCAGAATGCCATGAATCTGGCAAACCAATAACAACGCAAAGATGTGTTTTGAATCAAAGTGGGCAGGGTTTTGAGGGAAGGTTGTTCTCATCAACAATCTTCGGATGTATTATGCATCGAGGCCAGACTAAATTAGACATCCACATTTAGTCTGGTTTATCAGACTCTAATCCAGCCTCTGTTTCAGCTCCATGACATCATTCATCACCGGGGCCGCTGGCAGCTTTGGCTTGGCCTGGGTCAAAATTAGGGCTGGGCGGTATACCGTTAACAAAACGTGATATCGGTTTTCACCACACAAGGTTCACTTTTTGATGAGAGAAGGTTTTTTTTTAAGGTTTTATTCCAAAAAAGTGATTAAAATAGAAATGGAGATTAATTGAAATTCAGGATTTTATCTAATTTTCAAATCTAATTTCAGCCTTTTCCTCAGAAACATTGAGATGTGGGGGAAACTCTGCGCTTATCAAAAAAAAAACAGTGCAGAAAACCGTGGTATCAATTTTCATCAAGAAAACCGTGATGCCCATTTTTTCCAGAACCACCCAGCCCTAGTCAAAATCATCTGAAGGCACCCGCACAAACACGCCAAAGCAGACAAAGTAATGCGGACACAAGTCCAGATCCAACCCCTTTCCCTGGGCCCAGGACAAGCGTCCCCTTTGTCTTCCTACTTTCAGCTCCCCTGTCCCCTGTCCCCTCTCTCCTGTCCCCTGTCCCCTGCCCAATATGGTGCAATGCAGCTGTGTAGTCTACTTTTTTGAAGTGGGAATACTGTATATTCTAGCATTTTTTTGAAGTGGGTATACTGTATATATTTATGCCATTCTAAATAATGGATCAATCAATTTTAAGTGGGTATACTGAAGCCCCTAAAATTTTGAAGTAATTTTAAAATACCTGCGTTCTACGTAGACTAGTAGACTACACCACTGGTGCAATGGAATGGTCAGAATGGTCTTCTTCTTCTTTTTTTCTTTGTTTTTCTCTCCCCCCCCCCCAAAAAAAATGGAAGATTCCTTGCTTGCCCGTCTGTTGAGGCTCAGAGAGAAGAGCGATCAATGTCTTGAAAGAACTTGAATAACCTTCCCATCTCTCCTCTGGATACCTGTGTCTTGCACTCTCTGAATACTGTATGTAGGCTATTTGGGTGTTTACGATTGTGAATTTGAGATGATCAAATAAATTAAACAAACCAAACATGAAAAATACAATATTACATTCATATTTTAAAGGAGGCAAGCTGTCCTGATTGTTAATTTTGTGTAGGCCTATCATCTATTCTCTGGGCCAAAGGGCAATAGACAACACAGAATAATAACCTGGACAAGCCTGCAATTTATGCTCTCATTCCAAACACCTGAACACTACTGAGCAAGACCTCATATGACTCCTACTGCTGTTGTAATCAAAGAGCTTCAAAGGACAAGTGCACTATTTTGAGTCCCCCTCACCATGTATTTTATGTTTTTGCAGTCTCTGTTATTTGGCTGATTTGGATTGAATTAATCAACTATCTTTAGCGCATGCACACACACACACGCACGCACACACACACGCACACACACACACACACACACACACACACACACACACACACAGACACACACACACACACACACACACACACACACACACACACACACACACACACACACACACACACACACACACACACACACACACACGCACACACACACATACACACACACACACACGCACAAACACAGAAGTATTGGCCATTATGATTTCATAAATTAAGTTTATGTTGTATTAAACATATTGTATGTTTCTTTGGATATCTGAAGATATGGGTCATTGGTCATGGTTGGTGGGGGGACTAATCAACCAGTGCTCTCCCCCATCCTCCTCCATGACTGAGGTACCCTGAGCATGGTACCGTCCCACCGCACTGCTCCCCATGGGGCGCCACTGAGGGCTGCCCCCTTGCACGGGTGAGGCATAAATGCAATTTCGTTGTGTGCAGTGTGCAGTGTTCACTTGTGTGCTGTGGAGTGCTGTGTCACAATGACAATGGGAGTTGGAGTTGGAGTTTCCCAATGGGCTTTCACTTTCACTTTCATATGGGTACTACATAGCCGCCGTAGCCTACCTAAACATCTCCATTTCCCCTAAAGTAAACGCTGTAGTTCTACATGCAATATTTTAAACAGGGATGTACGTAATAGGATTCCAATTAATATGCTAGTGTAGAATCTTTCAGAATCTGTTTTACACACCGCCATGGCACCAGACAGTGCGGCTGGTTGTGCACATAGGTAGGTACACACCTCAGGGCAAGAGAATGGCTTCTATTTCCCTTAGTAATTATGGGGAGATAAATGAGAGTGATTCTCGTTAGAGAACGGGTGCAGGGAAAGCAGTGGAATTAAAATTGGATGTAAGAGGTAAGAGAGCAACGAAGAGAGAGAGAGAGAGAGAGAGAGAGAGAGAGAGAGAGAGAGAGAGAGAGACACAGATGAGAAGAGAAGAGAGATTAGAAGAGATATGTAGAATAATGCATTTGTTGGAGAAAAGAAAAGTAGAAGTCTATTCTTTAACGCTTGGGGACAAACACAACACTAACACTGAAGTCATGCCTTCGCAGCTGCTTGAAATTGGTTCCTGTACGCCTTTTGAATATGTATTGACTGCCAGTGAGAGAGTACTTAGTCGCATACCTGTTATGCAGTGTCTTGTGCCACATCTGTGATTGCATATCCAAGTGGCAGTCAAGTGTTGGTCTGCTAACTGAGATATTATATTGAGAGCTATTGATGTGCGTAGCATTGCATCTACTCCTGATACCCACCCCTGAATAAATCAAGAGGGTAGCTGCCCTGCTTTGTGTGTGTGTGTGTGTGTGTCTCTGTGTGTGTGTGTGTGTGTGTGTGTGTGTGTGTGTGTGTGTGTGTGTGTGTGTGTGTGTGTGTGTGTGTGTGTGAGTGTGTGTGTGTGTGTGTGTGTGTGTGTGTGTGTGTGTGTGTGTGTGTGTGTGTGTGTGTGTGTGTGTGTGTGTGTGTGTGTGTGTGTGTGAGTGAGTGAGTGAGTGAGTGAGTGAGAGAGAGAGAGAGAGAGAGAGAGAGAGAGAGAGAGAGAGAGAGAGAGAGAGAGAGAGAGAGAGAGAGTGCGTGAGAGACAGAGAGAGAGGAGGAGATAGATAGACAGATAGACCGATCAAGATTTTTGATGAATGATTTATCAGATTTTCCCACACGATACATACAGTGCTGCTGAAGTCAAATCAAGAAGTTTCTGTCATCATCAGCTCACCGACCAGGGTGTAGAGTCTTAAAGAGCCTTTTTTCCCTGTTCTGATCATCATGAGTGAAACTGCAACAAAATCAATGGACCCCGCTGCTCTGGGTGTTTGAAGCTAATATTTTTTTTTATCGTTTTATATCTTTCAGAATTATACATGAAGTGGGGCTGTGTCCAGGATGCTCTCATTCTTTTGCTGCCCCACTGTGTAAAACCAGATGTTTTCAGGTCTGTGTTCTTGCCCTCTGGCTGAACCCACAAAGTGTCTCGGTGAGATATTTTTCACATGAAAAAAAAGAAGAAAAACATGATGTGAAATGACAAAATTTGGCCACAAAAAGCCATGGCCATGAAATAACAACACGTGACCGTGAGTCAGAATCATGGTCTGTGTTGGTTTTACATGTCAAGAGAGATTCCGTCATGCATGGAGACGAAAATGTTGCAGTGTTCTATTTGCTCAGTGCTGGTACAAATCTGAACTTTATTTGCAAAAGCTTTTGTGGCAGTGAGGGGGCACGTTGAGCATTACACACTATTTACGTCTGCCCACATGAAAAAAAAACAGTAATGTGAGGCGTTAATTAGTGGCTGGTGTTTACAATGAAATTAAAGTACACAATTTCACGTAGCTGCAGTGTATGCTCCGAAGAATAAACCAAAAAATCACAAGTTGACATAGTACCACTAATTAATATTATTGTACCATACATCGCAGTGGTTTGTATTTGTCTACCACTAATTTAAAATGCTGACATCCATACCCAATGATGGCAACTTAACTGTTTGTGTCGAGATTAAAAGTCCTTTATTAATACATGGACACCATAGATAGCCGACGCGTTTCGGTCGCGTACGATTAGCCCTGAAGAAGGTCGCACGCGACCGAAACACGTCGGCTATCTATGGTGTCCATGTATTAATAAAGGATTTCTAATACGAACTTCAGAGTGCCTCGGATGCTCTCTATCTCTCTACAAATTTGAGCACCTGAAGATTTTCACATTATTACCCCACAGATGCACTCATCCATTTTTTTCTTACTGTAAACTGTTTGTGTGGTTGGGGCTGTCTGAGATTAACTCATGTCTTCAACCAAGCAATCACGACAGCCTTTTGGAAATCAAAGTGTTGGATTTATGAAGAATTCCTTTAAAGTTTGTTGTGGAAGGCAAGGCGAAGCTGTTAAGAAATAGGCTTTGCACCGAATAAGTCCTGGAGCCTGTGTGTAGGCAGGCAGAAGGCAGATGCCTGTTTGCTTTCCTTTCCTAAGCATGTCCCACACAGACACACACGCACACAGGCGCGCGCACACATGGAAACACACACGGGCACACACCCACACACACACACAGGCACGCAGGCACGTACACGCACACGTAGGCACGCACACACACACACACAGGCATGTATGCACACACACACGCACGCACGCACGCACGCACGCGCACACACACACACACACACGCACAATTTGGCTTCTCCTCTTGCTCTCATTCTCCAGTTCACAACATCAAAATGCATATTTTACCATTTAAACCTATGTTTCGGTCCTCCCCCCCCCCCCCCCCCCCCTCATTTTGGTGCTTATTTTGGGTCTGTGCTGTTTGAAAGCTGTGCATGCTCCTCGGCAGAGGGGGTAGAAGTGAAGTGTGACTAAATAAGCGAGAGGTTGCATTTGCATCCGTGTGACTACCAATTTAAGGTGCAGGGTACAGGGTAGGCTTGTGGACGGAGATGCTGAGCTTACAGGAGGTGATTAATGTCTCCCCAGAATACCCCAGGAAAACAAATACACACACACGCAAACACACACACACGCACGCACGCACGCACGCACACACACACACACACATACGCGCACGCACGCACACACGCACGCATGAACACACACACGCGCGCACGCATGCACACGCGCGCGCACACACACACACACACACACACACACGTACACACACACACACACGTACACACACACACACACACACACACACACACGTACACACACACACACACACACACATGCGCGCAAGCGCACGCACGCACACACGCACGCATGCACACGCACGCACGCACGCACGCACGCTCGCACGCACGCACGCACGCACGCACGCACGCACATACACTTGTAGGCCTATCTTATAACCGCACATACCTCTGTGAAAGATATTAATATAGGCCACTTACGTAGTTAGGTTATGTGTAGTTATTTCAACTTTGTTTATGTCAAACAAAACTGAGAGTTGGCATTGACAGATGGCTTTAATTCTGACATAAGCTGTGCAGTACAATTCAATACTCAGAGTGTCATTTTCAGTCACCTCTGCTTGCTTTGCAAGTTACCAACCACATGTTGAATTATAATTAGCCTAAATGTGTACCATAATAAAATTACTTGACTGTCTGCTAGTGGGTTTTCCAATCTTATCGGTTTTCCAGATACATGTTTGCTTGGTCATGTTTTAGTCTCAAAATTCGTAACTTTTATTTTTAACAAAAGGGGAGAAAACACTGGGAACTGAGCAGTAGGCATATACAGTATTTACCTGTAATATAGCAGTAATGTTATCACAATAGTTTGAATATTTGTTTTAAATAGAATGGCTATTTGTAATGATACCTTAACCATAAGGTGTTTCTGAAACTGTGAGCCGGCAAGTTGTTGCTTGCTGAGTTACATTCATCAGAACGTGACTGATTATGAGAATGTTTTTATATATATAAAAAAGTTCAACTGTTCTGTAGACACTACATAATTCAAAAGCAATTACTGTATCTTTGCCAACACAGTGCCCCCATTGAGAAACAGGATCAGTTTAAAAGAGCAGGCATTTCAGTAAGATAGCCTTTATCAGTTTTCGTGTTAAGCAGACACAGACATTCACTGAGAAAGATCCAATCAGTTCACAGCTAATGATTTAGGTGTGGGAGAGGACCTCCCTTGGGAGTGATCCTTTTAAGTGAATGTCTGCGTCTGCTTCACACCAGTACGGAGAAAATGCAGATTAAAGCGTTCTATATAACAACGCATCTGTCTTTGAATACACAATTAAGAGAGGGATGCAGAGTCTAATATACAGTATATGCATATTAACATGTATACGCGTACCCACACACGCACACATGCACTCTCTCTCTCTCTCTCTCTCTCTCTCTCTCTCTCTCTCTCTCTCTCTCTCTCTCTCTCTCTCTCTCTCTCTCTCACACACACACACACACACACACACACACACTCAAAGTGCCCAAACACCCAAAGTACACACATACACACACAAAATGCAAAGTGAGAGACACACTCACAGGACACAGAGGAACAGAGTGGGAGGTGTTAGACAAGATTCATTTTCTCTTTAGCAAGTATGATCTAAAATCAGCCAAAAATAAAAACCAGCCCCATGCAGTTCAATTTCGCAAAAAATATCCCTCCGCCCTCCAATCCTCATCCCCCCCCCCCCCCCACCCCACCCCCCTTTTCTCACTCAGAGAGAAGTGAAAATGTGCATACTGATCGGCTCCTCTTCATATTGAGTCTGACACAGCCGGGTCCTGATCAGCAGTTCGATAGCTGTTGTGGGCATTGCCCAAGGTCATAGAAGATAGTGGTTTTAACACCGGTAAAGTGCAGGCTCCCATTATAAGACATTATGTAAAAACGGCTCCTCGTCGGCACCGCAATTATTCTCAATCGCTTCTTAACTGTCAGAGATAGATTCGGGAGTGCGCAGGCTAGGCCGCGCTGGCACCCTGCTGTACTGTACTGTGCTGTACGAACACGGACAGACGATTATATTCAGTTATGGAAGAAAAGCGAGTAGGGTACTGTACTGTGCTGTACGAACACGGACAGACGATTATATTCTGTGATGGAAGAAAAGCGAGTAAAGGGTATATGAGGGCGACAGGGGCATGACAGACAGACAGAGAGAAAGAGGGGAGGAAAGGAAATGTTTGCGTCTGCTTCACACCAGCACGGAGAAAATGCAGATTAACCCTCAAGCGACCGGCCTGTTTTTGCGACTAATCTGACCGAGCGGGGTCATTTATGACCCAAAGGAGTTTATATAGAAATAACATTATATAAATTATTTTTTGGGGTACAGCTGGCTCCCTGTTGTACTGTACTGTGCTGTACGAACACGGACAGACTATTATATTCTGGGATGGAAGAAAAGCGAGTAGGGTATGTGAGGGAGAGAGGGGGGATGACAGATAGACAGACGGAGAGAAAGAGGGGAGGAAAGGAAAGGAAAGGTAAGGAAAGGAAAGGAAAGGAAAGAGAAAATCAGAGATCTGTGGAGAGTGGAGGAGAAAAGAGAGAGGAGAGGAGAGGAGAGGAGAGGAGAGGAGAGGAGAGGAGAGGGGGTGTGATCCTTCGGTCAGAGTGGGTGTGAACGCTCCAATCAATCATTGTTTTGCAGGCTGGACACTGATGCAGAGAATAATTATGTTGTCAGTAGTGTTTGACATGTTGAATGGTATGTGTCCACAAATCAAACACACACACACACACACACACACCCACACACACACACACACACACACACACACACACACACACACACACACACACACAGAGAGACAGAGAGTGAGAGAGAGCGAGAGAGTGAGAGAGCGAGAGAAATATTCATGCAATTGCCTAAAAATAAGGGCAATTACATAAACACAAAAACACACACACAAGGGATATATTTGCATCGACACACCTACGTATTTGCTCTCAGCAGAACAAAGGCACGTACTTGCCCTCTGCTCAGGTCAGTCAGAAGCGGCATGCTTAGACATTTTGTTCTATCACCATTTACCTTCTTTGCAATTTCAGTATCATATCGCACGCACGCACCCATGCACACACACACACACACACAGACACACACACACACACAGGGCTGGACTGGACTGGACATCTGGCATACAGGGCATTTTCCCGGTCCCCAGGGGCCCACACTGTTGTTTGTTTGTTTGTGGTTTTTTTACTTAGCCTGTTAAAACATGGCGTTATATATTTGCTGTTACCAGAATGGCAATGTCATAATGCGTTACTAAAGGTCCTCTGTTATGTCATGGTAGAGCAGGGGTCCCCAACCTTTCTAGGCCTGAGGGCTACCAAGGGCTACCCGCAGGCTACCAAGGGCTACCCGAGGTCTACCAAGGGCTACCCGAGGGCTACTTTTGTTCAAAATCCTCTGCTGATGTCTTGGCATCATTCTCAAATCACACTATTATTGAATTATAATTTGTTTATTGTAAAGAATAAATAATCTCATATTTAAATCAAGAAAAGCATTAACTGTGACTAAAATCTGGTAGTCGTCACTGTTTATTAACAACCTTGGTGGGCACCTCAGAAGCTCCTGGAGGGCTACCTGGCGCCCGCGGGCATAACGTTACGGACACCTGTGGTAGAGTAATAGCAGAGAGAGTAAAGAGAGAGAGGTTCCATTGGCCTATTGTTTCCGGGTTCTATTATTGGCGGGGAAATCCCCCTTTAAGCAGACCTTGGCAGACCTAAGGAGCATTATGACACGCCCTTTTAGGCAGACCGGAACCTGGTCACATTAGGTGCCCATAGCAACCTATTACATTGGCATATCTCTATATACTTAAAGAATCTCTGGTAATAGTATGGGAATTAACCTTTCAATGACTATTACATCATGCCACTGATGGTAAGGCATGCATTGTGGGCCTACAGATTGACCCTCTGTTTTGATGGGGCGGTCCATTTGTTTTTACATTACACTACATTGCACTTAGCTGACGCTTTCATTTACTCAAAGCGATTTACAGTTATTATTTTTCAGGGTATTGGTTACAGTCCCTGGAGCAATGTGGGGTTAGCTGCCTTGCTCAAGGGCACTTCAGCCATGGATGGAGATGTAGGGAGAGGTCAGGGTGGGATTCGAACCTGCAACCCCTTGATTGAAAGACTAAAGGGCTCTGCATACTTCACGTGCGCACTTTGCCGCATTTGGCGCGAGAACCATTAAAATGTGGCAGACCGTTCATAGTCAATAGCGCCATTTACAGGCTTTTGCTTGAATTTTCGGAAGTGTACCCTCTGCTGTTCATGAGAGAAACAGCAGCTTCTGTCGCAGAAATGGCAGAAACTCGCAGCGTGAGTTCTACAGATGTATAAAAATAGAAAGCCAAATACGACTGCTGTAATGCTACTGAACGTCTGACTTATGACTTACCACAATGAAACATAGATTTTTGTTGTAGCCTACATTACCAGATCATTCCAAGACCATGTGAGAGCATTGTTCTGGTTGCAGAATTTATAAATAGATCGCCGAACACAACGTGCTTCTGAACAAAGTAAACAATTGTTTCACTGAACAACATTTAAGGGAGAGGTTAAAATAACTCTCTAGGACATTTTATTATCCTCAAAATGATGCAGGATCCATTCTGTAGTAGCCTCTGGCTGTAGCCTCTCTTCGCAACTCCTGCTTTGTCTGCCTACCTGCATTGGTCGCTGGTGGCGCACGCCAAGTTACAAAAAATGTGGGGTGCACGAACTCGCGCCGCGCCAGCTGCGACAGGGGCGTGTGACGTCATTTTGGGTCACGTGACGGTGCGCGCCATCGTCGCGAGTGAGGTATGAAGGAGGTTAGCGCCAGTCACGCCAAGTATGAATCCCCCTTAACTCTCTTACCACTAGGCCACGGCTGGCCCCAATATCTTCAATATAGAGAATGGACTGAGACAATCATGGTACGTAGGAAAGCAGGGAGGGCACTGTGCGTGGCCCTTGCCAAGAATTCCCGAGCTGCTTTTCAATCCCAGCCCAATCCTGCAAACACATACAAGCATGCACACAAGTACACACACACACACACACACACACACACACACACACACACACACACACACACACACACACACACACACACACACACACACACACACACACGAAAGCACATGAAAGCACACGAAAGCACACACACACGCATGCCCCCCCCTCCCCACACACACACACACACACACGCAAGCACACACACACACACACACACACACACACACACACACGGAAGCACACACACACACGCATGCCCGCATGCTAACACATATGCACACACACACTGACAAATGCACACATTACAGTAATGCATGGTTACTGTACAACACTCTAAAATGCAATACGGCACAAAGGTCAGGAAAACGAGACATTTACGTGTACGACGTTCTCGCTAAAAATGAATCAGCTTTACATGAAAAACACTGTGTTTGTGAAGAGCCAGAGAATTTTACATGCTCTGTGTTATCTCAGTGAAGTGTTTGTACTCTACGAACAGTATGTAATCAACTAGGAATCACTATCATCAAGGAATCAACCTTCAGTAGTTTCCACATGTTGTACAAACCAGTTGGCCATTTCAATCTCAAACCCAACAGTAGGTGTTACTCCTCTCAAAGCACGACGAGACGCAGGTTTCCTTTTACGGGTTTTATTTTCTTCAGGCAATCTTGTAAAGCCACTTGAGGTTGTCAAAATAAAAGTTCGCTCATAAACACAGTTAAGTATTACAAAAATAACCAAATGAAAATCCTTATAAAACATGTTAAACCCTTAGCATGAAAACACTTATAAAAATGATGCTTGCAACCGTTACAGGTATATATTCACACACATA
This sequence comes from Engraulis encrasicolus, assembly GCF_034702125.1. Taxonomy (NCBI): domain Eukaryota; kingdom Metazoa; phylum Chordata; class Actinopteri; order Clupeiformes; family Engraulidae; genus Engraulis; species Engraulis encrasicolus. The sequence goes on from NC_085859.1 coordinate 10,790,026, forward strand.
GATAGCCTACATAACGCAACACACACATACAAACACACACACACACAAGCGGCACAAGCACAACACATTTTCTCATCCAGCCTTCTTCACAGTCATGCTAAATCTTCAGTTTTGGTTCAGCTTCAGGGTGATAGCAAAACAGGCTACAGCTTCTTCTTCTTCTTCTTCTTCTTCTTCTTCTTCTTCTTCTTCTTCTTCTTCTTCTTCTTCTTCTTCTTCTTCTTCTTCTTCTTCCTCTTCTTCTTCTTCTTCTTCTTCTTCTTCTTCCTCTTCTTCTTCTTCTTCTTCTTCCCCCAGGCTGGGTACTGTGCACATCACAAGCTACCCACCACCCCCTCATCCCCCCACGCACACCCCCTCACCCCCTACTACTCCCTTTCAGAGGAACGAACTACACAGGGATCATTCAAGATCAATTTCCTCTGTAGCTCTCCTCGCCTTCCTTCACCTCATTTGTGCCACTGACGACAAAAGAGAGCTGTCTTTCATCTTTCCGTTAGATATATGCATGCAAGTGTCAGCAGGGCCCGCTTACAGCTTTTGTCTGGGCCCGGGACAAAGTCATCTGAAAGACCCCCCATCCCCAATACATACAGTACAATGTAATGAGGACCTTACTCTGGGCCTCATCTCTCTTTGGCCCCAGAACAACTGATCCCTTTGTCCAACCCCCTGACCTATGTATAGCTTGCCTCTTACGGAATTTACGAGCATTCTAGAACAAAGGGAAGAGAGACAGAGATGGTCTTTAAAAAGGGGTTGCAGAAAGCAGATGACATAGGGTTGATATACTGGGACTCTCGCTCTCTTCTCAACTAGTCAACATGGGTGAATCATTTTCAAGGAATTGTCGTCTTCTTCATTCTCATCGTCATCACACAGACTGAATCGAATTGAAAAGAGAGAGATGGTTTTTTAAAAAGGGGTTGCAGTAGACTGCATGCAACATGGGGTTGATATTCTGGGCTTCTAAGCCTTGCAATCTTGTCAACCAACCAACATGGTGAATTATTTTCAAGGAATTGACATCTTCTTCTTACCACACATGCTGAATCGTAATGAGAAGAAAAAAAGAAACCGTTAAACAAAATGAAGGTGGCATGCTGAGCTGTATCTCTCCTCGATTGACCATGGTGAATAATTGTGAAGAACCCTCCATCTCAAAATCAGTATCAACGCAACCAAGATCAGACATGAAAAACAAACACACACATAAAAAAATAGTAAAATCAGCCTCCAATCAGCATTTCCTATATTTAATTACACCATATGTGAATGAAATCATCCTGATGATCAAAAAGAGTGGAAACAATTTTACATAGCATACTAAAAAGTTCCACATTCATTCATCAGTACTCAGTACTTATTCACAGAAACTACATTTCTCTAATTTGTCAACCGTCTTGAATTGCTGTGTTAACAACTAATGTATGCAACTCTCACCTGTTTTTATAAACATGAATAATGTCCTGAAAATGTGTGTAAGAGTTGCCTATTGCAGGGGAGTTGGAAAATACGGCCATGTCTTTACCGTCATCAGGGCCGGACTAAGATACCCTGGGGCCCCTAGGCTACAGGTTGATGTGGGGCCCCCTGGAAGGCAAATTTCTCGACACATTTGCATGGACAGTGTCAGAATTAAGAGCTATGAAGGGACACTGTGTGAGATTTTTAGTTGTTTATTTCCAGAATTCCTATTCCAATTCCAATTCACTAATGTTACCTTTTTCATGAATACTGACCACCACCATCAAATTCTAAGTATTCATTATGACTGGAGAAATTGCACTTTTCATACATGAAAAGGGGGATCTTCTCCATGGTCCGCCATTTTGAATGTCCAAAAATAGCCATTTTTAGCTGCAAAAATGGCTGTATTTGGATCTTACTATAACATATTTTTTTATTACTTAGTAAACTTTCATGTAAATATCAAATTTGCCAATAGGCAGCCCAGTTTCACTGAGCAGAATGGTTGCAGTACCTTTGACCATTTCCTGCACAGTGTACCTTTAAGGATAACATGTCTACCAACTGTGCTCAACACAGTAGACGATTTTTTCCAATATTGCATCTTGTCACAATTCTGTAATTTTCCACTTTTGGCCAATCAGGGGCCCCTTGGCAGGTGGGGGGACCCTAGGCTGCAGCCATATCTAGCCTGTGCGTTAATCCGGCCATGTCTTTACCGTCATCCATTCTTCGTCCAACCACCGACCCCAAAAATAAAGCAAGGTCATTTAAAGTGGGGGTGCGCACGCAGGCAGCCTCATTACCTGATGAGCCGCTTGGCTCCCCCAGCAATCAAAGACCATTGTTTCAACTCCCACTCTCTACAATCCCACTTCCTGTTCCCTCTGCCATGTGTGTGTGTGTGTGTGTGTGTGTGTGTGTGTGTGTGTGTGTGTGTGTGTGTGTGTGTGTGTGTGTGTGTGTGGCTGTGTGTGTGTGTGTGTGTGTGTGCGTGCGTGCGTGCGTGTGTGTGGGGGGTTATCTGTGTGTGTGTGTGTGTGGGGGGGGTATCTGTGTGTGTGTGTGTGTGTATGTGTGTGTCATTCATTTGTGTGTGTGTCTGTGCATGTGTGCATGTGTGTGTGTGTGTGTGTGTGTGCGTGTGTGTGTGTGTGTGTGTGTGTGTGTGTGTGTGTGTGTGTGTGTGTGTGCGTGTGCGTGTGTGTGCGTGACAGTGTAAGTGCGTGGGTGCGCCCGCCTGTGTGTGTCTGTGTGTGTGTGTCTGTGTGTGTGTGTGTGTGTCGCAGGACAGGACCGCTTGATGATTGCCTCATTAATGGCCCGCTAGACGCTGCTCTGATGGCCATGTTCCTACCCGCAGCCCTGCGCCTGTAGGGGGGGAGGAGACATCGCTTAAACACAGGGGAGGAAGGAGCTGGCAAGGGAGTGTGTGAGGGTGAGGACTGTGGGTTGTGGAGAGTGGTGCGCCGTGTGTGTGTGTGTGTGTGTGTGTGTGTGTGTGTGTGTGTGTGCACACGTGCGTGTGTGTGTGTGTGTGTGTGTGTGTGTGTGTGTGTGTGTGTGTGTGTGTGTGTGTGTGTGTGTGTGTGTGTGTGTGTGTGTGCGTGCGTGTGTGTATATGTGTGTGTGCATAAGGAGTGGGCATAGTTGTGTGTGTGTGTGTGTGTGTGTGTGTGTGTTTTTGTGTGTGTGTGTGTGTGTGTGTGTGTGTGTGTGTGTGTGTGTGTGTGTGTGTGTGTGTGTGTGTGTGTGTGCGTCCGTGCATGTGTGTGTGTGGTGCACACTGTCCGTGTGCCGGTATTTATTGCTGCTCTCTCCACTGCATTAACTGATTACATTGATTGACTGGTTTGAGGGTTCTCTCGTTAAGGCCTTTTTTCTTCTAAAAATGTGTTCTCTCTTTTTCTCTCTATTTCCCTCACTACCTCCCACTTTTCTTCTCTTTCTTCCTCCTCCTCCTGCTCCTCTAACTCTCTCCATCCCTTTCTCTCCCTCTGTTTCTATCTTACTCTTATCTTTGTCTTTCACTGTTTTTCTCTCTGTCTCTCTCTATCGCTCTTTCTCTCTCTCTCTTTCTCTCTCTGTGTCCTCTTTTGCTCTTCCAGCCTCTGACCAACGGCAAGTCTTGTTCACCTCTACCCATGGCCGTAACTACCATTGAGGACAGAGAGGTCATGTCCTCTGTATTTTTTTCAATAATGTAAAATGTATTTATGATGAAAATCGATATATGATCAACAATGATAAATTCAGTCAGTATACGCCACCCCCACTCATCCTCAAGGCAGTGATTAATGAAAACAAACTTGAGGGTTTGACTGAAGTGTTTGAAGCATTCTAAATGTAAAGCATGCACGCAGTATTTGACCTCAGTATTTGAAAAGGTCTGGTTATGGCCCTGCCTCTACCGACTGCAATCAGTTGCTGTGGAAACCACAGAGTGAACAGGCTGCCGGCAAAAAAACAGAAGACACTTAGACATGTGTACGGCAGCAATTACGATCACTGGGCAAACAGACAGGCCTTCCTAAAGTGGGGATAAGAATGGTGGAGTGGAGTTTACACCTGCATAGAGCAGGATTTCAATAGAAGGGGAACAGTTGACTTAGAACTTAGAGGAGTCATCCTTAATGAGGTGGGGAAATTGAGTAGACCACAGCACACTATAGAATACTGTAGATTTTGATGAATATCTATTACTTTAAACAATCATTATCGATTAATATTCAAGTCTTGTCTGTGAGTGAGTAGGTGGGGCGATTTATCCCCTTTTCCTTGATTACTAATGACTGTGCCACCAGCACCTAGACAGAGGAAACTTATTGTAAAAGTCCTTTATTAATACATGGACACCATAGATAGCCACCACAGCTATCTATGGTGTCCATGTATTAATAAAGGACTTTTAATACGGACTTCAGAGTGCCTCAGACCCTCTCTCTCTCTCTCTACAAGTTTGCAACTTTGGAAACCGATGAGCACCTGAAGATTTTCACATTATTACCCCACAGATGCAATCATCCATTCTCTTTTCTTAAACAGAGGAAACATATTATTTGTGAGTAGTTGTTAAAAGTGCCTGTACATGACTGTGGCCGGAGTAGGTATTGCAGTTATGCTGCTCATTGAAAATGTGCTCCTATAGAAAGTTTGATCATTTCAGGAATATTTACTTAACCCTATTCAGACTGGGCTTTTTTGGCATTCCTGGGCCTCGGAGGCGGCTCTTTTGACCCCCCCTCATAACTCATGAACGGAATACGGTATGACCACCAAACTTTGATGATCTACTGTACATATGGACATCAGAGGCGATTCCCTTATGAGTACAAGGGAGGCGGAGCCTCCTGTAAGAAATCACGGTGAACAGTGTTATTTTTGAGTAATGCTTTATCCAAATGTATAACATTGCTATTTCATATCCAGCTCTATAGATGAATATGCTCAACTTGATAAAACCAGGCAGTAATAAGATTCTGCGGTTCATCTAACGTCTGCTTGAAGTTTTTTTCCCCCTCATGACAACGGTAGTGAGTGGAGTCTCACTGGACTTCAATGGAATGTGTGATTATGTGCTTAGTCAATAGCAAAATGCTAAACGCTCATTGGGTATTGCCCAGATTATTTTTTGATTTGGAGGCCTGAGCCTCAGTGGGAGTGAAGGGAGATGGCTGTGAGAGCGATCGGGACAGGTGACTCTGAGCTTGTGGTTGTGCCCGGTATCGCGCCTTGTGATGAGCCTGGACTGACATTCGGTGGGTTAGCACAGTCCTCAGGGGCTGATGAAGTCTGGCTTTCTGCCTTTTTTTAAGAGGGGTGTGCATAAAGTGCCCCTGCTTTTTGTGGTCCCAGCTCAGTCATATTTGTGATGTCAACTTCATGCATGCTGCAGCAGACACCTCAGCGCCAACTTTCTACCCGAGTGAAAAAGTTGCATAAAGCTGGAAAAGGTGTATCTAAATGATATGCGTGGCATCTGCCTGTACCTGCTCCATCCCCGTGCACGAGAGAACACAAGTGAAGTGCATGCAGTAGTCGGGGAAGTCACCACAGTTCAATGACGGAAGGTTTTTTTTAAAAAAGGGAACTCCGTGAAAATCTCGGCATAATTCACTGAATAAACTAGTATTTACTACTAAAACCAAAGCACAGTAAGTTTGCAGCTAAAAAGGTCTATTTCTGAAAATTCAAAATAGCAGACAAAGAGGGGATCCACCTATTCATGTATGAAAAGTGCCATTTTTCCAGTCATAATGAATACTTACAATTTGAAAAATGAAAAGGTAACATTTGTGAATCGGTATGAAGCATGAATTCTGGAAATAAACCACCAAAAATATTACACAGTGCACCTTTAACACTCATCTAACACACAGGTGTTCTTCTGGCATGGTAGATTCAAGCTTCATTTTTAAAGGGACACTGTGCAGGAAAGGGTCAAAAAAGGTACTACAACTATGCTGCTCATTGAAACTGGGTTGGCTATCTCAAAATTTGATATTTACATGAAAGTTCACTAAATAATAAACACATATTTTCTAGTAGTGTCCAAATAGTCATTTTTGCAGCTAAAAGTGGCTATTTTTGGAAATTCAAAATGGCGGACCATGGAGAAGATCCCCCTTTTCATGTATGAAAAGTGCAATTTTTACAGTCATAAAGAATACTTAGAATTTGATCGTGGTGTTAAGTATTCATGAAAAAGGTAACATTAGTGAATGGGCAGCATGAATTCTGGAAATAAACAACTAAAAATCTCACACATTGTCCCTTGCTCCCTTGGTTGTGCCTTGGTTGGTTGTCCCTTGGTTGGTTGGTTACATTTACTATGCCATTATTGCACGTATGTAGACATTGCCTGCTATACTGCCATGCAACAAGAGCTGTTGTACCAGACAGTTGGCGTTCATCCCATGATTATTCTTTACTTTTGAAATGTAAATCTCAAATGTATATTTAATGTGTATGTGTGGCATGTATGTCGATCTAAATGTAAAATGAAGACACATGAATGCGTACCACATTTTTATATTGTATATATACATTCAACTGTGTGTGTGTGTGTGTGTGTGTGTGTGTGTGTGTGTGTGTGTGTGTGTGTGTGTGTGTGTGTGTGTGTGTGTGTGTGTGTGTGTGTGTGTGTGTGTGTGTGTGTTTGTGTCGTGTGTAGTGCTGTGTGTCAACTGCGATTGTGCAAATCCTTGTTTGGGTGTACTGTACCGGTATATACTGTATATAGTAGGGGTGTAACGTTATCGAACCGAACCGACGTATCGTACTGAAAAGACCTTTAAGGAATCGAACAGTGCTGTACCGAGTCGAGTAAAAGGCTACTCTGTTCATGTTTTTACATTATGCTGCTACTACATGCAGAGGATCATGCAGAACCCTGAGAGAGAATGCAAGAAAAAACAGATATAGAGGCTTGGTCTTTGTGAAACCTTGAGGAGAAGCCACCCTGCACACAAACTGTTCAGCCTCCTGCCCTCTGGAAAGAGGTACAGGCGCCTCCGTTCCCGTACCACCAGGCTGGCGAGCAGCACAATGCACCAAGCGATCAATATGCTGAACACTCAACCCACTCTCCCTCCACTGTCAGCCTCTAGCCAGCAAGGCCACTGACAACCCCCCCCCCCCATCCCCCACCACCATATCTGCGACTGAACATTCCACCTGCACTACTATACTTGTGACTGAACTTTCAACCTGCACTAACTCAAAACATGCACACACACACACACACACACACACACACACACACACACACACACACACAAACACACACACACACACACACACACACACACACACACACACACACACACACACACACACACACACACACACACACAAGCACACTGCACTTTCTGCACTAAACCCAAACATACACACACTGACACACACTGACACACACACACACACACACACACACACACAGACACACGAACACACACACAGACGCACACCGCACCTTCTACCTGCACTAAACACATACACACACATACACACACACACACACACACACACACACACTGCTGCTGGTGTACTTGACAGACCTTTTTAATATTTATTTTTCTTCAAAATGCTACTATTACCATGTCAGAACGCTATAAAGGACTTTTTTAGGAAAAAGCACAAAAGCACAACAATACCTCTTAATGTATGTCCTCTACAAGTCTTCTGTTGTCCAGTCTTGCACTTTAAATGTCTGTATGAGCACTGTCTATGTCCATACTGTCTTAAGTCCATGTATAAGTACTGTCTATGTCTATACTGTCTATGTCCTTACCTAGATTAGTCTATGTCTGTATGGGAAAGCAAGAAATGTAATTTCAAATTCTTTGTATGACCAGTGCATGTAAAGAAATTGACAATAAAACCTACTTGACTTGACTTGACTTGACTTGAGAAAGTACTATTTCTTACACTGATAATCTCCGACCCAAAGTAGCAGGTTGAATGTATTTCCTTTTTTTCGTTTGTATTTTGATTTTTTTTGGGTGAAATTAACAACGTGTTGAGGAAGAAAATGGTTCTCTACTTTGTTCCCATATACTGTACCGAAGATGTACCGAACCGTGACCCCAAAAACCGAGGTGCGTACCGAACGTGATTTTTGTGTACCGTTACACCCCTAGTATGTAGGCTATGTGCTAGTTCTTGTGTTTGTATTCATCCATACAGGGGGACTGTGTCCATTGGGTCTGCTGTTTCCCCTCTCCTAAGCCCAATCTGTGTGTGGGAGGGTGTGTGTGTGTGTGTCTCTGTTTGTAGCCTACTGTATATTGTTTGTGTGTTTGTGTTTATACTAACACTGTGTCCCATGTGTGTGTTTGACTGAGCTGAGGTGCTGTGTGTCCATTGTATTTCATGTTACTGTGTCCTTTAGGGACGATTTGTTTGTGTGTGTGTGTGTGTGTGTGCGTGTGCTTGTGTGTGTGCGCATGGCCGTAGCCAGCCATGTGAAGTAGGCGAGGTCCTTGCGCGCGCCGAAATTTTATTATTAATATAAAATATAAATTAAAAATTAATTCATAAAATAAATAAATATAGGCTACACAGGCTTATATATAGGGCCCTCCTCTATGAATGTATAGGCCTAATGTGAAATAGTAAATATGTAGACATGTATAATAATAAATATGTTGTGTTTTCAGCCAACTCCTATTCCCTTTGAATGGCTATGCTTTGGTATCATGCCTCTTTTATCATAAACAGCATTCTCCCAGTCAGTAAAGCCCTTTGTAAGGAAACTAAAGTTTGACCCAGAAGATGCACAATAAGCTACATCCTCAGCCATTCATATTTTTTCTCCCAATGAAATTACACTTCAGCTGTTTTCCTCCAAAGGTACAGGGATAGCTATCTCTGTAGTGCAAACCACCTATTTTGGAGTAAACATTTTTCTTCCTAGAGTCGCATCAAACGTTTTGTTTTAATTTAGTTGTTATAGTTTAGTTTAGTTTAGTTTAGTTTAGTT
>NC_085859.1:10803978-10813978 GCF_034702125.1 Engraulis encrasicolus
TATATATACTTTTCAGAAGCGGCATGAAGCCCCTAAGAAACAGAGCGAAACTGAAGTGGCTAATGTGAGAAAAAAATGCATAATATGTAAAAGAGTGTTTTTTTGTCTCACACCGTCAGATGTCACCACCGTCAGATTTTGTTCCGCTCATCATCTTGTTCCATATTTTACTAAATTGTGCTGGTTAATGAAACATTACCAGACATGTCAGTAATAATTGTGACCCAAACTTACACTCCAGCCTCCACTGAGGTGCATTTGGAGGGTTTTTTGTCACAAAACCTGACGGTGGTGACATCTGATGTAGTTCACAAAAAAGCATGTGTTTTACATGTTTTTAACAAGTTTTAAGAATATGCTTCCAATAAGTATCTACAATTATGTTGAATTGCAAAAGTAATTCACTTAAATACAGTAAGCATATTTTTTAACTTCTAATTCTGTCTGACGCTGGTGACAAAACCAAGAGCAAGCCCATTTTATGATAAATGTAAAACATGGGGAGCTTGGCCAACACATTCACTGCACAGCCAAGACCTTCATGATAATACACCTCTATATTTTGGATTTGAACAACTTAAAACCTGTTTATGCCACATTTTCAATAATCTAGGCCTACTTCCTAGAGTATCTAACAAATGAAGAAAAAACACATGCACAAACATACTATGCACACACAAAAATAAAGTGTTTACACTAGATGTCATTGACTTGAGAAGGCTATTCATTTTGCTAAATGTAGGTAATAATTAGGTCACTTTCACCACCTTCAGATTACTGTCATCACCGTCAGTTCTTAAGTCACCACCGTAAGAAGGAGTTTTGGACATTTTAAATGAATGTGCTTACAAAATGTTCCTTTGGAGTTGTTGAATTATCAAAGTAATAGCAACTTTAAGCCTACACGAATATTTGTGAAATTACAAAAAAATGTTTGATCTATTTAGGCATTAAGTAAGCATTGTCTGACAGCACATATTTTTAAATTAGAACACATGAAGCAGTATTAAAATATAATGAAAGTGAATTTTCAACATTTAAAGGCGTATGTGTGAACCAAAAAACACACACAATCACTTAAGAACTCCAGATACATATGCAACCAAATCAATACACTTTTTATTGCTTTTAATTGTGTCTGACGGTGTTGACAAAAAACAAGGTATGATCGGAGGAAAAGCTGATTTCTGAAAAAAAATCAAAATGGGGAGATTGGCCTTGTCCATTTCTGAAAAGCCAAGACCTTTGTCTACGAGGATATACCATATTATTTTGTAATTCACTTCGTTTTTTTCTTTCAAGATTACAACCTGTTTTAGCCACTTTCTCAAGAATCAGTGCTAGGCTAATTTGCTAATATCTTGATAAATTGAAAATGAAAGTAGGTTTGAGGTAAATATTTTTATAGGAAAAGTTGTTATTCAACATCCTTAGATAGTTCAAAGGGCCCTCTATACAGATTTACCACAAATAATTTAGTTCAGGGCCCAATTTTCATGGATTTTTCATTCAAAAATTAGTGTTTTTTTTCTCAAGCGAGAAAATACTGGTAGATTGGGTTAAAAATTTACTTATATGCCTCACCACACAAATTTTCCAGTTTATCAGTTACATTGCAGTACAGGGTTTTTTTATATTAAAAGTTTCCTTCAATGTTGTGTGTGTCAATATGCAAAGGAGGTGTAATGTACCTAAATATGCGCTAATTTACATGGACACCCAAATTTGACATGTAGACACAGGCCCTAATGTATTAAGCAGAGACTACACTTTTTACATAGACTGAGAGTGTTTGGTGTTCGACAGAGGATAATGTTGTTACTTTTTTACCATGCTGTCCAATCCAGTGGGGTGCACAGACATTTTGGGGGTCAAGTGCTCGAGGTGGGGGGTGGAGGGCATATGGAACTTTCCGGCTGCCTTACTAGGACACCATCAGTTGTACCTTAAGACACGGCTTTATAAATTAGCTGTACCAGAATGGCAATGACCAAGTCGTAATGTATTACTTAAGGCCCAAGGTCATAGTAGTGTAGTACAATAGTAGTTAACTTTCAACGTCTATTACAGTGTGCCACAGGAGGTACGGCGTGCATTAAGGGGCTACATGATCACGTCAACATGGACCACAGTACATTGTGAAAAAAAATCCTCAAAATAACTCAAAAAGGGCCTTTTTTGTCCAGTAGGGTAAAGGGGCAGGTGCTTTAGCACCACCACGTTCCTATCTGTGCAAGCATATGATACAATCACTGTTTGGTTTGGAAATCTAACAGTATACTGTAAGTCAAGTCCCGAATCAACAGACTGATCTGCACTGAAAGTAGTGGGGGTGAGGCAGCACCCCACCCTCCAAGCAACAAACTGTATGAATAGTCTGTACTCAGGAGGTCAGTAACGGGGAGTTACTGTTTACATGTTTCCAAATTCCATTGTTCAAAATACAACATTTTGATAAGAGCTGTATTTCCTTACAGTTACCACTTTGTGGGTGGTATCTGGTAATGAAATTACATTTACTGTGAAAGTAAGTGGTAGTTTCTAAAATTACGTTTTGATTTTGATCATTTCACACATTTGATCATTCCATGCATTACCATAAACCACAGTGACATAATGTGTTGGTGTGGCAGTGGCTGTGTGTCTGACAGAAGGAAATGAACATGATGGACTGGACAGCGTAAGTCTTCATGCATTTGTCTCCTGATCAATTATCTACCTTCATTTGTCTGTCCCTGCTGGTAACACTTAATATCCTCCTCGGCTGAGTTTCCCAAAAACCTAACTAATACTTAGGTAGCAGGGCTGGAATGGGTTGAAACATTAGGCCGGGCATTTCTAGCCAAGACAAATCCGACAGGCATGGAAAGAGACAATGAAGCCTGTGGCAACATTTTTAGTCATCTATTACAACCTATTTTGACCACAAAAGACAAAATCAATATTTAAATCTGACTCTGAGGTCAGCTGTAGTGGCATGAGGACTGATAGAACTGCACTGAGCAGGCCAAAATCATCGCCAGTCCACCGGGCAAATGCCCTGTAGGCCTTATGGCCAATTAGGTAGTGATACTAAGTATGAGGCACCCCTTAAACAATATCAGGGGTAGACATCAATTCAAGTTTATACAATACCTTTCCTTGCACATGCATATACCTGTACAACATGCTTAAACATAATACACGTGTAAGGAAAAGTAGTGTATGTAGGCCTATACATTTTTAGTAATGATGTAAGACCTATTCCTGATATACTGACAAGGGGCCGACTCATTAAGTGGTATGTAACAACATTGCTATGAAAATACAGGGAGTCTTCGGTACAGTAAACGATTAAGACTTGGTCGTACTTTGGTGACAATAAGGTTATAACAGAGGGACTGTGTTAAGGGGTTAAGATTAAGAACGACTTAATACTAATTTATTTGGGGAACCTTAGCCCTGGACAATGTGCAGCACCATCCTGGACAATCTGCTGCACTACAGTGTCTCACAACACTGGGCAGCCTTTCTACCCAAAGGGAACTTGGCAACACAGTGCAACTTACAGTACTAGAGCATTGAGCATCACCCTGCACTATGACACTTTTGTACTTGGGAGGAATTACCTAAATTGCACATTATTACTCTTTTCAATTACTTGCTGATTTCTTTTTGACAGCTAAGTGAAAGTTTCTATGTAGGCCTATGTATGCAGATGTGTCACTGATATGCTGCATTTCTGCAGTGTCTTTTGTACATGCCTATGTTGATGTGTTTATAAATAGGCCAAATATCTTTGATTTCTGTGATGTGTATTATAAAGGGTTTATATTCTGGACACCTGGATTTCAACTAGAATCAATAGATTCCCTGTACACACACACACACACACACACACACACACACACACACACACACACACACACACACACACACACACACACACACACACACACACACACACACACACACACACTTAACATGGCGGACCGCTAAATGATTCTCAAGTAGTGACGTTGACAATGAAAACGAGGATGATGCTCCTTTCTGATGCTGTGTAGGCCTAAGAAGAGTTCATCCCGCTCTGAGAGATTAATCTCCTCTGCTATAGAATCTACTGTATCTGCACCCAACTTTGCAGGCCTATTATTAGCAAAAATGTGAATGTTTGTATCAAGGGATTTGATGATCTCATTCATGATTTGTATGACATCATAGGCATAAAAACAGTCTGAAAAGCCATTTTGTAAGGTCATTGGCAGTATTTTCTGATTTACTGGATAGACTTATTTACTTTATTTTTTGGGGCTTTTTGGCCTTTATTTTTATAGGACAGTGTGAGAGTAGACAGGAAATGACTGGGAGAGAGAGATGGGGTAGGGTCGGGAAATGTCCCCAGCTGGACTTGAACTGGGGTCCCCGTGGGCAATGTAAGCCCAAATGTGGGGGGCTTAGCACGCTGCGCCACAGCGCCCCCCCCCCCCCCCCTCTAAATATTTTTGTATTTAACATAGGCCTATTTTTAAAAAAAAGTAATCATTTTAAACCTGGCTTTTTCAGGCAGACAGATTAGTTGCTTCAAAGTATATGCAAATTAGTGCATATTTAATTAGATATAGCCTAATAAGCATATTTAAACATGACATTAAAGAAAACTTGTAATACATTTTGTTCTAATATTCACATGATTAATCGACTGGTAAAGTTTCATAGCGATATCTGTAAGTTTAAAAATGTACCCTATTTACCTGTCCTGTCTCGCCTTAAAACAAAATAAAACATAACAAAAACTTAAGTATGGGTCACTGATCATCCAAAAATGTATGATAATATTTTCTCTCATCCCACATGACAAATTGATTGCTAAAAAATAATTTATAGGTATTCCTGAAGATGAGAGATTGAATAAATTGGTATTAAAAGGTGGCCATTTTGAAAGCCCTATATGGTCACCATAGCGACCCAAAAAAATTGTCAAACATCGCTTTTCTGATTCCTCACAGTCTAAGGTTTCCAAAAATATCTAGTTTTCATAATCCCCCCAAAAATTGAACGAAATTACACAATATACCTGACTAATAGTAAGAAGAGCCAATGGAACCGCATCTCAAAGAAGAGCCGAAAATCCCATCACTACTCCTAACCAGCAGCAGAGGCCACTCAGTAGTATGTATAGTGATGTGTGGATCTCCTGATACACTGTACATTTTAGACATATATTCTGACAGACCCAGCTGAAGGATTTTCTATGGCCTGTCCTTCAACTTTGAATTGAGACTTTTTCAGTAGGCCTATCATTTTTATTCAACATTAAGAATTTTTGGTGGCCTTACAAGTATTGTGTCAATTGAAGATCCGTTCTGTCTTTTTTATTGTGTATTTTGTATCCATATTCCAGAATAATATAAGGTATTTTCCTAATGTCTGCTTGTACTACTATCAACTGACTAGCACCACTGTTAGATATGAGTGCAATATAGCAGGTAAGGTGTAAGCTGCTACTTGGAATATATATCCATACTGTATGTCATTTGGAGGAAGAATTGAATTTACACTGCAGATTTTACTGCCTACCGTTTGGTGCAGCACCAGACCAGCCACCTCGTCCACTTGTGGAATTTGGGAACAGTAAAGTGCTATTGAGATGTCTGATGTTTACACTTCACACATCAGCAAAGAGAGAGAGACAAAAAATAGAAGGTTTGTGTGTGATGTCCTTTCCCATCAGCGCTGCAACAGAGTGTGCAGGCTGGCTAATTTGGCCGTTTATCGAGTGTTTAACTGCGTACTTTCGCTTTCATCTTTCAGGAGAAGCGCCATCTGTCCAAACTCAATTTGCCACTGCGTTCCTGCTCCCTCCTCGCCCTGTGTGGTGCGCATGCCGGGGCTCACACAGGGCCCTTGGCAGGGCAGGGCAGGGGGAGAAATAGGGTCTGGGCACTTTTGGCTTAAAGGGCCCCTTAGCAGCGCAGAACTGACTCACCGGTGGGCCTCACACCCTCATGGGCCCCAATTTTCAGAAACGCTTTTTTTAAAAAGTTATTTCTTTTTTTTTACATTTCTGAAAAAAGGGGGCCGCGAGGGTGCCGGGCCCGCTGGGAAATGCCCGCTATGCCAGATGGCCTGTCCTGCCCTGGCCCAGGGTAAACTCACAGCATGCATGGCAGACCTCAGCTCACCTCACCACCAGTGTTGCCAGATTTGTCTGACCAAATCCCGCCCAAAAGGTTCTCAAAACCGCCCAAATGCGCTAAATTCCGCCCAAATTCAACAAATTACATTGACTTCTATGGGCCCAAAACGGCTTAAAAAACCGCCAAATGGCCAATTTTTCCCGTTTTTGCCCGCCGACGCTCATCCCAAGTAGCCCAATGGGGCACCCACCCAATCTGGCAACTCAGCTCAGCTCAGCTCAGCTCAGAGCAGCATGCTGTGCATGCAAGCAATGCAAAACACTGCTGGCCGGATTACAAGAACGAGAGAGAGAGAGAGAGGAATAGACAGAAGGGCCAAGAGAGATGGAAAGAGTTAAGAGATGGAGTGAGAGAGCCTATTGACGACATGGAGAGAGAGGGAGAACGAGAGAGAGAGAGAGAGAGAGAGAGAGAGAGAGAGAGAGTAATTAAGAGACAGACCAAGAGCACATACAAGAGAAAGATAAACAGACAGAGAAAGAGAAAGTGTGGGCTAAGAGGGAGAGATATTATGCAAGAGCTGGAGAGAGGCAGAGTGAGAGAGAGAGAGACAGAGAGAGAGACAGAGAGACAGAGAGACAGAGAGAGAGATCCAATAAAAGACAAGAGGAACCTTGGGAGGCGAAGACAACGGGAGAGAGAGAGAGGGGTTAAAGAAGTGGGGTAAAAGACATTGATCAAGAGAGCTTTTGCAAGACATTAAGAAGGAAAAAGGATGGAGAGACAGAGATAGAGCAAGATAGAGAGAGAGTGAGAGAGAGAGAGAAAGACCAATGGAAAGGTGGAGGTATAGAGAGAGAAGCAATAAAAGAGAAAGATGAGGAGTGAGTTGCAGGGGGGGAGGGGGGCGGGGCGTTTGCATCGGGACATTACATCCATAATGGGACGGAAACTTGCCGCTGATCCAAGAGACTTAAAGGTACACTGTGCAGGAAATGGACAAAAAAGGTACTGCAACCATGCTGCTTATTGAAATTGGGCTGCCTATTGCCAAATTTGATCTTTACATGAAAGTTTACTAAGTATTAAACAAATATTTTCTAGTATGGTCCAAGTACAGTCATTTTAGCAGCTAAAAATGGCTATTTTCGGAAATTCAAAATGGCGGACAATGGAGAAGATCCCCCTTTTCATGTATGAAAAGTTAAATTTTTCCAGTCATAATGAATACTTCGAATTTGATGCTGGTGGTAAGTATTCATGAAAAAGGTAACATTAGTGAATGGGCAGCATGAGTTCTGGAAATAAACAACTAAATATCTCACACTGTGTCCCTTTAACTCTGTGTGATACCTTTGGTGTTTGCCCTGCCTGGAGAAGGATGGAGCCCAGGGGCAATGGGGACGGGGAGCAGGAGCATAACAGGTGGGTTGGACCCCCGCACCCCGAGCCCACCCCCTGGTCTTGTCTAACTCCCTCCCGTCCCTCTGTTCTTCATAGTGCTCCTAACTAGAGCTGTGTTTGGTTGGTTCGTTTGCGTGTGTGTTAATGTGTGTGTGTGTGTGTGTGTGTGTGTGTGTGTGTGTGTGTGTGTGTGTGTGTGTGTGTGTGTGTGTGTGTGTGTGTGTGTGTGTGTGTGTGTGTGTGTGTGTGTGTGTGTGTGTGTGAAAGAGAGAGAGTTGCATCCTCTTTTTCCGATGGCCTCATTTCTTCCTGGGCTAATTCTTCTTTTTGGTTTGGCTGTGGGCTACCAATAGATACAGTACAGTAGAGGCTACTACCCCCATGAAACATGTTGATTTATTATTGCATTAATAAATTGTCTTCCCTCCCTTTTAGGGATGGGGTGTATGGGGGTGAGGACTGGGGGTCTCCATGACCCTGTTGGGACACTGATGCCAGGTGACCCAAGGAGGCTCATCAACTAACTGTCCCTGACTGACACAGGCTGAGGATAACCACTGAAGCAAACTCCAGGTGACCTTGAAAACTCTGAGAGAGAAAAAATAACACACACACACACACACACACACACACACACACACACACACACACACACACACACACACACACACACACACACACACACACACACACACACACACACACACACACACACACACACACACACACACACACACACACACTGTCTGCTATCTGATTTATGGCATGGTAACAATAATTCACTTAAAAGCCCACAACCCCCGAGCACTTTCCCGTACTTTTATCCCCCTGGTGTGTCAAGTGCACAGACGAATGACCCACTGAACATTCGTGCTCTATTTTGTGGCAGTTAAAAATGGGTTATCTTGATTACGGGTCACAACCCAAAGCCCTCTTGGCTATCTGTCTGTTGTCTTGCTTTATTTCGCAGTATTACAATTTATCACTGCTGTGAAGCAGGATGTTTGATAATGAATTAATTTCATAAGAAGATTGAAAACGGCAATGGAGTAATGAAAATAACCTTCCAGAAAGCTAGAAAACTGTTAAAGCAATATGAAAGCTCCTTGATACTAGGCAAGGGACAACCTGATCAATGTTGCGCGATTCACTAGTAGGTCACTTGGATGCTACACAAATGCACCAATCATGTTTAGGCTATTTTCAGTGCAGGGCTGGGTGCCTGGAAGCTAGGGTCACCAGGCCTAAAAGAGAGAGGGGAATAGATAAAAGGGTATATCATATAGTGAAAGTGAAAGCCCAACTGGGAAACTCTAACTCCCATTGTCATTGTGACACAGCACACTGCACACAACAAAATTGCATTTATGTCTCACCCGTGCAAGGGGGCAGCCCCCAAAGGCACCTTAAAGGGAGAAGTGCTGCGGGACGGTACCATGGTCAAGGCACGTCAGTCAAGGAGGAGGATGGGGAGAGCAGTGGTTAATTACTCCTCCCACCAACCTGGCGGGTCGGTAGTTGCTTCGGTGGTATGGACATTCTAACGCACCAGAAATAAAACCCCATTCATTTTCAATGGGGTTTTATTTCTGGTGCGTTAGAATGTCCATACCACCAAAGCACCAAAACGTGGCATGAAAATCTACAGGGTATATTGAAGAGTGAAGTGTGGGTCACCAGATCAATAAACAGGAACATCTGACAGCAAAGCATCAAGGATATGGGCTTCCATAACTTCCATGCACTGTTTCTGCCATTGACTTCAATGTTAAACGCATCATGGCAGTGATTACGTAAAACAAAGAGAGTCCTAACCAAGTATTGAACATTGACATGTTATGTAGAAATAACCAAATTTTAACTGATTTGATGTGATTTTCTTTTTTTTCTTTTGGTGATTTTACAATATTCTAATGATGAATAATGAAGTGATGCTGTTTTTTTAGCTGGAAGGCCAAAATATGTAAAAATAAACAAATTCATGACTGGAATAGTTCAAAATGTGGGCAATGAGTCTACAATTCATGACAGTTTAACCAGAGAGAGTAGAGAGAGAGAGGTTCCATTGGCCCATTGTTTCCGGGTTCTATTGTTGCAAGGGGGGGGGGGGGATCCCTCTTTAGGCAGACATAGGCCGATCTAAGGACTGTTCTATTCAATGCTAGGAGTATTATGACACACCCCTTTAGGCAGACCGGAACCTGGTCATGTTAGGTGCCCATAGCAACCTATTACATTGGCATATGGAAATAAATCAACTTTTTCACGTTATTCTAATAAACTAAGTGACCTGGAGTGCTGTCTCAGCGCTGTGGCAGCACATCTGTCAGATGTCCACCACCACTTGGGTGTGAGATACCTTCACACATTCAGCATGGAACCTGGATGGCAGAAGCTCCAAAGAAAATAATTCCTAGAAGACTATCGAGTGACCGGCAAAATGTACACTGCGGAACGTTTCCCAGAAGAAGCGTCTACCT
>NC_085859.1:10816478-10838978 GCF_034702125.1 Engraulis encrasicolus
ACATGACATGACATGACATTACATTACATTATATGACATTACATTGCATTGCATAGCATTTAGCAGATGCCTTTAACCAAAGTGACTTACAAGGAGGAAATTTAAGCAGGAACAGGGTAAGGCATATAGGCGCAGTGTACAATTGCAACACTGACTGCATTGTCCAACACAAGGTAAAAGAAGATGTAGCAAACAATAAAATGCATTAGAAGTGGCAAAAGGTAGGCCTAGATGCACAGTGTGCAGTTGCAACACTGACAGCAATGTCCAACACATGGTAAAAAGATGTAGCATAAAATAATAAGATACATAAAGAACAATTAAGGTAGCCTACATAAAGATATTAAAATCAGTGGCTTAAGCAAAGAAGCTAAAAACTAAGGAAAGAAAGCTATTTCATTAGTCTCTATATTGTACTGTATGTGTGCAACTAAGTGCTTATAAAAGTCACATCCAGAACTTTTCAGAAGTAAAGGACGCACAGCACAATTTTTAGTTTCACTTTTTCACTTTTATTTCCAGAAAGTTGACAAACACAATAACAGAAACTAGAAACTTTCTTCCTTGTCCGATTTTTCCCTCTTTTGATTTTGTTATCTGTAATACTACTTTATCAAGACTGGAATTTCAAACAACATAAACAGGACTGGCTGAGATAATATGTGTCTAAGGTGCCGTTTCCACGTAGCTGGATATTTTTATATGTGGATATTTTTTTTCCTGCTTGTATTGGTTTTGCATTGGTTTTGGCCTTCCGTTTCCACGTAGCAGATATTTAAAAATCCAGGTGCAGGAGAAAAAAATAGCAGGAGAAAAAAATATCCTGTTTAGGGGTCTGAAACGCATTTGTTACAATGGAGGATTTTTTTATCCACATGTTGCGTTTACACCTAGCAGGAGAAAAAAATACCCTGCTAAAAAAATATCCTGCTACGTGGAAACAGCACCTAACATGAAAGCAAAAGACTTTCTACACCTACGTACGACAAACTACCGTGACAAACGTAGGCTTACACATACTTCTGTAAACACCTGTCTGATTTACACACACCTTTGGCTGCTGTTGACCCCCCACCACTCAGTAATCAGTGATCACTTAAAAAAAATCAAGGGTAAAAAGGAAAAAGTAGAAAACAAGCACAGTTCACAAGTTCAACATTCTTTTTTTCTTATTCTTGATCATTATTCTCCTTACTCACCGACTCACAGGTAAGACTTTAGTCTCTAGTATCTCTAGTGTGCTCGTGCCTGCATATGTGTGTGTGTCTGCATGTGTGTGGAGAATCAGAGAGGAGAGATATGTAGCTTATCATGCTATGCGTTTACATGAGACACTTAAGTCCGATTTAATTCACTTTAAATCTGATTAAAACTTAAAAATATCTCTAAAAATATCATGTAAACACTTACCGAACAGGATTTAAGTTTATTCTGATTTAAACTTAAGTCAGATTAAAGTGGGTGGTTTATTTCTCTTTTAAATCCGATTAAACACGTTTCTCTGTCATGTAACCTTTTAATCAGAATTACAATAAGTCCAGTCGTTCCACGCATGCTCGTTGGCCACACGATGGCGCCAAGAGCCCGTGCTCTTTGCTAGTGGGGAAGAAATGGCGGCACTTCCTGTTGATTTTCACATGAAAGTTTTGCTTAATTTAAAGTCCCTAAGCGACTATAAATGTTGTGACTTCCATATATTGATGTAAAAGTGCCCCACAAAGTAATGAAGCACAACAAAGTTACTCCACATCACCCTTTGACCAGTTCGTTTTTCTAAGCTAGGTGGGTGCTAACTAGCATTTGAAAGAACCAGACCCAAAAGGAATGTCTCCAGCCTTGAGTCCGACTGAGGGAATTCATTTTCGGGCAGAAGATTAGCTTCTGTCCCAGTAGTTCCCCTGAGGTTTGGCCACCACGCCCCCACTCCTTATTTGTCTCGCTCAGCACGCCCGTCCTCAGTCCAATCGCAATGCTTTCTTTTCCCCAGACGTTTAATCAGATTTAAGTGAAAGTGCCATGTATACACGTCGCAAAATAACTCCAAAAATCCAATCTATTTAAATCTCATTTATTAAATCGGACTGAAAAACATCATGTAACCGTAGCCATAGTGGGGCATTGGGTCAGAATTAAAAGGCAGGCATGGCTGGGGCCAGATCATTGGGACTAGGCTACAGTACATGATGTGCTGCATGATATGCTGAAAAACTGTATTTGACCAATAAGCATTGCTATTGTAATGCAGATTACAATTGCTATGCAGATTAGCAATTCAGGACATGCTACAGTGCTTATAGGCCTAGCACCAGGAGCAGAGAACCTAGACAAGGGAGAGGTGACGCACAGTGGAGAATGATGAAAAAGAGAGAGAGCGAGAGAGAGAGAGAGAGAGAGAGAGAGCGAGAGCGAGAGAGAGAGAGAGAGAGAGAGAGAGAGAGAGAGAGAGAGAGAGAGAGAGAGAGAGAGAGACACAGAGAGAGAGAGAGAGAGAGAGAGACAGACAGACAGGCAGACAGACCGACAGAGAGACAGAGAGAGTGGGAGAGGAATGAAGGAATGAATGAATGAATTCATTGTGAGCCAGGAGCAGTGTGGCTTTAGACAAGGCAGGAGTGACGCACATGGAGAACTTCGACTCTACACCTTGACCCAGTACTTGTGCAGAGGGATTCACAGCGCTCAGCCATTTTATACAGGTTTTTTTCTCCTCTTTTTTCCTCCTATATCCCCTGTTTCACTTTCCCACACACTCATTCTTTTTTATTTATAAGGTCGTCTGAATGTGTCTGTGTCTGTCTGTGTCTGTGTGTATTGGCTCGTTCAAAAAGTCGAGAATCCCAAGAAAGCCGACCTAAAACCTCGGGAAAATGGGCGTGAACATTTGGTGACGCAATGTCAGATCGATAATTATCGAGTTTGATCTCAGGCGGAAGTATATAACAACGAGTTCCTGAGCTTGTGTTTTGTGTGACGACACACGCATCATCAACATGGCGCCCATGCATGCAACTGGCATGTAAACAGTATCACAAATGCTAAAATATAATCTTGTAATCACTATCAACAAAACCAGTTAATGTCATTCAATTGCAGATGCACATATGTCAGTAATGTTGGTCTCTGACTGTTTAATTTAGCTTACTTCAGCTAAAATGATATGTCGTGGATGTGGAGGCTCAAGTGGAGGTGAAAAAAAGAAAAGAGGACCAAAACAAAACAGGCATGATTCCCGATTATTCCGAAGTCCAGAACTCGGTTGTCACGTGAGTAGTGTCGTCAGCTGTCTCGAGAGGTCCCGAGTCTGTGAAGGCAACATATTATCTGCTTGTGTCTTCTTGAATTTCAGTGCACATGTGTATTACACTCAGTGGTGTAGTCTACGTAGAACGCGGGTATACGGAGTATACCCACTTCTACATTTCAGGGATTTCAGTATACCCACTTAAAATTGATTGCTCCATTATTTTGAATAGCACAAATATATACAGTATACCCACTTCAAAAAATGCTCAAAGTTACAGTATACCCACTATTAAAAAAAGTAGACTACACCACTGATTACACTGTCTTGTGGGTGTTGGTGTTGACTTGTTTTGTCAAGGCAGGGCAGACAGCAGACGTAGGAGCTATACACCGTGGACTTAACTGCGCCCCTTTCAGATAGTCTGCTCAGGGACTTTGTCAGACAGCGTGAGTGGGATGCACAAACATGAATGTTTGCGTTCAGTTTTTTTTTGTGTCAAAAACAAGAGACAAAAGGGAGACACGTATACAAAGCAATGGACAGCAAAACAGATAGAGTACATAGCTCGCAGAACATGCCGTGCCACTGAGTTTGAGGGGTCGAGGCATAGACAAAAATAACACAAAAAAAAACCCTCGTCATCTGTCTTGCACAGAGGAACAGAGACACACAAGTACAAAAAGTGCATGTACACACTATGCAGGCAAGCACACAAACACACACGCACACGCACACACACACACACGCACGCACACACACACACACACACACACACACACACACACACACACACACACACACACACACACACACACACACGCACGCACATACGCATGCACTCACACACACACACACACTCACGCACACACACACACACACACACACACACACACGCACACACACACACACTTGCCTGCTCGGTGGATGTCCCTCTGCTTCCATGCAGTATTAATGAATGATCAGATACGCTCACACTGATCTGACAGGCCCATGAGAATCCGACTAGCACAGGGCCGAAGGGGACAGCTGGACAGCCGTGTGTGTGTGCGTGCGTGCGTGCGTGCGTGCGTGCGTGCGTGCGTGCGTGCGTGCGTGCGTGCGTGTGTTGGTGTGTCTGAAAGAGAGAGAGAAAGAAAGAGAGAGAGACTCTGTGTGTGTGTGTGTGTGTGTGTGTGTGTGTGTGTGTGTGTGTGTGTGTGTGTGTGTGTGTGTGTGTGTGTGTGTGTGTGTGTGCGTGTGTGTGTGCGTGTGTGTGAACTTTGAAGAATACGCACAATGAGACTAATATAATAACAGCAAAGTTTACTGCATCGTTGTCGGTTTGCATTTTGGCTGACTTTTATACATTGAAAACCATTCAGGTCTCATAACTATTCGAAAAAAGTGTGTAAACAACCTTTGTTTCATCTTGGTCTGTGCGGCATTGTATCGAAATCAGGCTCCGTGATGGATAGGCCAGTGAGCTGAAATGTTTGGTCTGCAGACTTTGCTTCTCTTACCAAGTCATTTCCTTTAATGAGTTTGGAACATTTGGATCAGCTGTTACCCTTGGAATGTCTGATCACCTTAAAAGCTGTCAAGCCGGCCCTGCCGTGGCCAAACGGTAGGGCACTCGTCTACCATGCGGCTGACCTGAGTTCGATTCCCAGCCCGGGTCCTTCGCTGGCCCTTCCCCGTCTCTCTCTCCCCACTCGCTTCCTGTCACCACCTTCACTGTCCTTTCATAAATAAAGTTAAAAAGACCAAAAGAGAGAAAGAGCTGTCAAGCTGATTCACATCTTTACATTTCATTATGTAAAAAAGTGTTTAAGGTCCTCTCCCTAGACATAGAGTAAGTTCCTGTTTTAAAGGGGCACTGTGCAGGAAATGGTCAAAAAAGGTACTGCAACTATGCTGCTTATTGAAATTGGGCTGCCTATTGCCAAATTTGATCATTACATGAAAGTTTACTAAGTATTATTTTCTAGTATGGTCCAAGTGCAGTCATTTTTGCAGCTAAAAATGGCTATTTTTGGAAATTCAAAATGGCGGACCATGGAGAAGATCCCCCTTTTCATGTATGAAAAGTGCAATTTTTCCAGTCATAATGAAAACTTAGAATTTGATGTTGGAGGTAAGTATTCGTGAAAAAGGTAACATTAGTGAATGGGCAGCATGAACTCTGGAAATAAACAACTAAATATCTCACACAGTGTCCCTTTAAGTTTTTACGGGCTTTTACACTGTTAATGGACTGGGCACGATGAGATTAGCCTGTTTTTACCAGACCACATGAATTACTTCGTAATTCATTTTTGGTAGGAAGTATGTGGGAGAGAGAAAAAGAAAAGGGCTAGGATCGCGAACCAACCTCTGGCTGATATCGAACCCAGCTCCCTGCCATAGCAGGGATGAGTTTCTCAAAAGAGAGGTTGTTAGCCTGTTAGCAACTTTGGTAGTTGCCAATGGAAAAATGCTTTGAAAACAGCAAAGTTGCTAATGTAGTTAGCAACTTTGGTTTTGAGAAATTCACCCCAGTACGGTTCCTTAACCATATGGGCAAGAGCCAAGTCCGTAGAAAAATACTTCTGATTTCCACATCAACATTAATGTGTAACATACATACGTCAATGTGTAATGGGGCACCTAAGACACGCCCTCTACTTCCTGGTTCATGGGGCATGGGGAGTCAAAAAATAATTACTGGGCTTGAAATGAGTGGTTTTTCGACAAGTAGGTTTTATTGTCAATTTCTTTACATGCACTGGTCATACAAAGAATTTGAAATTACATTTCTTGCTTTCCCATACAGACATAGACTAATCTAGGTAAGGACATAGACAGTATAGACATAGACAGTACTTATACATGGACTTAAGACAGTATGGACATAGACAGTGCTCATACAGACATTTAAAGTGCAAGACTGGACAACAGAAGACTTGTAGAGGACATACATTAAGAGGTAAGAGGTAATTGTTGTGCTTTTGTGCTTTTCCTAAAAAGTACTTTATAGCGTTCTGACATAGTAATAGTAGCATTTTGAAGAAAAATAAATATTAAAAAGGTCTGTCAAGTACACCAGCAGCAGTATGTGTGTGTGTGTGTGTGTGTGTGTGTGTGTGTGTGTGTGTGTTTAGTGCAGGTAGAAGGTGCGGTGTGCGTCTGTGTGTGTGTTCGTGTGTGTGTGTGTCTGTGTGTGTGTGTGTGTGTGTGTGTGAGTGTGAGTTGTGTGTCAGTGTGTGTATGTTTGGGTTTAGTGCAGAAAGTGCAGTGTGCTTGTGTGTGTGTGTGTGTGTGTGTGTGTGTGTGTGTGTGTGTGTGTGTGTGTGTGTGTGTGTGTGTGTGTGTGTGTGTGTGTGTGTGCGCGCATGTTTTGAGTCAATGCAGGTTGAAAGTTCAGTCACGAATATAGTAGTGCAGGTGGAATGTTCAGTCGCAGATATGGTGGTGGGGGATGAGGGGGGGGGTGTCAGTGGCCTTGCTGGCTAGAGGCTGACAGTGGAGGGAGAGTGGGTTGAGTGTTCAGTATCGCTTGGTGCATCGTGCTGCTCGCCAGCCTGGTGGTACGGGAACGGAGGCGCCTGTACCTCTTTCCAGAGGGCAGGAGGCTGAACAGTTTGTGTGCAGGGTGGCTTGTGTCTTTGATGATCATCAGTGCTTTCCGGGTGAGGTGTGTGGTGTAAATGTCCTGCAGGGAGGGGAGTGGTACTCCAATGATCTTCTTCGCTGTGTTCACAACACGCTGGAGTGTCTTCCTGTTTTTCTCCGTGCAGCTTCCTCCCCACACTGTGATGCAGTTGGACACAACGCTCTCTATGGTTCCTCTGTAGAATGTTGTCATGATGTAGGGTGTAGCACTTGCCTTCTTTAGTTTGCGCAAGAAGTAGAGACGCTGATGGGCCTTCTTTGCCAGTGATGTGTTGGTGGTCCAAGAGAGGTCGTCGCTGATGTGCACTCCAAGGAACTTGGTGCTGCTCACTCTCTCCACAGCATCGCCGTCGATGGTCAGTGGTGGCAGTTGTTTTTGGACCCTTTGAAAGTTGACAACAATCTCCTTGGTCTTGTTGACATTCAGCAGGAGGTTGTTGTCTTTGCACCATCTGGCCAGCAGGTCTACTTCTTCTCTGTAGTGAGTCTCATCGCCCTTGGTGATGAGGCCCACCAGTGTTGTATCATCCGCAAACTTTACTAGATGGTTAGTGCTGTGGGTCGTTGTGCAGTCGTGTGTCAGCAGCGTGAACAGCAGGGGGCTGAGAACACAACCTTGCGGAGCCCCCGTGCTCAGGGTCAGGGTGCTTGAGGTGTTATTCCCTACCCGTACTGCTTGTGGTCTATGCACCACAAATCCACCACGCCTCGTTCACTTCCATTCAATTTTTGCAATATATTGCCCCATGAACCAGGAAGTAGAATATGTCTCAGTCGGAGAGTCAAAACACTGCAAAAAAGACATTCCCTTGCCTCAACTAAACTCTTTTGACTGAGATGTCCTGGTCGGATGAGAATCATTGCAGAACATTTGGAGCTTCTGTCAGGCCTGTACTGTATAATGGATGGGTGGCTGGCTGATGTGTCCGTCTGCCTGTCTGTGTGCCTGTCTGTCTGGCAGTGCTGGCCTGCTATGACCCTGGATGCAGTGTTGTGAGAGATCATGGCGGCCCAGAGGACCTGATGTCACATGCGAAGTAAGCTGGTGACACTTTTGTGCAAACACTCAAAACTATACGGTTGCACACACACACACACACACACACACACACACACACACACACACACACACACACACACACACACACACACACACACACACACACACACACACACACACACACACACACACACACACAGATGCACCCACATGCACACACACAGACGCACATCCACATGCGCGCTACATGGATGTACTCTCATACATGCAAGCACGCAATACGGGCACACACATCATAATCTGTACACACACACGGACACACAGACACAGACACAGACACAGACACAGACACAGACACACACACACACACACACACACACACACACACACACACACACACACACACACACACACACACACACACACTCACACACACACACACACACACACACACACACACACACACACACACACACACACACACACACACACACACACACACACACACACACACACACACTCACTGCTTGGCAGTTGACCGCTTACTGTAACAATGCCGTTGGTAATTGAGGACATCTCAGGGTGTGTCAGATTGAAATTCCCCAGCAGGGAGTGGAGCAGTAGTATAAACGGCAGATGTACAAACGTATAATTAAACTTTAATAATAATCATGAATGGATTCCAGAGTGAAACTACTTTGCATCTCACTTTTTAAATAAGTAAAGAAACCTAGAAATAATACAATAATATTTAAGGAATGATGGACTTTGAGTGCAGTTTGTGTTAAGTTCTGGGGTGTGTCAATGGTGACAGCTAGTAGGACTGAGCTAATCAAGCAACAGTCCTCCATTTTATCCATCATGTGGAAGAGGAGGAATACGATGACCAACTTTTCCCCCCCTCTTTCTGTCATTCTCTTCAGAAAATACTTTTCTCAAACCTTGCAAGTCTACCACAATGTTGCATGTGCTGGAATGGCTAATAGAGTTTTAGTCAAATAGGTAAAACCACCACTACAAACATTTGTTTACCATATAAGCAAATAAAAAACATACCTGTATTGTGTTTACTTTCATACACACAGTACTTTTCATGATGTTTTCATGCAATACCAATTTATACAGCCCAGTAATTTGTATAAAACTGTTGCGTCATGTGATACACGATGATTAACACTGACAAGCAGCAGAAATCACAGACAATGGACAGCTTGCTGGCAAATTATTTGCATACCGGTAATTTATGTAATGTTGAGGATGTAAATGATTTGCAGATGATGGATGATAAACAACATAGTCAGTCAGTGTACCCTAAAATAGCTTGGGTATGAACTTGAGAAGAGTGTGGCATGGAGTCACTATTCATTTATACAGTGACAGTCAGCCAGTGTTTTCATACTCCCCAGGCCCTTCATCATGTTCTTAATAGACACTACTTCACCCGATAAATCTTCGTCCCCTCCATGTGTCTAACTTTTGCTGTTCCTTATCTCTCTCTCTCTCTCTCTCTCTCTCTCTCTCTCTCTCTCTCTCTCTCGTCTTTTTCTCAATTGCCCCCTCTCTCGCCTTACCCCCAATTCTTCACAGTCTAACTCACAGTGGATGTGGGTTAAATTAAAAGTTCAGTCTTGCCACTGTATCAGAAGTGAAATGTCTGGCAGCAATGTGAGGCGAAGTGACATTTATGACATCTATTTTCTGCGGTGACAGCATTTCCTACCCGAGTACTTGAGGCTAAACTCTCTCTCTCTCTCTCACACGCATGCACATAGTGCGCACACCCACATGCACACAAGCATGCACACGCGCACGCACGCATGCACTCAACAGCTCTCTCCCTCTCTCTCTCTCTCATTCTGCATCTCTCTCTCTGTAGCTCTAATTTGGTATCTCTCTCTCTTGTTTCTAGTATCCTGCACTTTCCTATTGCCCTATGCATCAGAATCCTCTCTCTCTCTGTGTCTCTGTCTCTATCTCTCCCTCTCTGTCTCTCTCTGTCTCTCTCTATCTCTGTCTCTCTATCTCTCTCTCTCTCCATCTTTGTCTCAGTTTCTTTTTCCCTACCCCAAACAGACTTCCATGTCCCCATGTTGTCAGCTGTTTTTCACCAGACATTCATTAATTAAATGGCTTGATAAAAAAATCACACACACACACACACACACACACACACACACACACACACACACACACACACACACACACACACACACACACACACACACACACACACACACACACACACACACAAAATGTTTGAAAAATGTTTTCTGTAACATTTCTTTTTTCAATCGTGACCTAATGTGCCTGAACCAATTAACTAATGCACCCATTTTTTAATGGGGAAGCAGCGACCATAACTTCCCCACTTACACTTCAACCAGAAGAGAAGCATTTCATTTCTGCACTATTATTTATACAGCCGTACATACTCACAGCCCGTCGCTCAAATAAACTCTCTCAGGCACTCCGGAGGTTTGTTATTTCCCTCTCCCCATCAGTCTAAATGCTGTCGCATTCATTACATTGCATAATATTTCTTGACAGACAAAAGTCAATGACAACATATCAGAGATGTCAGCATTTAGCAGAAAGCCAACCCCCCCCCAAAACAACATAAATAACTATTTGCATGAGTAAATAAGTTATACAAATAGATTTATATTACATAGATATATAAATTCCATGAGCCTATATCAATGATTAAACACTCCAGTCCAGAAGTATGGCTGGACCACTTTTGGCTAATTAGCTTTCACTTGTCCAATCAGAATTACTGATTTGCATCAGCTGGGTGGGGTCAGGGGTTAAATTGGCGCAGCAGTATATCTCCCCCTGCAGTAATTTACTGTGAGTGTGTGAGTGAGTGGCGGCCTTCAACAAAGGGCTGACCAATTACACCTTTGACGTTTGGCTCAGAGAAATTACCCTGCACACTTTTTAAGACGTCGCTAATGGCTAGAGTGGGGTATTAAATTTGGGAGTCGTTCTCCAGGGGGCTGGTAATTGGCTCTAGATAGGGAGTGCTCCTGCATGTCAGTCACATTGTCGGGAGAACTACCGTGTATACGAGACGAGAGTAGGACTGCACAGGGAGTCAACTGAGTCAGACCAAAGAGGCTTGAGACAAGAGGGCTTACTCACGTCATAACAGCGTAGTATGAAATGATGGCGAGGGGAGTACGGAAATTTTATTCTTCTTCTACGGTCAGTATCGGAAGCATCAGGGAAGCATGCAATGACAGTTCCACGAGGGTCGGAGTGTGGAACAGGTCATAGGACAGCGTGAATGTTTGTCAGCTGTCCTTAATTACCCCCAGCAATTACTGCTGACCAACAGCTGCCGTTAATTTGGCCACAAATTATCCATCATGGTGTCGCCCCCACTGACCATGCGCAAGGGAGTACGGAAATTGTATCCATTGCACCCACTGACCAATGACCATGCGCAAGGGAGTTAATTTTTCATCGACTTGTGTCCTCAGGCAACGGCCCCGTACTACACCGTGGCCAATGCATTTCCCCCCGAGAGATTGTTCTTCTGTTGAGTTTCTTTGGTCAGACGCACAACACTCTGTCTGGCTGTAACTAAATGGGATGCGGAACGGCCTGAAATGGAGGGAAAGACCCTGCATGCCGTTCCACATAGGCTTCCTGCTCCCTGCCTCCTCGTGCACACTTTCCCGACTGTGGAACTAGGGAAGCCACATGGAAAAAAAAGAAAGAAAGCCGTAACCATTTATCGCCATTTTAACTTAGACTTCCTTTCGCAGTATAATCGAAGCAAAAAAAGCTCATGCAACATCAGACATTTCAGGTTGCAAGAATCTCAGTAAAAGCCTGCAAATGCTGGAGGCACTGGACAGTACAGCACACAGTACAGGCAGAGAGAGTAGAGAGAGAGAGGTTCCATTGGCCCATTGTTTCCTGGTTCTATTATGGCCCCCCTTAGGCAGACCTAGGCAGACCTAAGGACTGTTCTATTCATTGTAAGAGCATTATGACACGCCCCTTTAGGCAGACCGGAACCTGGTCGCGTTAGGTGCCCATAGAAACCTATTAAGTTGGCATATCTCTATAGAATATCTCTGGTACAGCACACAGTACAGGGGTCCCAGAGTATCACAGGGGCCCACAGGATACTGGGATGTGGTCAGGGGCCCACCATTAGATAGCAGAGCCCCTGTGTTGAACCCTTTGTTGTTCACTGAAAAACACTGTATTACAACTTAACAACAATCTTACTACTGTTGACATGGTCACACAGTAGACTGCTGATGAGGTTATGGATGGGGCCCAACATTATTTTCTTTTCAGGGTGTGTACAATTTCTTGCATGAACCCTGTTTGTAAGGGTTACGTGTTACTGGAAATAAAATCATATATTAACAGGACTCTAAATTAACACCAGCCAACCGGCCAAATGCTGGTGAATTTTCAGTTTGACTGATATAAAAGACCAATTTACCAGCCACTTTGACCCATTAGTGAGTGTTTGTTTGGTTAGTAAGATAACATCTACAAGCCATTTTGGGTGATGAAAAAAGTTAATTTAGGGCCCTGTTTATGAGTATTTAATAAATATGATATTATGACAGTCTTCGTTCAACGTCCTCATGCCATTTTGGCTATAACAAGCTTACAATTGGGATTTTGCTGTACATCATACTTGAAATGAAATGAAGATGTTGTATGCTGTCAGGAAATAACCTGAGAATGCTGCTGACCTTTGTCCGGTGAAAATAACAACACATAAGGCTCTTTCATTATATCGAGCTGGAGGGCTGTGGCGAGTCAACACAGAACAAACAGTAGTTCTCCATGTTGTTCATCCAGCTCCAGTCTCACCTCACTTGGCCCTGCAGGCTGTCTTCGTAACAAAGACAGTATTACAGTTTTCTCTGTTCGCTAAAACACTTTTTTTCTGCAACTTTGGCTGTTTTTTGCACAGTTTACATAGATGCAGAAACACAACATATCAGACAAACTAGTAATAGCACAAAACTGGTTTGCACTCACTATGTGCAATTTCATAACACACACTTTGCAAAATGTTCCAACACAATCCATTTGTACAACACACAGTGTTTTCATTCTTACTGTCTGTGTCTAGTTTCTGTAATATGTGATAATGTGTGTTAATGATTTGGTACCAAATAATTTATTTTTAGAGTTAAGCAAACTGTCTTGGGTGTTGCAATCTATCTACACAGTTTGGCTGATTTGGTGTGAGTTTGTTGTATTCATGTAAAGCGTGCCGCAAAATCAGCCAAAGTTACAAAAAATGAGCTTTAGCGATCAGAACAGAAATACACAAGCATGCATACGAACGTGCGCACGCACACACACACACACACGCACACACACATTCACACATTTGCAGTCCTACCGTTGGAGAAAGGGAAGAGTGTGGAACTGCCACAGCCAATCTTGAATTTATACCTTGAGCTGTTGACAGATGAAGAAGCGGGGAAGACAAGCTGTCATTCACAACATTAACAAAGTCTCAGAAATACTCACACAACAATGCTAGTGCAGGGTTTCAGCCTACAGATCGTCTGAAAGCATGTTGATTTATTGGATGAAGACATTCATCTCATTTCCTTCCACAATTCAGTGGATGATTATCATAACAGTGATCCTCTGAACAATAATCCTCCTCCTCCTCCTCCTCATTCTTCTTCTTCTTCTTCTTCTTCTTCTTCTTCTTCTTCTTCTTCTTCTTCTTCTTCTTCTTTTTCCTCCTCCTCATCTTCTTCTTCTTCATCATCTTTTTCCTCCTCCTCATCTTCTTCTTCTTCATCATCTTTTTCCTCCTCCTCATCTTCTTCTTCTTCTTCTTCTTCCTCTTCTTCTTCTTCTTCTTCTTCTTCTTCTTCTTCTTCTTTTTCTTCGTCATCATGTAATGTTTGAAGAACATATTCTTCTGAGAATATGTTAGATCAAGGCATGCAACAACTTTCCAAAGTGCAGGTCCATGCGCGCACACTTAGTGTATGAAATAAACTCTATGCCTATATTTTATACTTAAAACCTCAAAGTTTTTATGTTACACCATTAATTGGGCTTCACATCTTTAATTAAGGCTTTTTGATTTTCAAAGGAGTTTGCAGTAGTCAAGATGAATTCTCTTCTACATGTTCATCCTAAAGAGAGAATCAGAAAGCTTTCAGCGTGTTTCCACACATTAAAGGGTTGTCGCTAAGCTAGTGAAAGTCAATGGATCCGTGTAGCATGCTACAATGCTACATGGATCCATTGACTTTCACTAGCTTGGCGACATATTCCCTCTTTTAACTTGTCTTAAAGCAAGACATCGCTTAACATGAAAAATAAGACACTTTACCACCTTTATAAACCCCTAGCCAACGATTTTAACTGTATTAAGCCCCAAAATAGTGGCATACTCCTTTAACACAAAGCAAGAAGAAGCATTCTCAATTTGAGTGAGTTATCTGTTCCATTGTCTGTTGTAGCGGTGTGGCTACATCATAATTAAAAAAAAAAAAAAAACATCAAAGTAACTCATCAAGTGATATCTTTCTCCCCTTCTCTCTCGGCTCCAATCTATATGTGTGACACAGGCATCACACACATTTTCTAACTTGAAAGGTTGTGCTTGAAAGGTTTTTTTATTTCTTTTTTTTTCTGTGAAGGTCCTCGCTTAGAAGCGTGCTGAACTCAAGCAAGAGGGTAGTATGTTCAGGCTATGTTGTTTCCTTTTGAAAAATGTAAATGCTGCGGTTCACCATGGTCAGCTGCTTGACTCGACTACCAAGTTTTTTTTTTCTAATCTCCTCAGAAGAACTTCATGTCTATGAGTCCTACGTGCGTACCCCCGTGCTGTGCCGTGCTGTGCCGCCAGTTCTGCGGGCGAAAAAGAGATTGACCCCAACATGAGGTCTCAGTGTTAGATCTGCGTTATGCTGTGTTACAGCTTAGCCTTCCACAGCTCCTGCCACATTAACTGAATTACTCATGTATGGGGAGGAAACTTCAAAGGCCATGCAATGGGAGTGATGCTATGCATATTATCCACTAGATGAAGAGACACCTGTCGTATGTGCATGTCTTAGGGAAGTCTCAGGGAAAGCATGTCTTAAGGCGTGCGTATACCGTACACTGTGCTATATTTTCAATCGTGGGTATTCAGCATCTGCTCACACTGTACGAGGGAATCGCAGGGTTTAAAAAACTCCCATCTCTCGACTCACGTCCTCACACTATACAAGCCGAGGGGCCTAATACGAGCAGAGTGCTCACACTGTACGACAAGACAGGTTTGTTTTCCGGAAGTGCAAATGGCAAAAAAATGGGGAAGGGAAATATGTATTTGAGGTACTCAAGAGCGAATCGTGCTGCCCCGGCAATTTGTGCTTGTGTAGTGTCCACTATGTGATTTACTTAGGAGGGGCGACCAGGAATTCAAACAGCTTTGATTTTCTTGCGACCCTACGATTGCACATCGCAAGCTGGTCATGAGCTGAAATTGCTTGTCATTACCCCATGTACACTACACGATGAGAGACTCACGATTAACCTCCGACTGAAATCGGCCTGAATCCCAAAAAGGCAAATTGCTGCAAAAAACGGCTCAAAAGTCGCACAGTGCATGTCTGGCATTAGACACTTTGTTTTTTCCCTGTAGCTAAAATGACATCCAAGTTATAGGAGGGTACAAAAGACAAAAAATTGAATAGCAATTATGCTTCCGCCATGCTTATCCCATCCCAATATTGCACTGCTTTAATTTTGACTGATGATGTGCAATTATCACGATTTCAAAATCGTCCCTTCTGTCTATTGCACTAGACAGGATCCTTCTCGTGGGATAAAGCACTTCACACTGTATGAATCTCAAGTAATGAACCCAGGGAGGGTTTTTTAATGGCTTCCGTTGGCGAAATGGAATATCCTCTACTCGCATTGTCATTACCGGCTATTCAAATATTTACTGAGTACCATCGCAGAGCAGTTTTAGCTATAATCATTGAGCCCTTCTGTGTACAGGATTTACACAGATTGAAATGTATTGAGATTTCACACTGGAGAATGGAGAGCTAACACTCTCTAAATGGTGCAACGCTAAGTATTGCCATGAATTACCCACAAGTCTCTAGGCAGTTTCACTGGCTATGTTGACAACCATACGAAGAAGACCTATGATTCTGTTAATCAGAAAAGCCACATTCATGACAGCTGTGAGCTTTGTGGTTATGTTTAGCACTAAAGCCATAATTACAATTACACTAAAAGGGATTTCTTTCAGAACCCCCCATTCTTGTTCTTGTTCATGAAAGCTGACCCCAGGGATTAGCTGGCCACATACCTTTACCCGTTATAGATGCTCTAAAATGGCCGCCCTGCTCCTCCTTCATGTACGGAACCCATAGAGGTAGAAAATAACACTAGAGGCGACAGCACTGGGAAATGGCGCATGGAACTTCCCAACTTCCGTAGGTAGTGTAGGCACCTTCAGTCAATGCAAGTCAAAGCAGAACACGCCCACCCCTGTCAAAAAATTGACTAAAACTGTGTGAATATGAAGTAACACATTAATCAAAGACCAGATTTGAAATGTCAGGCTAAATATCTACTTAAATCATATGAATCGATAAAATACATTTAAAAATCCAATTATATATTTTATGAACATAGTTAGCAACACATTTCAAATATTTACTTCAAATATTGTCCTTGTATAGTGTGTTGATGGACATTTTCACATGGTTAAGCCATTTTCGACAGAGGTGAGCCTCCTTCTCCATTCATTTTCATTTCTCTGATCTACCTACAGATAATGGCCGCTACAGATTGCCGTAAAAAGGGGGGCGGGGTCACCTCTAGTGTTATTTTCTACCTCTATGACGTAACCGCACTGACTCGCAGTGGCTCTTTTTGTTGTTGTTGAATTGCTATGTGATGAGATGGGCCTATGTGTGTCTGGCATGGCACCTGTGAGGATGCTGCTGCTACCAGGGGAAGGGGTCAGTTGTCACAAGCCCAGGCAAAGTGGGGTTCTAGAATTGGCTACTCATTCCATATTCCATTCATACAAGTATGTCCTCTACTACAGTGTTTCTCAACTGCTGGGTCGCGACCCAAAAGTGGGTCGCGGACGGGTCATGGGTGGGTCGCGGAACCGTGGTGTAAAAAAAAAAAATCGTAATTCATTGATTCGCTAACTTTTCCTGCAACAATTTACAACTTTTATTTTGATAGGCGATTGAACGTGTGTCATCTGTCGTCATAGATAAAATCAGAATGTTTATGTGCGATAGTAGCGTGCAACCAGTCATTCGAGTATCGCTAAAAAATTGGGTCGCGACCGACTGAGAGTGGAAAATGGTGGGTCCCAAGACTGTTCCAGTTGAGAAACACTGCTCTACAAGTCTTCTGTTGTCCAGTCTTGCACTTTAAAGTGGAAATGAAGCAGTGACCTAATATAGGGGTCTATAACACCAGTAAGATAAGCCAGCAAATATATATATTTTTTTGAAGTCTGAAATTTAAGCCGTTAATAAAAAAATAAAGCACAAACACGTAACGTTTCTGTTAACGTTTCCAGCCAACCGGAATGGTAGTCTCCTATTCTAATGCTGTTATGATAGTAGTGAATTAAACATTTGGGACTTGCGTGGCTGATTATGAGCTTATTTGCTTAACCCAAATGAAGCAAGAATTCGTGTTTGGGTGGGACAGAACAAATATGAGGCATGAAGGCAGACAAGACATCCCATCACATGAACCACAGGTAAACAAGCAGCTTTTTTTTGCTAAGGTGACAAGTCGCTATTACATTTTGGTATGAGCCAACATGATCACTATTCATAATCGTGCGATGTCGTGCAATGTTGCAGTTCCCTACCTTCATCTTCCGATGATTTCGCCAACATTTTCCAAGCACCTGAATTAGGCTACTTTGACATCTCCGTGCCCACGTTTATCGGTGTTATCCAGTCAACAATAATCCAAGGCAACAACGCTATTCCAGCCAGTTTGAGGATGCATCCGCGACTTCAATAACATAATAATTTACTACAATAGATGCAGCTACTTTAAGCATGCCATAACTTAATGTAGGCCATGATAGTTTAACGTGTCATTTCCCGTGGCATCAACTTCAAATCCCCAAAGCTCCTCCAACTCCGAGAGCGAGACGAGAGAGGGGATGGGATAGCCACACACACAGGCTGCGTCCCTTCCCTTCACAAAGCTTTCCAAACTTCCGCCAATTTTGCAAGTTATTTTCTATTACTGAATTGAACCACATAGCCAACTTAAAGACATGGGCTTTCAGATTAGCGTCCAACAATGCAGGAAAAAGACGTTATTCGTGACGGTCTGTCACTACAAACCTATGAGTTCGAGCAGCCCAAGTCCTGACTCCTGTCCTATGGTGGATGCAATGGGTGGATGGCTGCAGCTATCCCACCATGCTCGTAGCAAAGGCTTTTTGACACAAAGTGATAATGACACTTGGCATTTCTCTTTCATCTGATAGTAGGTATATAACATAGAAAACCCAGGGACAATGTAAAATGAACCCCTCGTCCTTCAATTTTACTGCCACGATTAGAGTCAGTTAGCGCTGTAGTTAGCACACGCTAACGTTAAGTGAATGGAAGGCTACATTAGCCACCAAGTTCTACCATTCGCGTTACGTAGGCAGCGAACATGGCTGCGCCCTTGTGGCGAAACTCGGTAATAACATGTCATTTTTCAGCAAAACTACTTAAAAGTGCAGTTCAATGAACATCCATTCGTTTATGAAAATAAATAAGCCGCCAAAAAATGATAATAGTTGTCAGTGCTTCATTTCCACTTTAAATGTCTGTATGAGCACTATGTCCATACTGTCTTAAGTCCATGTATAAGTACTGTCTATGTCTATACTGTCTATGTCCTTACCTAGATTAGTCTATGTCTGTATGGGAAAGCAAGAAATGTAATTTCAAATTCTTTGTATGACCAGTGCAGGTAAAGAAATTGACAATAAAACCTACTTGACTTGACTTGACTTGACTCATTCCACTGTATGTATTTTGGAGGGATTGGGCGGGCCTTTCACATGACTTTGTCGTCGTGGGCCCAACCAAAGGCATTCGCAGCCCTGCCTGGCATTGCCTCATTGAAGGGGTTGGCCTGGTTTTAGCGCCGGCCTGCTTGCCGGATGCCGACAACCTGGTCGAAGTCAGATGGCTGTTTGGTTGTTGACATTACAACGATAAATCACTCACGCCACAGATGGTGGCCCATGATAAAATGTGGACAGAGCCAAATCAGTAATTGTGCACAGCTTTATTTGTGTGTGTGTATGTGTATGTGTGTGAGTTTGAGTGTGTGTATGTGTGTGTGTGGTGTGTGTGTGTGTGTGTGTGTGTGTGTGTGTGTGTGTGTGTGTGTGTGTGTGTGTGTGTGTGTGTGTGTGTGTGTGTGTGTGTGTGTGTGTGTGTGTGCATATGTATTTGTTGTGTGTAGGTGTGTACTGTATGTTTGTCTATCTACGGGAGTTTACATCTGTGTGTGTGTATGTGTGTGTGTGTGTGTGTGTGTGTGTGTGTGTGTGTGTGTGTGTGTGTGTGTGTGTGTGTGTGTCTGTGCGTGCATGTGCGTGCCTGCGTGCATGTGTGTGTGTGTGTGCGTGTGTGTTTGTGTCTGTGTGTGCATGCCTGCGTGTGTGTGTGCGTGCGTGTGTGTGTGTGTGTGTGCGTGAGTATTTCTATGTGGGTATGTCTGTGCATGTGTGTGGCAGCTTATGTCCTTTTGAAAATTAGGTCTGTACCACATTTGTGTTTGAAGGGTGCACATGCATGCATACGTGTATGTGGTGTGTATGATTATGTGGAGAGAGAGAAAGAGAGAGAGAAACAGAGAGAGAGAGAGAGAGAGAGAGAGAGAGAGAGAGAGAGAGAGAGAGAGAGAGAGAGAGAGAGAGAGAGAGAGAGAGAGAGAGAGAGAGAGAGAGAATAAACAAAGAAAGACAGTAATTTCAAAGCTCCTCCCATCAGATCCAAATATCAAAGGGAAATCTCTTGGTAAACGTTATACATATTGATGAATGACATTACATTGTTTCATCCTGAATTATTATTATTCTGTTTGGGTAAAGGCTGTACAAATTTTATGCAATTGCATTACTGCAGCCAAAAAAAAAGGAAAAAGGGGTAAAAAAACGAGAAAAATCTGCCTGGAGTTAGGAGGTGCAAACGGCTTAAGGAATCTGCATAATATCAGTGCATGTGGTTCCTGTAGTGTGAGTTTGGAGGCCTCCCCATTCCCTTATCCAACTTGTAATTCCCTTCAATCACAGGTGCGGGGAGGGGGAGGGGGTGCAGGGGGGCACACTGAGGCACTCGGTTCTTTCTGCAAAGGAGAGAGTGGGGGTGGAGGGGGGTGGAGAGAGAGATAGAGACTGAGAGAGATTAAAATAAAGAGAGAGAGGGGGGGTGACGAGAGAGAGAGAGAGAGAAAGAGGGAGATGAGGGAGAGAGGGGGTGACGAGAGAGAGAGAGAGAGGGGGTGACGAGAGAGAGAGAGAGAGAGAGAGAGGGAGAGGGAGAGAGAGGGAGGGAGATGAGAGAGAAAGGACCAAAGATAATACAGTTGCTGAGAGCTGAATATGCTCTATCTTATCTACACATTGTAATTTCCTGAAATATCTCCCTGCTCCCTCCTGTGTGTGTGTGTGTGTGTGTGTGTGTGTGTGTGTGTGTGTGTGTGTGTGTGTGTGTGTGTGTGTGTGTGTGTGTGTGCGTGCGTGCGTGCGTGCGTGCGTGCGTGCGTGCGTTCGTTCGTGTGCATATGTATTTGTTGTTGTGTGTAGGTGTTTACTGCATGTTTGTCTATCTACGGGAGCTTACATCTGTGTGTGGGTGTGTGTGTGTGTGTGCGTGTGTGCACGTGCACACATGCGTGTGTGTGTGCGCGTGTGTGTATGTGTATGCGTGTGTATGTGTGTGCGCGTGCGTGTGCGTGTGTGTTTGCTAACTTACCCTGGCTCTTTATCTCCCTTATCTGCCAACCAACTCTGCCACTGATCCACGTTTCTCATCCCCAATTCACAAGCACGTGCCAGTGTTGAGTCTGGTGGTGAGACGCCATACAAAGTGGGCCGATACCTATCAGTCACTTACTG
The DNA here is from genome assembly GCF_034702125.1 of Engraulis encrasicolus. NCBI lineage: Eukaryota > Metazoa > Chordata > Actinopteri > Clupeiformes > Engraulidae > Engraulis > Engraulis encrasicolus. The sequence continues at coordinate 10,837,491 of NC_085859.1, forward strand.
TAGGTTTCAGGTTTCAGGTTTATTTATTTAAAAAGGGACAGCATATATTACCAGCATTTAAAAAAATGCTAAATACACAAGATTATAGCCATGAGGCTAATTTCCATCTTTTGTCCCTTGACAGGTTTGATGTTCCTTAAAAAAAAACAAGGGGTTAAAACAACACACACAGGAAATATTGCATGGGTTCATTCAACATGTAAAGGGTAAGACGACCGACTACAATGTTGTCCGGTCAATATGTGCCGCTCGTCGAGCAGAGCTACGAGAGAGTAGTTCTCAACCTTTTTTTTTTTAATCAACACCCCCTGGACCTCATCACAAGCTTCCTAACGCCCCCCTTGTCCTCATCACAATGCCTGCCAACGCCCCCCGTAGTAATATAAAATAAAATGGACTAATGCCTCCTATTGCCAACTAAGCACCGCCCCCTCTCAGCTATACTCATGAACGGCCATCTGGGTACTTTGCTCTTAAATGTGCGTTACGTCCCTTTATGGGTGAAAACAAACCGAATGTCTCATTAACTTACATGCTATCGGCTAGCCTAAATTAACACATTCCATGCTTCAGCCACAGCTGTTTGGCTATACTATTTGAACAGCCGGCAACACAACACGTTTTGGCATGTTGCGCGAGAACAACGCTAGTGAACAGGTCCATATCTTTCGTTTATTAAACCCCAACATCACCAATTGACTTTCATGGGTTGTTTTACCCCACAAATGGGCGTAACGCACATGGAAAACGTCACGTCGTTCATGAGTATATTCTTCTGAACGCAACTTCCCCCTCTGGGAGCTCCCAAACGCCCCCTGGGGGACTCTAGAGCCCCCGCTGAGAAAGACAATACTACAATAAATAATAAAGTTAGGAAGGAGATTTGGTCTTAGGCTATGTTAAAAATCTATTGGCAGCTCATCTTGATGAAGCAGCCTATACCGACAGTCCAACATGTTTTTTTTCAAGTGTTGAATTAACACCAAAATATAGTGTGCATAGACCAGTGTTTCTCAAACTTTTTCAGACCTAGGACCACTTTGTTCCCCCAAAAAGTGATCAGCGACCACCTGTCAACTGACTTAGGTGTCGATGGGTGCTAATTTGTCACTGCTAATTTTGATGCTGATCTCTTACTTTTTATCCACATTATAAGCCTGTCTTATTGTGTTGAAAGCATGAAAATGTTACAAATATAGCCTACTACTAGCTTATCTTGGAAAAGAAGAAATCCCATCGCGGACCACCTGAGCTCTGTCACGGACCACTAGTGGTCCCCGGACCACACTTTGAGAATCACTGACATAGACATAGGCTACACACACTCTTCTCAGTCAGATTTGTGTGTAAGTGTGCTTTCCATGTCATTACAAAAATATGTGTGTGGCTCAAAATTTGCATAGGTTCGTCTGGAACATACAGAGAAGAAAAAAAAATAAAGACCCAATCGACCCCCTGTCTTTCTTATGATAATGCATTCCCTCCGAG
>NC_085859.1:10841478-10881478 GCF_034702125.1 Engraulis encrasicolus
CCACCTCTGTTGTGGTTTAATGTTTATATAGGACACTGTTGTAGGCCTATTTCCAAAATAGTCTTGTTTTGAATGTTCATGCATTATGAATAATTGTACATATTTTTTAATCCTCCAATTTAACACATTACATTGCGCGGTACATTGCTCTTAATGTAAATGCATTCACAATTGTTTTGTGATCCTTGAACTTGCATAAAATAGCATACAGAGTGCAAAATAACTGAATGTTCCCTACAACAGTTAGTATATTCATAAATGGTTGTATATGTTAATGTAGCATTGTTGTATACAAAAAAATACCAAGGTGAGCTCTATTGTAATTCAAGAAGCACAAATTGTCCCAGCATTTTCTGTTGAACCGTCAATATATATGCTATAATACTACTATTATTACAAAGTGGAGCATTTTATAAAAGATATCCTCCATTTCCATGTCACTGCACTATAAAGATGCAAACATAACAAAATAGCTTATGGACACAAAACAGCTAAGGGGGATCCTTGTTAAAATTTGCAGCTGTGAGTTAGAGTCCCAGTGGCGTTGGTCGTGAGTAACATCAACAGTGTTTATAGCACCATAATCAGATCCTGAGCATGCCTAATTCACGAGAGCAGCCAGACCATCTCGTACTTATACTGAAACCTCTCATCAGTCGGAAGAGTAGCCTACAAATTTACCCCTGAGACTTACAGTGAGTTGTTATTTTTTTGACGCTTCGTATTTTTTTGTCTGATATATATTTTTATTTTTCATTTTTTAAATCAAAGAGCCACTTTTCTCTTGCTTGGCAATTATTACTCCCTTGGAGGGATTCAAAGAGGAGAAGCTCACCTTCTGCCCACCGCCACCCAACCCCCCCGCCCCCACCCCCCCCACACACACACACACACAGACGCTCCCCACACCCCCACTTCCCTCCAAACCCCTGCATCAGGCACAGACTTAGCAAAGCACACACCTTTAAAATGCACCTCTTTGAAGAATGAGCTGAGGGAATGGGGAATTGCTAGAGGTAATATGCTTTAATATGGTAGAAGTCAACTGGGAGAGTTTTAAATTGAAGCTTTTATTCACTTGATTATCCAAACCAAGTTACACGAAAAAAAGAAGAAGAAGAAGAAGAAGAAGAAGAAGAAGAAGAAGAAGAAGAAGAAGAAGAAGAAGAAGAAGAAGAAGAAGAAGAAGGGGGAAAGAGAGGAGGAGGGTAAAGCAAAGTCAAGGGGGGGGGGGGGGGGGGGGGGGGCGGGTGCAGGTGGGAGCGGCAGGCTTGAGAAAATGCTGGGTAAAATGCCTGGGCCGCAGCTGTGTCATTGTAGGCTTTGTTGTATACCTGCCTGAAGACCAGGAAAAAAAAATCTATGTTCAAACTTCATTTTGACACAGCCCATGGCATTTGTGGAAGAGACGAAAAAACGTAGAAGTAGACTGAGCAAGTAAGAAGGACCCCCCCCCCCTTTTCTTTTCTCTCACCACTCTCACGCAGACAGTGAATTTATTCCTTCCTAGCTTCCTATTCCTTCAGCTGAGAACAAAGAGCCACATTAGGTGTAGCATTGCACATATTGTGGTGTAGCTTAGCCATGCTGCAAAACCCTAGCTTGCATCGTAATGGGAAGCAATATAACACAATATGCCACCTCAAACATTTGGGAATACAGTATTGCAGCTGTCCTCAAGCTCAACTGAACACTGCACAAAAGGCTTTCAGCGTTACGTGGTGTAGGCTACCTGCTGTGCAAGACTCTTAAGGTACAAATGAAATGCTATTGAAGTCGGATGAATCAACATATTTTTGATGCCAGTGGGAGAATCTGTGGTGGATGTGCGGAACTGCACAAAATTAATACTCATGTTGATTCCAAAAGATATCTTGAACATGATTTGACTAATCCCAGCGTAGTTGAGTGTCATCCACCAAAAAAAGCTTCTCCCACAACCCAGTCCCAAAAATGAAGATTAATGGGATTGTATTGCCTCTTTTCTATGCCGGTTTTCTGGTAGGCCTATACTCGACACAGTGCCACCACTTTTTGCTTTACGATTGCGGCCGAGTCATGCTTTGTAGAGCTGTAGGCCTACCAGAAAACCGACTGAGGAAAAGAGGCATATGACTATGCTCTGTAGTCATAATCCCAAGATCAATCTTTAGGTTTAGGTTTAGGTTTCTTCATTATGTCTCAGACACAGGGAAGTTGAGAGCTGTTGTCATGAATACATAGATGTATTGCTCTATGAATAGTGAATATCCTAACATTACTCATTGTTGGTCATACTTGTGTCCTTTTCCAACTTGGCAATGCCCCTAAACACACAACTATGTCCAATGCAAATTTTCTTAAAGATATCCTCTCATCGTTATTTCATTAACACTGCTGTGTTCCCCATTGTTCTTGAATGCGTTACGCGTTGGTCCTGTTAAAAAGAAAAAAAAATTCTGGTTGCTTTGTTTCAAGACGTTTTTGCAAGCTAGTACGGTGGCTTGTGGACAAACGAGAGGGTTTTCCGGGTTTCTCGTGGATATCCGTCTCTAATTGGCTCCCTCCTCCTGCTCTGCAGAGAGATTCTAAAGTTTATCGACTCGTCACTTTCTCGGATGGTACTGCACTATAGGGGCGCCAATGGAGGCGTGCAGGCTCCATTCAGGGCTGTGCTCTCTCGACAGCAACCCCTAAGAGAACTACAGGCATGGCTCGACTGGAGTGGGGAGGCTGTATGTAAACTGGCTGTGTACTCTGTGTGTATCTGAGAGTAGCAACTAGCTGATAGCTAGGCTAAGCTAGGCTTCGGGCCACCAGGCATTGCTTGTTTTGAAAACGAGCAGAAAAAATTACTCAACATTTTTTTTGAAAAATGGGACGACAAACCCATGTGGGCAAAGCCTTCTTTCAATGTGACGCAACACAGGCAGGCTTTCGTAATTCGCTCTTGGCTCAGCACTGTTTATGTCAATTGGGAAGCACAGCCAGGCGAGGTGACGCACCACTATGAAGCCTTACATGTGAGTTTAACTTGGGGTGACCGTCCGTTTTTCCAAAGGAGCGAGTAAAACTGTTGGAAGTTGGCCTTTAGTGGTAAGAGTGATTCAGTGATCAAGTATACTGACACCTGATCTGAACTTTGAAGAAATGGGAATCAGGCAAGGGTCTACCCACTATCTTCTACCCACCATAATTTCACAAAAATGGAAAGAAATATGTCATTTAAGTTATAGCCTATAATTCAAGTCAAGTAGGTTTTATTGTCAATTTCTTTACATGCACTGGTCATACAAAGAATTTGAAATTAGTCATAGACATAGACTAATCTAGGTAAGGACATAGACAGTATAGACATAGACAGTACTTATACATGGACTTAAGACAGTATGGACATAGACAGTGCTCATACAGACATTTAAAGTGCAAGACTGGACAACAGAAGACTTGTAGAGGACATACATTAAGAGGTATTGTTGTGCTTTTGTGCTTTTCCTAAAAAGTCCTTTATAGCGTTCTGACATGGTAATAGTAGCATTTTGAAGAAAAATAAATATTAAAACATTAAACATACTTTTCTATGGTAAGTGTCACAGATGTTATTCTATGCACATTTTTTGAAATAGCTTGTTTATTACACAGACGTGTTTCGGCGGTCTGCCTTCCTCAGTGTGCGACCTTTTTTCATTTTTCAGTTTTACAATATTTTGGTCAGCACCCTAAAAGAAGAGAAAAACTGTTGGGTGACGCCTGCTCCAACCTTTATGAACCTTGAAATAGCTTGTGAAATGTTGCTTAAAATGTTACTGTTCAAAAAAGGTGTACTTATTATTGCTTTGCAATGTATATGGCAGCAGCAGTTACCGTATATGGCAGTGTGCTCTGAGCGCGTTTGACAGCCCAGAATGCCCAAACAGCCCCTGGAGCATACTGTCATGAGAAAGCAATGAAACTAGATTTGTAGTGTTTCTCCAAACAGGTCTGACACTGCTCTGTCTGTCTGTCTGCCTGTCTCTCTGCCTGTCTGTCTGTGTGTGACACACACACACACACACACACACACACACACACATACACACACACACACACACGCACACGCACACACACACACACACACACACACACACACACACACACACACACACACACACACACACACACACACACACACACACATTAAATGTTGCAGTTAAAAATGTATATTTCTGGAGGTTCAAAATGGTGAAAACGGGACATGGAGAAGATCCCCCTTTTCATGTATGAAACGTGCAATTTTCCCAGTAATAATGAATACTTAGGATTTGGTGGTAGTTTTCGTGACAGCCAACCTTTGTGAATGGGCAGGATGAAATAAAAGTGCTAACAAATATCACACAGTGCACCTTTAACCCTCCTGTTATCCTTGGGGTCTATTTGACCCCATTCAATGTTTAACGTCTGAAAAATACATGAAGTACATAATTCTTTTGCTTCATCTTTGATGACTTTTCCTAAATATATGGGGTCAATGTGAAAAAAGTGAAATTTCCACAAAAATGTTTTCCCTAAGTGCTGTATAGTTTGACCCCAAATTATTTTAAGTGTATTAAACATAAATGGAACATCCATATTTTGCTAATACATGTTCAAATCTGTCTAGATTATGTAAAATACATGAACATAAGTTATTTAGAACAGAACATTTTGCTTTATTTAGGGCTCTGATACCTAACAATATGTATGATGTGGACAAGGGCCAAAACTAATTCAAGGCAACTTTTGGGCAGTTGTTGCACATTTTCGCCTAGTCATGGATGCGTTTTTTTGGTGTGTGGCTGTGTGGGGGGTTGCTGGGCTTTTTATGTCCCCAACAGAGCAACAGTAAATATCTGAGGCATAAACAGGTGCAAAAGTTTTTGCTTCCACTGATTTTGTAGACATTTAAGTGGCTGGGGTCAAAATGACCAGGGATCACGGATGTAACCTAAATCTGAAGATAACAGGAGGGTTAATAACAGAACTGGATGGAACCAGGGCTGGACTGGGAGCAAAAAGTGGCCAGGGCATTTTTGGCATAGACCGGCCACCTTCATACGATATCTTCACTGGGTGAATCCACTGTCTAATGTGTGGGCCAACCCCAAGGAAAACAACCACAACAACAGTAACAGCCCTTGGGGACTGTCGGCCCACCGGGAAAATGCCCTGTGTTCCAGATTACCAGTCCAGCCCTGGATGGAACCAAACACGCACAAAAGGAAAATATTTAACAAAAAGTCATTACAAAAATTAAAGTGAAAGTGAAAGTGAAAGCCCATTGGGAAACTCCAACACCCATTGTCATTGTGACACAGCACTCCACAGCACACAAGTGAACACTGCACACTGCACACAACGAAATTGCATTTATGCCTCACCCGTGCAAGGGGGCAGCCCTCAGTGGAGCCCCATGGGGAGCAGTGCGGTGGGACGGTACCATGCTCAGGGTTGATTACTCCCCCCACCAACCTGGCAGGTCAGGAGTCGAACCGGTAACCTCTGGGATGCAAGTCTGACGCCCTAACCGCTCACCCATGACTGCCCAAAATCAATGTTTATGTGGTGGAAATGGGGCATAAATATATTTCTTGTTGCTCACATTTCTGACTATGTTTCATCATATTATGGTGTATGGATTATGCTTCAAAACAACACAGGCCATGGCTGGGGTCCGGAGACCTGTGCACCCTTATGCTCTTATACAGAGGCAATTCTATGATCAGATGGGGCCCCAAGCGAAAATGCAAAAGAATGAACATTTGAACCAAAATCGCCACTACTGTGGTAAAGTGTGGGCTGTTATTTATTATATAGGGGCTTGGGGGCCCCAAGCACCTTCCTGCTTTGCCTGGTAGCAAGATGCGCCTCTGCTCTTATACTTAAAGTTCTTACCCACAATCCCCTTTTCCTTCAAGGACATACCGTACTGTACTGTGTAGAAAACATAACTCAAATTCAGAGAGCACCACCCACACTTTCAAACTTTTCTGCAAAAAAAAAAAAAAAGAAGCAGCACAAAGGCACGGCGGGAGCCAAGCAAGAAGAAATTGAAGGGTTTTTTGGCTTTGAGTTCCTCCCAATACCATTCTGCGGTTAAATAGGGAGATCACTTTAATCCACTCATTTTCACTCGGCCCATGTAACTGACATTTTCATCTGTCACATTTAAATTAGTCAGGTCCCTTTTCTGCCCTTTGCATTTTCCTCTCTCGGTTGGTATTATTTCATTGGAATTCAGCGGACATAAAGGCACTAGACCACAGAGAGATTACACCCGACCCAACTTTTCAGAAGAAAATAATCAGCCTACAAATCCTTGTTTTGTACTTCTCTTTTGTATCTGAATGGTAGCCCTATACATTTTACATATTTTTAACATATTGTGTACCATGAAATTCATGAAAAACTAACATCCCTATACAATGACAGCTGTGTTAATTGTCCTTTTTGCCTTTTGGGTGTCTGCGGGCTGTTTGGACATTGTATCAGAACTCACAGAGATATGGTCATGCACAGAGGCCCATGTTTATTTACAGATCCAAAAATTGATGCAAATATAATACTCTGAGTCACACCAGACCCGTACTGAGATAATAACTGAAGCTCTACTTCATTGTTTTTTTTAATATGTAGCCTAGATCTATTCTGGGAGAGTGCAAATGAATATGACCAGATGGTACTTCAAAACATAACAATACGCTGACGTACATGTACGGCAGTCAGAGTGAAATTGCATTTTCTATGAGGCTTTTTGACTCAACTGAAAAACACTCATGTATTGTTTATCCAAAACAACAACAAGAACAACAACATCAGCAACAATCAGAACAACGTTCAGAACAGCCACACAGGCAACATACTGTGTCTAGAATACTAGGCCTATATTTTTCCACTGCCATGCAGAATACATAGAATCAGTAAAATCTACTGCAATTCAGAATTCCGCTTTTGACAAGTTATTGTTTATTTATGTTGTTTTTTGGTCTTCAAAGCTCACAGAGGGAAGTTTCATAGAGTGAAGTTTGCAGGCTTGATAGGGGGTCTATGGGTCAGTCTTCAAATCCCTGCCGTTTGAAACTGAGGCCATGTCCATTGGCACAGTTGAATGCAGCTGGATCCTATATGTATCATCCATTATTGACTGGCCAGACACTCACTATTTCCCAATGTTGAGTGTATGAACCTGGGAAGTGAATCAGCCCAATTAGTCACGCCCAGTGATTGGAGACTCCGCAGAGTTCACCAAAGAGTATCCAATCACTGGGCGTGGTTACTAAGGAAGATAAACTTGGAAGGACGTACACTAGGCCAGTGTTTCTCAACAGGGGTGCCGGGGCCCCCCTCAGGGGTGCCGCGGAAACGTGGCTGATAAATAAATGATGTAATATGATACATATTTGTCTAAATGATAAGTTAATGCTAGTCAGTGGAATCTTTTATCTACCATTTACGCACAATAGAGTAAATATAGGTCGTCCCAGTCAGCTGCAACTTTGAATGTAGGTTGTGTGATGTCTCCAAATGCGTTACTTTTCTAAGCTTTTGTGGTATCGGATGCAATGCCATGTTACGGCTTGTTGGTTTGGGGTGCCTTGAAATTTTTCATGAATTGAAAGGGGGCCTCGCCTAAAAAAAGGTTGAGAAACACTGGACTAGACTTTAGGAAACGACCAGTGTCTCTTCTACTACACCAACACTGCATGCTAACTCCCTGATGCCCCCCCCACAAGCACACACACACACACACACACACACACACACACACACACACACACACACACACACACACACACACACACACACACACACACACACACACACACACACACACACACACACATTGGTGCTACAAGGGGCCTTGTTGGTGGCAATCTTACATTAGATTTTCTGCATCATTAAGCAGGACCGACAGCAAGTCACATTGCGCGTCCTCCTCCTTTTATTTATCCGGGTGACAGAGATAGATCTTTAGTGGGAACGCAGACAGAAAGCAGCGAAATAAATAAATAAATAGATAAATAAATAATTAAATAAATAAATAAATACAAATACTTTGAGGACTGATGAAATTCACATTAGCATTTTGTATATGTCTTGGATGCCTGATTCAAACTGACAGGCAAGCCAGCTGAAATGCGTCTTATCGGCACAGTTGAAGTTCGGGGATGCGCATAAAGGATTAGCTATTTTTAGATCAAAGTTGTATATTGTGTCACCTCGAGTGAAAGAGCTGCGGCTAAGGCTTGCCTTATTATCGTCACATTTCAACTTCCCACATCCATTGACATCCAAATTCACTAAGCAGCCCTGAAAAGCGCAGCTCCATAGACTACAGCATAAGAATGCTGACAAGCCATCTAACGTAAGGGGCCCTAAAAAGGTATGAATCTATTTTTAGTGATCTCATGAATCTGTTTGATTTCATTGCCCATTTTCTGTACATAGCGACATCCATGCTGCCTCTCTGATCTTGACATTCATGAGGTGTGTGTGTGTGTGTGTGTGTACGTGTGTGTGTGTGCGCATGTTATCTCCATTTGTGTGTGTTTGTGTGTGTATGTGTGTGTGTGTGCATGTGTGTGTGTGTGTGTGTGTGTGTGTGAGAGAGAGAGAGAGAGAGAGAGAGAGAGAGAGAGAAATAAAGAGAGAGAGAGAGAGAGAGAGAGAGAGAGAGAGTGTGTGTGTGTGTCTGTGTGTGTGTGTGTGTGTGTGTGCGTGTCTCACTCTCAGTTGTAAGATAAGATGCTGATGAAAAGTTATATTTGTTTTTAAATAAAACATCTGTTTTTCTTTGAATAGAAAGTCTCGCCTGACTATTGTATCGGAAAGCAGAGGAGATGAAAAACAAATGCGCTCACAAATCGCAACAGAGGGTATGGGGGGCAAGAAAAAACAGCCGTTGTGCTTATTTTCGCTGATATTTGTGAACACAGTTGTATTTATTTCGTTATTTTTTTGCTCGCACTTTGATTGCTCTTGTGCTATCCCCAAATGCAGAGTTGTTTCTGTTGTTCCCGTGGCACACAACGAGGTGTAAACACATGTGAAACTCTCTCTCTCTCTCTCTCTCTCTCTCTCTCTCTCTCTCTCTCTCTCTCTTTCTCTCACTCTCTTTCCTTCTCTCACAAACGCTCATAAACACACACACAAACATGCATGCACATGCACACACACACACACACACACACACACACACACACGCACACGCACACGCACACGCACACGCACACAGGCACGCACGCACACACACATACACACACACAAACAATCAAAATAACAGCAATGGACATCAAAAAGAGCAGCAATACCAGCTACTACGTATTCACATGTGAAACTCTCTCTCTCTTTCTCTCACTCTCTCTCCTTCTCTCTCACAAACGCTCATAGACACACACACAAACATGCATGCATATGCACACACACACGCACACACACACACACACACACGCACACACACACACGCACGCACACACGCATACACACACACACACGCTTACACACACGCTTACACACTCGCACACACACGCGCACACACACACACACACACACACACACACACACACACACACACATACACACCTGACTGAGGTTTAGCAACAATGAACAATCAAAATAACAGCAATGAACAACAAATAGAGCAGCAATACCAGCTACTACATATTCCTTTATTTCCCTAAATCCTCCAGGGAGATGCCTGTATCTTTCCATCAGCCATTTCCTTTACGGCGAAATATCAAAAGTGACAGACATAATAGATCAAATGTGCCAGGATGAGAGAAAATAAAAACACATACAGATGATGCAGGGGCCAAACAATCCGGGCAATTTGTCGAACTCGGCTGTCAAAGTCGCCGATGCACAAATTGCCTCTGGTCTGAGTCGGCGTGCGTCATTTTCGGCGGAGTTCAAGAATGTTTCTGCTGCGGCTAAAAAGTGCCTCGATATTTATTGAAGTGTCAAAATATGCCTTTGTGCCAGCCATTTGTCACTATTAAAATGCCTATGACAGTGACAGCACGCCTCGTTTTCCTTGGCACTTCAGGTGGAGGGGACGGGGGAAAAAACCCGAGGCCTCCATTTAGCGAGGAAAGCAGTGCCTGCCTGAGCTGTGTTTTTCATTTGATCCTGTCATGCCACAAGCAAGCCTGACAAGCTATGGCCTCGAATTCCTCTGCTTTGGTCATGGTAAGTTCTCAGAAATGGCATTTCCTTGACAAGGCATTGCCAGCTACCATGGTATATATAAATACCGTATTGTATGTATGTTATTTCTTGTTTTGAGAAACACCAAGTTACTTTCATGTAATGTATAGATGCTATTTGATTGTTTGCCTGTAGTCCAAAATGAACACAATATTCTGTTTAAGTAGGCTAATGCATGTGAATTAGGTCAATGGTAAATTATCATGTGAAATGAGCATTCAGTTTCCACTCTTCCAAACAGGGCTCTATACCGGTAGATCTTCCTAGCCAAACACACAATCACCAGTGGGTCAATGTGGCTAGCATATTTTCTTTTCTTTTCTTTTCAGCCATTCTGAATTTTCACCAGCATTTGGCTGGTTGGTGGGTTTTGATTTAGAGCCCTGCTTACAAAACATTCTTAAACGCTTAAATGTTCAAACAGCTTATTATACAAACTGTACACCATATCAGCATGGTACATATTCCCTGAATGTACTGTTGAAGTATTTCACATACAGTAGGTGTGTAATGCAATATGTCATCAATCCTATTTCAATTGTGAACAGTATTAACCCACTAGCAGTGCTGTTACGGTAACACAAAACTATTTAACTTAAACTTAAATCAATTGCAAGCTGAATGAAGGCCGAATGTGTTTATAGAGCGTGCAGAGAGTTTATACAGTTTCTATCGCTTACATAATGTGTATGAAATAGCAGTGCATCTCGTGTCAAAGAACATAACAAAGTGCCAAACCTGAAAAATGGCCCTACGATACATCATATCTGCATCATATCGTTTGACGCTGCTAAAACCAAATTTGGACCATGGAAACACACACTGCTGGCCCAGGGCCGGATTAACGCACAGGCTAGATATGGCTGCAGCCTAGGAGCCCCCACCTGCCAGGGGGCCCCTGCTTGGCCAGAAGTAAAAAAAAAAAATGCAGAATTTTGCCCCAATGCAACATTGAAAAATGCATCTATTGTGTTCTGTACAGTTGGTAGACAAGTTGCCCTCAATTCCTAGCTCGTAATTATGACATTGTCTATGTAATTTTCCTGGAAAATTTGCCTTTCAGGGGGCCCCACAACAACCTGTAGCCTAGGGGCCCTGGGCTATGTTAATCCGGCCTTGTGCTGGCCATTATGACACTGCAGGGAATGTTACCGTGATCAGTCATAAGGTAACTTCGTGCAGTTGTGATGTCACCTCTCAATACAGTTCCAATCTCATCTCCATCTGCACGTCAGGGGAGTCATTTTCACACAGAGCAACTCACACATTACCGGTACGTCTGGCAGTTGCATCTGTACATTTACATATACAGTACAATGTTTCGCCTTTTTTCTCATGTCATTCAAGGAGACATGTTTCATATACATTTCAACAGCACAAACAAGTCTTTTTTTCTATCTATCTATCTTCGTGTGTGTGTGGGGGAGGGGGGGGTGCACGAGAATGAGCATCTTTCCGTGCCTAAGAGTGACAACTTGAACATGACGTGTGTACTGTATGTTCATGTGTGTTCATGTGCAGTGCATGTGTGTGTGTGTGTGTGTGCATGTTTCGTGCATCATGTGTTATGTGCATGTGCACGTGCTAGCATGCATGTCCTAGTTTGTTTGCTCTTCACGCTCTGTGGTGACATTGGGTATTGGCAGCCAGGGCCACATCATTACCCTGCCCATGCCCTATGGGGGGAGACGGCAGAGGACTTATGTGCAGAGAGCAAGCAGGCACACAAAAAGGGCTTGGCCCGCTGATACAATACAAGTCTATCCTTTTCTCTCTTGCGCTCTCTCTTGCGCTCTCTCTCTCTCTCTCTCTCTCTCTCTCTCTCTCTCTCTCTCTCTCTCTCTCTCTCTCTCTCTCTCTCTCTCTCTCTCTCTCTCTCTAGCACCTTCTTTATGTCTTTCTCTCATTATCTTTGGCTCACTCTCTTTCTTGCTCTCTCTTTCTCTATTTTATTTTCTTAGTCTCTGTAACACTCTTTAAACTGCTCTGCCTTTCTCATTTTTTGACTCTCTCTCTCTCACACACACACACACACACACACACACACACACACACACACACACACACACACACACACACACACACACACACACACACACACACACACACACACACACACACACACACACACACACACACACACACACACATGTTTACATTTACACAGGTGAAATGGTCGGGCCTTTGCTCTGTGTTCAAGTCTTTACAAGAGAGGCTAGAGGAGCAACAATATGCTGAAGCTATAACCACTTTATAGGAAAGAAGCCATGTGCGCTCTCTCACTCTCTCTCTCTCTCTCTCTCTTTCTCTCTCTCTCTCTCTCTCTCTCTCTCCCTCCCTCTCTCTCTCTCTCTCTCTTTATGTGTGTGTGTGTGCGCGTGCATGTGTGTGTGTGTTTGCGTGTGTGTGTGTGTGTGCGCGTGCATTTGCATGTGTGTCCTATTGTTTGCGAGCGCATGTGTTTTTTTGTGTCTCTGACTGTTGCTTTGCGTTCTTTTCCTCTGGACCTTCTATTCTGTGATTTTGTGCAGCCTGGAAATTGTGTGAAGCCCTTGCGGTTTGTCAGAAAGCCTGTTTCTAAACAAGACTCCCACCTCATTCCTCCCAATCCCCCTCTCTTCACTTCAAGAATGAGTGAGCGAACTGTAGCGGTATTCTTATCTTTTTTTCAGCTTGATGTTGTTTTATTTTGCTGCAGGGCTGTTGAGTGTAGCTAGCTCCCTTTCCCTCACTCTGTACCATGGTCAAGTATAGAGAAGTAATGGTGGGGTGGCGTCCGCGCCAATGTCTTAACCTGTGCATATCGCTCGGTGCGTAATTCCAAGAGCAGTATAATGAAAAGGAAGAAAGGAGTCGCACACTGGAGCTGCATGCAAAATCAAAAACTGTATTAAACAAAGCCGAAAAAAGTAAATAAAACCGACAGACGGGACAAACGTTTCGGGTCTAGCCCATCATCAGTGTTCAACTGGGAACACTGATGATGGGCTAGACCCGAAACGTTTGTCCCCTGTCTGTCGGTTTTATTTACTTTTTTCGGCTTTGTTTAATACAGTTTTTGATTTTGCATTCAGCTCCAGTGTGCGACTCCTTTCTTCCTTTTCAAGTATAGAGAAGCGCAGCGCCTTCTTGGGCAACACATAGAAAACAGATATACAGTAGAAGCATTCCTTTGTGGACGACAAACCGGTAGAAGCATTAATGCTCTGATTGAAAGAGCGAGAGCGAGAGCGAGAGCGAGAGCGATGGTGGAGGCAGAGGTCAGATCCTTCAGAGCAACAGTGACGAAAGAATCGGACTCAGACCGCACCTTTTGACACAGTGCTGTATCTCACTCGAACATCAACAACGTCTGATGCACCCTCCCCTCTGTTCACTTCACCACAATGTCTACCTCCCGTATGTACTGTACTTGCACGCAGGGAAGCCTACAGGGGGTTGGGGGTGTGTGGCAATGGGAACAGTTGTCCCGAGCCCAGGGACAGAAGGGGCCAGGAATTGGGTTCTTATTATATTGTATGTGGGCAGTCGTGGCCTAGTGGTTAGAGAGTTGGTCTTTCAATCTGGGGGTTGCCGGTTCGAATCCCCCCTGACCTCTCCCTACACCTCCATCCATGGCTGAAGTGCCCTTGAGCAAGGCACCTAACCCCACATTGCTCCATGAACTGTAACCAATATCCTGACAAGCAATAACTGTAAGTCGCTTTGAATCAAATGAAAGCGTCAGCTAAGTGTAATTTAATGTAATGTATGTATTAGATGGGGGGGCCCTTTCAGATTGAGTTTGTCCTGGGCCCAGCCAAAACTGTCAGTGGCCTTGCTTGCAAGGAATGATAACGGATATACGCCTCCTACTCACATTCAGATTGGGACGCAATTGCTGTCGGTGTTGTGTCGTCGTGCCAATATGGGTTACCTGTCGAGCAGCGCAAACCAAGCCATTGCAATGTGCACTACCATAGCGCCCCCAAGGGTTAAGGTTCGGAAAAGGCTTTGAGTTTAGGTTGTGTAAAATAAAGACTTTTCGTAACTCATCTCGATGACGCAGCCCATGTCGACACACCTCCCCAGAGCAGCATATGTGGGGTGTGGTACAGTCATCAGGAAAAACTAAATCTGTGGAGACACTGCATACATTTATTTCCTCGTCACTGGGAGGGTAGAGGGAGGGGGATATGACCCCTGGGGCGCGATGTTAAGCAGAGGGATAAAAAAGTACAACTCCTCCTTCTGAATAATCTACACAGAGGGCTGCTGCTTTGGCCGGGCCCAGGACAACTTCATCTGAAAGGCTCGGTCACTCATACTGTACATACAATGTAATGGGGACCCAATTTTGCCCACCCCCCCACGGGCCCAAGACAACTGACCTTCTTTGTCCCCTAACCCTCGTTGACTTATCTGTCTACACCTACGTATATGGTACTGTGCCGCATATCCCCTTGCATTGCCTGTAAATGGAAACTTAGCAACTTACAATACAATTTGCAATTTACATTTGCAATACAATTAAGTTTATATTCAGGGAGCCTAGAGAAGGTGGGGTCTGTTTTAAAGGTGGCTGCCTTCAATATAGGCCTAAAGTGCAGGGGCAAATCCTTGTTTGGATTCATAATGCGGCCCTCGGAGGACTTTTATGGCCCTCGGATGAATTTGAAGTGGCCCTTCGAATGAAAAAGGTTCCCCTACCCTGGTCTACACCTACGTATATGGTACTGTGCCGTACATCCCCTTGCATTGCCTGCCTGCCACATGTGTTCATGTACTACAGTGCTGTGCAGAGGAAGCACACACCACCCACTCTAATGTAGAGTGCTGTGTATTGGGAATTACTCTATACAGATCCGGTTTTAACAATAGGCAAAGTAGGCAATTGCCCAGGGCCTGAGCAAAAATATGGTCTTTGCAGGGTCCCCCCCCAACAGTCAGCCCCTGGCACGGTAGATATGAGCAAAAATAATTAAGGGGGGGTCCCATATCTATAGTTTGCCTAGGGCCCCCAAATGGGTAGAGCCACTGCTGCCGACTGTATACAGCACTTCCAGAGGAGCATATGGGATGTGTGTTAAAGCTATCAGAGCTGATGATGATGACATGCACACGGAGGCAAGGAAATGAGAATCGCATGTTCACGTTACACCGTGTCGTACAACTGAGAAGATAAAATGCTGTGGAAGTCACAGCCACTTCGAGTTGGTTATGCTAAAGAAAAATGCTAAGGCAAAAAAGTAAAACAGAGCATCACTACGATGGTGTTTGCTACTAAGGCTTGTGCTGTGAATTAATTACACACACTGTCAACACTACAGTCCTTGTTTTCCTCCCCATTTTTCGCCAGAAGCAAACCCCAAGTCCTACAAAGACTTGCGCCCTTATTTTTACGCCATAACCACTGGTTGACATGACAGGTGGTGTAGCTGCGCTTTAATCAGGGAGGAAAAAAAGGTGCTTGTGGGCACCCTCGGGCTATGTTTTTAAAAAAAATCAACAGCGAGGTAGTGTTTGTTTACACTTACAGCACAGCACATGCAGTGCTAAATGATCTGTCTGAAAATTGAGGGGGAAAATGAGCCTTACGAATACATTCACATCATCATTTTCAGATATTGTCAGCCATAAAATTAATGTTATTACCAAATTGAATTGTTAGCCTATATCATCAATATATCAATCAATTCATCAATTCATCAATCAGAGATTAATCAGTGATGTATGTAAATATCTATGCCCGGTATGTATTCCCACTGCTCTCTCTCTCTCTCTCTCTCTCTCTCTCTCTCTCTCTCTCTCTCTCTCTCTCTCTCTCTCTCTCTCTCTCTCTCTCATTAGGTGTGTGATCCTTGATATTCAAAACATGCAACTTACTTGGTTACGATGCCATTTCCCATTAGCAACCTGCTAAGTTGCTAACTGGTTGGCAACAACACTTTTGAGAAACAGGTTCTATGTACAGACCCTCTGTACAGATGAAATTAGTTGAAGGGTTATGACAGCAGGCTGGAGTATACTAACTGCCCTGCAAAGACAAAGTGTAGCTGCAACACATTTGCACCATGCTTTGTCACAAGATCAATTTGTTTTTATGAAAACAAACATTTTCAGTCTAAACTCAATTTCAACCCCATATGCAGTTAC
This sequence comes from Engraulis encrasicolus, assembly GCF_034702125.1. Classification (NCBI taxonomy): domain Eukaryota; kingdom Metazoa; phylum Chordata; class Actinopteri; order Clupeiformes; family Engraulidae; genus Engraulis; species Engraulis encrasicolus. The sequence goes on from NC_085859.1 coordinate 10,857,814, forward strand.
TGCGTTCTTGTTTGGTGTAGGGATGGGGTGTGGGGGGCGGTGGTTGTGGTTGTGGTAATGGTTGGGATGGCTGGGCTGGGCTGGGTGCAGGCATGCCAGTGCCACCTCCACAAATCACCCATCCAGGGCTCATTATCTCAGAGGACAAAGGGAGGTGTGTTCCTATCGGCGTGCTCCCTCTTTGCTTGCTTATTTATGTTGAACAGGGACAGGGACAGGGACAGGGACACTGACAGGGAATAGGCAGAGGTACTAGGCCCTGACCGTGCCCTTGCAACAGAGAACAGAGAGGAACCCCCCTGCCATTACTTTGTCAACCCCTTACCCCCCTACAAACACACATTCTCATGCCTGCATGCAAACACGTGTGCACGCCGCACACACGCGCACACGCACGCACGCATGACGCACGCATTACGCACGCACTCATGCACTCACACGCGCGCACACACGCACGCACACACACACACACACACACACACACACTCGCACGCACGCACGCACGCACACACACACACACACACACACACACACACACACACACACACTCTCGCACGCACGCACGCACGCACACACACACACACACACGCTATGTGTGTGGCACTAGATGCAGGTCCTGTTGCTGGCCATTGGAGCGTGGCATCATAAGATTGTTACAGAACATTGAGTGTAGCTCATTTCCTGCCTGAGTGCACCAGGTTAGTAAACCCTAATGACATAAAGGCGGCGAGAGCTCAGAGAGGAACTTGTGTGTAATATATATATATTTTTCATTTTTCTTAGTCGCATATGGCAGAGTTATTACTATTATTATCATTGTTGTTATTTTCTATTTTTTGTGGGGTTGGGGTGGGGATGGGGGCTTACATGACACACTAGAGTAGTAGCTTGTATAATAGACTTAGCATGCACCACACAGAGACAAACATTTTAACACAAACTGTTTTTGTTTCCCTTTGAGCATTGGCGTATGCTGAAAGGGTGCTTTTATGAGAAAAAAATATAGGATTAAGAGGTTGCGTTTTTTGTCCCGCTTAGCTCCATTAACATTTGCAGGTTTTTATATATTTGCTGTTGCCCCTATTTTTGGTAACTCAAAGGAAATTTAGCAAAAAAATAAGTCATGAAAGGTAAATCCCTCACATGAGTATAATGGATGATTGTTAGTCCCATAGTAATGAGTCCCTAACTACTTAGTTAATGTTAGTCCCTCGGGATCAATAAATGATATTCTAATACTCATTGTGACTATTTTTGAAATGGCATTTATTTTAAAATCATTTGACCTTCAACTTTTTGCGGCCTCAAAGGTTGCTGGTTTGACCCCCGACCCGTCAGGTTGGTGGGGATAATAATTAACCAGTTCTTTCCCCCATCCTCCTCCATGAGGTACCCTGAGCATGGTACCGTCCCGCCGCACTCCTCCCTTGCATGGGGCGCCACTGGGAGCTGCCCCCTTGCTTTCACTTTCACTTTCAACATATTAATTTACTAATAGTATAAACTTTCAGCCCTCTGATCCTTCTCAACTGTTTATACTGCAACACCCCTGTGGTAAGCATTTATTTTATGTTTTATATTTTATGTTCTTTGTTCTTTTCCCTCCTCTTGTTCTTGTCACAATTGGTTTGTGTTCCATGCTTGGTTCGGATCTGAGCATTCAGCATCAGCATAACCAAGCAGGCGAGATGAGTGTAAAATGAAAAAAAAAGAAATCTAAAGGAAAACATACATTAGTTTGTGCTTGTTGACCTTCAATATGTTTTAACATGTCCTTCCACATTTTCCGTGACACATCAGGGGCGCAGGGTAATTTCTGCCTGCCCTCCAGCACACGCTTACGGTACAGTAATGACACCCAAGTGCTAAATTACATTCCCTCTCATTCGCACATTGATTTTGGGATCTCATGGATGACTACTTCATCAGAGCTGCAATCAGTACAGGGGAACCTTTCGCAACGGAGATGTTCAAGGGGGCGGAATTGACGTTGATTTGTACTCAGTGCTCCTCCTTATCAGGAATAATTGAAGGGTTTGACAACCATGTCACCAACTTCTGCACATTTGTGTTGGGAGCATACTGGTCCCATGGTCCAAGTCCGGCCTTTGGTTAGCAGTTTTCATATAATATTAGGCAATGTAACTTCTATGTTAGCGCTGGAAAATATTTAATCACGCGTAGAGTAGACCAAAAGTCATCCCTAGCCCTAAACTGATGTTCAAAACTGGCAGTGGTGTGCACAAGGATCAAAGACGTGCAAAATGGCATTGTCATTCAGTGTAACGGATGGCTTTTGCTGACTGTAACTGTAAAAAAGATTACTCTTTTTATTTAGTTATTGTTACAGGGAATTCATGGAAGCCTCGGCTGTCATCCATTCAAGTCAAGTCAAGTCAAGTAGGTTTTATTGTCAATTTTTTTACATGCACTGGTCATACAAAGAATTTGAAATTACATTTCTTGCTTTCCCATACAGACAGACTAATCTAGGTAAGGACATAGACATTATAGACATAGACAGTACTTATACATGGACTTAAGACAGTATGGACATAGACAGTGCTCATACAGACATTTAAAGTGCAAGACTGGACAACAGAAGACTTGTAGAGGACATACATTAAGAGGTATTGTTGTGCTTTTGTGCTTTTCCTAAAAAAGTCCTTTATAGCGTTCTGACATGGTAATAGTAGCATTTTGAAGAAAAATAAATATTAAAAAGGTCTGTCAGGTACACCAGCAGCAGTGTGTGTGTGTGTGTGTGTGTGTGTGTGTGTGTGTGTGTGTGTGTGTGTGTGTGTGTGTGTGTGTGTGTGTGTGTGTGTGTGTGTGTGTGTGTGTGTGTGTGTGTGTGTGTGTGTGTGTGTATGTGTGTGTATCAGGCACGTGCACTCCAATACGGCAGGGGAGGCACGGCCTCACCAGCTCCAGATGAGAATGATGAGATGCAGTTAATGTGAATAATAGTAACAATAACAGCTATTGTTTTCGAGCATCTGCACCATAACTACCATTTGAGCAGTATTTAAACAGTTTCACTCATTTTCAATCATTTCCGTGGCCAAAATCGTAATATTTGCCCATTTCATGTCAAATTGCTCCGAATACGCTGCATTTGGGCCAACTCTGAACTGGCCTCACCCCGGATTGCGCAATCCCTCGTTAACAAACTTGTGCGCATGCGCCATGTTGCTCGTTCTGTGAATGCAACCTGGTAATATTGTATTAAACGTTTTTATACACTTAATAGAAGTATGTATGGTGTGCCCTCATTTCCTGATATTTTTAAAATATTTTCTACGTGTGATTATCATTTCTTTACTCTGGACGCTTTGGCATAACGCCCACTGAAAGATACAATGGTGAGGCGAGCTGTAGCCTGGCCGCAGACTCCTTCTGGTGTTGAGTCTTGCTGGACAGTTACGTCATAGCGAATCTGAAGTTCACAATACAGTCAGTCGGTGTTGTTGGCTAGCTTGGTCACTTTGACTGCTACAAGTGGATTTCATAACGAAACTAAGAGCATTCTCAAAGTTGGATTTCCAAGGGGAAAATATGTGATAAAGAATGGAGGACCGACAAAGCTGAAGGGTTTGCTACTCAGGTGACCGGTCAGAATAACTACCCGATCATTTCAAAAGTGAGTGGTGGTACAACACTGCAGAAAATATTTGTTGTTTCCCCTGTGGTCTTGTTTGCAACCGGCGAGAATGTTGTGGAAGACCATTCGCATGGGATTTTACGACTTAACAATTTACTAAGGACTAAGGAGCCTCACGAAACACAAATCCTCGCGGCTACTCATATTCAATGCCAAATTGCTTCAGACGTTTGGGGGGACGTTTGGGGCTTTGGATGAACAGCACCGGCTAAAGTAACGTTAGCATGCACAACGCCAAAGTGAGGAAAACAGCGGCGCATGGACCTGATGCACGAGTTCAGGTAAGACCAATTCCTATGTGTGTGAAGCCTGTGTTTGTGAGACGTGGGGATACAGAGAATCCGCCGTGATTTTGTCCAGTGTGGTAGCTTTTGAGATGGGCACCGGATTTCATGTGCCGGTAACTGTTTGTAAAGTTGAGTATAGGGTACCGTTGAGGTAATCATAATATACCCGTGTAAACTACAAGACTTGATTTAATTCCAAGGTGTAGGCATACAGAAATGACAGTCCCAAAATATTTGGTGACCATATCGAAGCGTGTAATATCTGTTTACGTTGACATTCGCTTCCTGCCACACCTTTGTCCCACATCTACTCTCCCCTCACCTCCTCTCCTCTCCTCTCCTATCCTCTCCTTTCATCTCCTCTCTCTCTCTCTCTCTCTCCACTCTCCTCTCTTTTCCCATCTCCTTCCTGTCCTCTCTTTTCCATCTCTCTTCTCTTCTTCTCTTTCCCAATCTCCTTCTCTTCTCTCTTCTCCTCTCCCTCTCCTGTCCTCTCCTCTCCTTGAGCTCCTCTCCACTCATCCTCCTTTCTCCTCTCATCTCCTCTCCTCTCTCTTCTCCTCCCCTCTCCTCCTCTCTCATCTCCTCTCTCCTCTTCTCTCCTCCTCTCCTCTCCCCTCCCCTTCTCCCCTCTCCTCTCCTCTTCTCTCCTCTCCTCTCCTCTTCTCTTCTCTCCTCTCCACTACTCTCCTCTCCTCTGCTCTGCTCTGCTGTCCACATTGGTGATGTGTGGTTTATCTGAGACCACTGTTTGAATCCTGTGTGTGTGTGTGTGTGTGCGTGCGTGTGTGTGTGTGTGTGTGTGTGTGTGTGTGTGTGTGTGTGTGTGTGTGTGTGTGTGTGTGTGTGTGTGTGTGTGTGTGTGTGTGTGTGAGAGAGAGAGATCTAATAGCATTTTCTCTGCGGAAATGCAGTAAGCTTATGTCAAAATATGTAGGCCTACCTTATGTTAAGAAAGCTGCTATGACATATGGAACTTGTCGGTAGGCCTATTTGGCAATTATTTATTTGAAAATCTGATATTGAAAAAGTTGCCTCACCAGCCATAAATCCCAGCGCACGTTACTGGTGTGTATGTGTTTAGTGCAGGTAGAAGGTGCGGTGTGCGTCTGTGTGTGTGTTCGTGTGTCTGTGTGTGTGTGTGTGTGTCAGTGTGTGTATGTTTGGGTTTAGTGTAGAAAGTGCAGTGTGCTTGTGTGTGTGTGTGTGTGTGTGTGTGTGTGTGTGTGTGTGTGTGTGTGTGTGTGTGTGTGTGTGTGTGTGTGTGTGTGTGTGTGTGTGTGTGTGTGTGCATGTTTTGAGTTAGTGCAGGTTGAAAGTTCAGTCACAAGTATAGTAGTGCAGGTGGAATGTTCAGTCGCAGATATGGTGGTGGGGGATGGGGGGGGGGGTTGTCAGTGGCCTTGCTGGCTAGAGGCTGACAGTGGAGGGAGAGTGGGTTGAGTGTTCAGCATCTTGATCGCTTGGTGCATTGTGCTGCTCGCCAGCCTGGTGGTACGGGAACGGAGGCGCCTGTACCTCTTTCCAGAGGGCAGGAGGCTGAACAGTTTGTGTGCAGGGTGGCTTGTGTCTTTGATGATCATCAGTGCTTTCCGGGTGAGATATGTGGTGTAAATGTCCTGCAGGGAGGGGAGTGGTACTCCAATGATCTTCTTCGCTGTGTTCACAACACGCTGGAGTGTCTTCCTGTTTTTCTCCGTGCAGCTTCCTCCCCACACTGTGATGCAGTTGGACACGACGCTCTCTATGGTTCGTCTGTAGAATGTTGTCATGATGGAGGGTGTAGCACTTGCCTTCTTTAGTTTGCGCAGGAAGTAGAGACGCTGATGGGCCTTCTTCGCCAGTGATGTAGTGTTGGTGGTCCAAGAGAGGTCGTCGCTGATGTGCACTCCAAGGAACTTGGTGCTGCTCACTCTCTCCACAGCATCGCCGTCGATGGTCAGTGGTGGCAGTTGTTTTTGGACCCTTTGGAAGTTGACAACAATCTCCTTGGTCTTGTTGACATTCAGCAGGAGGTTGTTGTCTTTGCACCATCTGGCCAGCAGGTCTACTTCTTCTCTGTAGTGAGTCTCATCGCCCTTGGTGATGAGGCCCACCAGTGTTGTGTCATCCGCAAACTTCACTAGATGGTTAGTGCTGTGGGTCGTTGTGCACACTTGAAACAATTTAAAAAATCAGGTTTTTTTGCAGTTACAGTCGGCGGAAGGTGCCCGTAACACTGAATGAAAAAGACGTCTTTGACACACAAACATTTTGGAGGGTAGGTGCCTGAAGGTGCCGGACGGGAGGGGGGTGCTGGTGGGGAAGCTCCAGCTGCCTTACCTGGCTATACAGGCTTTGCATTGTACTTTGTATCATGGCATCATTTGCACATGATTTTGTTTAGATTGTTAAGCATTTTTAGAACAAATATCTTCTCACTGTCCCCAGAATTCACACAAAAAATGGCGCTTTTAGTTACTGTGCTCCATCCCTCTGGAATAATCTACCGTTAGAACTAAGGTCACCTCAATCCGTAGTATCTTTTAAGAAGGGTCTTGAAACGTTTTTATTCTCTGTAGCTTATAATTCATGATTTTTATCCTTAACTCTTATTTTGTGCATTTTAATTTTTTATTGGGTTGTTAATATTTTAATTGATTTTAAAATGTGTGTTTCTTTTATCTAATAAGCGCATTGAGTCTATGTAAATATGAAATGTGCTATACAAATAAAATTTGACTTGACTTGACTTGATTGACTTGACTTGACTTGACTTGACTATCTGTGCACGCCTATGCTGACTGGGGAACATTGAATCATGGGGAACATGAGGATGGCCCCATTGTGTGGCTGTAGTAGTGGTGGAGTTGTTCTCAATGCAGTCTTTCAGTTGACATTCAAAGGTTGTTTCATTTTGGAAGAAATTACATTTGGCCATTTCCTTTCCAATTTCATCCCTTGTAACTCGCAATACCATGTTATGAATTAAAAAAAAAAAAAACGAAACTTTGGCACAGATACAGTGGGCACTAAGCACAGCTTCTTTTTTAATAAGGGGACATATGTTGATTGCATAAAACATTACCAGCAGTCGGCCTACTGTATATTTAACAGTGATGTCAGTGTATTATTCAGTTACGAATAGTTGGATTCTAGCCAAGGCCTAGACCTTACTGTGAATGACAGTCTTCTTTTTCCTCAAAGTCACAGTATCAAGTTGCAAAGTCTAATTTCTAGAAAGTTAGGAACAAGTCATGGCATACTGCTGCCTGGTAGTGTCTAGCGAGTCTGAATGCCTATGGGGCACCTAAGTCTCCACCCCTTCCGGGCGGCTTCTGGGGCTGGCAACGGAAAAACTTTTGACTGGGTTGTAATGGACTGATCAAAGCTATTTTCCGACCCACCTCGCATTTCCCCGTGGATCACACATATGCTGTGCCTCAGAATTAATAACAACCAATGGTGTGCTTGTTGACTTCACTTGGCAAGCGATTTTTGAGTTGTGAATGTGCAAAAATATGTAATTATTTGGACTACACAACAGACGTCGCATGTCCGACGTGTAGCCACTTAAGCCACGGTGCAGCGGTAGGGTTGGCTGTGCCTCGGTTCACGTCAGATATGCGAGGCGCAAGTGTAGTCTCCAACACAGTTTTGCACAAAAGCTAAAATAACGTTTCTTGCGTGCCGAAAATGAGTGGTCTTACGACGCAAATCCAAACCTTTCAAATTCACTGTCATCATATGTGAAATCCAGAGCACATGCCAAACGGGATGAGGATTTAGCTTGACTCGCTCCATTGACTCGCATTCAAAATTTTGCGAGCTCCTGCCCCATGTATCGGAAGTAGAAGGGCGTGACTTAGGTGCCCCATTCACACAAGCCTTGAAAGCAGGGTTGCCAGATGAGACTGGTGATTTCCATCCCAGAAATGCTCAAAACCCACATTGAAGCCCGAAATCCTGCCCACTGATATAATTGATCTAATTTCTATTGATTTCAATTGCCATAAATTGGCAGAAAAACCTGCCCAAATGGCTTTTTCTTTACCCGCAGACGACCATTCTAAGCAGCCCAATTGGGCGGGAAACTGCCCAATCTGGCAACACTGCCTTGAAAGCACTCTATCCGAGCTCTGCAGTCTGACTTTACGCTCTCTCTTTGTCTCTCTCCTTCTGTCTCTCTCTGTCTCTCTCTGTCTCTCTCTCTCTCTCTCTCTCTGTCTGTCTGTCTCTCTCTCTCTCTCTCTCTCTCTCTCTCTCTCTCTCTCCCTCTCTCTCTCCTTTTTTCTCCCTGCCCTTGCTAAGATAAAGGCCATCTCTCTGGTTCATCAAAACTATCTATCTAGTTCCTCTACAACCCATTCTCTGTACATCAATTTGACCAACTCCATTAGTCCTACAAGATGGAAGACGGCTGAGAAGGAAAAAAAATACGACTTTATCAGACAAAACTCGATCTGTTCAGATTTTCTCCCCACTTCCTGAGAAATGTCTGCGTCACCCAGCCTAATTGATGGATGAATGGAAACATTCTGAATGGATGACTGGATAGTTAGAGAGAACTGTTTAAAAGATGAGAGAAAGATACTGCATGTTGAGCCTCTAATATAAACTTGCTGTTATCAAAATGGTACTGTAATGACCAGTGGTGTAGTTTACGTAGAACGCGGGTATACAGAGTATACCCACTTCTAATTTTCAGGGAATTCAGTATACCCACTTAAAATTGATTGATCCATTATTTTGTATGGCACAAATATATAGGCCTATAGTATACCCACTTAAAAAATGCTCCAATATACAGTATACCCACCTTAAAAAAGTAGACTACACCACTGATAATGACCACGTCTTAATATGTTAGTTACACTAAGATGCTCAGCAATGTTATAGGAATGTTGTTATGACAGTTGAGTGGGTTCTGTAAAAAAGTGAGTCAGATTCTCAGCAATCAAAGGGCATTCTTCAACACTGAGTGCACGCCATACAGTATTTATGCAAAGAAGATGATGTTGAAATTAAGAAGTGAAAATAATTTTTGTTAATTCTAAGTCTACCAGTGCACTGGTTAAACATTTATGGCAGGGGCGGACCATTGACACGTCATATAGTCTCAGGCCTGCATATTAACCTCTCAATAAAGAGGGAGGTCACACGAGTACAGAGGATCTAATGGAGCTGTAATTAAATTAGCATCTCACCCTTCGGGGGCTTCAGGAGAAAATAGTGCGTGGGAGTGTATGGAGAGAGTATACTTTCCTGTGTGTCTGCGTGTACGCGTGCGTGCGTGCGTGCGTGCGTGCGCGTACGTGAGAGAGCGTGTGAGAGAGAGAGAGAGTGTGCATGTGTGTGAGTATGTGTGTGTGTGTGTGTGTGTGTGTGTGTGTGTGTGTGTGTGTGTGTGTGTGTGTGTGTGTGTGTGTGTGTGTGTGTGTGTGTGTGTCCGCGCCTGTATCCGTGCATGTATTTGGGCAGTGAGGAGGGATGTGGGTCCGTTTCTAAGTGATAAATATGACCTATATACAGTAATCACCATTTCTGTCTTGCTGCTTTGTTTTCCTTTCTATTTTTCCCCTGTTCTTAAATCACCTCCGTAAGTGGCTGCAGTTTCGGAGAGCAATCTCCAGATGCCAAGCAGTTTGGCTGTATGAACTCTAATGGAATGTGATTATGCATTTTGAGACGGGGGAATGCAATTGTTATGGTTTTTGCACTCATACAAGCAGGAAGGGGGAGGGTGGAAATGAATGCCAAACTTAATGTATTCACCCAACTGCAGTAACCTGCGACAATGTAAATGCAGGCCCAAGACACTGAGCTGATTTCTAATTCGATCCGAATGATCTGTATTTCTCCCGTAAGATTGGGTCATATACACTTTCTCAATTATGACGACAGTTGAATTAAACACCTCATGACAAGAATTGGCTAGTGCTGCTTATGAGGAAATATGACAATATTGTCTTAGTTTATGTTATTTATCATTTTTTCGGTCCTAATGTGCATGTGCCTGTCTGAATATACATGTAGGCCTACTGTATATAAACTTTATTATATATAAACTTTATTACAGGCTCGAGGCACATAAGAGACACAACACCACACAAATCAATAAAACAATACATCATCACACATTCATATATACACATGGTATAAAAAAGAAAGCTATTGAAGGCACACATACCAGTGTTCCCAGATTTTAGACATGTACCTCACAGGGCTACGACTTGGATCTACTACCTGAACAATAAGCTCAGTTGTAGATCGCTGCAGCCATGTTCATAAAGTTAAAGGTGAGATTTCTCACAAAAGCAAAGTAGTTAGACCTAGTTTGCAGAACAGCTGGCTTGCCCTGGTACTCCTTGGTCTCTTCAGGAGAATCCTGAGTCATATAGGCTACGCTACTTTCAGCTTGAACAGGCTCTCCTTCTTGTATCTGACCCAGAGTGGAGCTGTGTAAAGAGGGGAGCTGTAAGTTCAAAACAAGTTCATCTGCATATGAAGAGTTCAGATGCAAAACCCCCTAAGTGCCATTTCAGAAAATAATCTTAATTCATTTTTATTTAATGCAAAACTATCAAAATTGCATATTTGTACATTCTATTTATGTAATATAACTATTTATATGTATTATCAAGTACATGAATGTAAACCAAACCAACAACGGGGTTCTGTAAAAATATAGAAGTGCAGGACTTCAGAAATGGAATTAGGGGGTTTTGCATCTGAACTCTTCATATGCAGACCCGGCTGCAGAACCAAGTCGTTGGACGGGCATTTGATGGAGTATGGGGGGGCACCTTGGCGGGGGGTATGGGGGTCCTCCCCCAGAAAATGTTGTATTTCTTAGATGCAATTTCCTGCATTTTAACCAAATTGTGGGCTCAGTTTCAGCTCTATACGGAACAGTACTTTTGTTTCTAAATACGGGACAATCCCATTATTTCAAGGGATCACTGTTCACTTATTTCATATTTAGGTCTACTGACAATGTCTAAATAGTGTAGCCTATTCATTTATTTCTTTATTAGGGCTATGGTGGTTAAGCACTGGTGGCATTTTATCTTATACTTTATATTTACTGTATTCAGAAAAAAATACTCATTTGTTGCATATTAATGACCATATCAGCATGTTTAGGTGAATAGGCCCAGGGGGGGCACAGCAGCTTGGCTGGGGGGGCAATGCCCCCCAATGCCCCCCCCATCAACATCTCGCCAACCATACAGCCTGTTCGGCATGTCCCCAACTAGACAGGTCATCCATATAGGCATTAAATAAGGCTGGAGATAAAATCCCCCCCTGCCGTACCCCAGATATGTGTCTCTTAATTGTGTGTGTGTGTGTGTGTCTGTGTCTGTGTCTGTGTGTGTGTGTGTGTGTGTGTCTGTGTCTGTGTCTGTGTGTGTGTGTGTGTGTGTGCAGTGTGTGCATGTGTCTGCATGTGTGCGTGCCTGTGTGCGTGCATGCATGAGTGTGTGTGTACCGGTGTGAGCTTTTGATGTGAGTACATATACAAGTACTGTATATACTGTGCGTTTGTATGTGGAGTTTCTCAAGGGTCTATATTACGTATAGGCCTATATGTGATGCATTTTTACAGTCAGCGCTAAATAAAAAAAAAAGTTCCTGCAGAACAAGAAATGTTTGCACAGTATAGGTATGATGAAAAAAAAGAAACATAATTGGCTTTCCACTGCCGTACCTGAGCGCCCCTCTCTCTCCTGTACGGCACAGAAGAGAGCTATAGCATACCGGCACGCAGCTGTATGAAATTCCCATTAAAAGGCCTTGCAGCCAAGCTTCCCTTCAACACGTTGGTAAATAATTCACTTTCCAAGGAGCACTGCATCCACTGGGGCTGGTACATCTCACTGCTGGGCCAATCATACAAAACTCCATGAATATGAAAAGCCTCTGTGTGTTTTGTGTGTGCGACTGTGTGACTGTGTGTGTGTGTGTGTGTGTGTGTGTGTGTGTGTGTGTGTGTGTGTGTGTGTGTGTGTGTGTGTGTGTGTGTGTGTGTGTGTGTGTGTGTTCATGCGTGTGCGTGTGCGTGCGTGCGAACGTGCGTGCGAACGTGCGTGTGCACGCATGCACATGTGTTTGAGTGTGTGTGTGTGAGTGCGAGCATGCGTACGTGTGTGTGTCCGTGCCCATGTGTGTGTGTGTGTGTGTGTGGGGGGGGGGGGTTGGGGGAGGGGAGGGTGCATAAGAAATCTCCTCATCATTAAAACAGCACAGGGGCGATAATTCAATCTGTGCACTGGTGGGTCCCAGGGCACTTACACAGACACAGTGCAAGGCAATCACACCGCAATTAACACACGCAGCCCGTTGCCATTACCGTCAACGCCATCAGCTGCCTTTCACTGGAAGTCAGAGACGCGATTAAAACTTAATAGAGAGGTGCTGGGACGATTCATGGGGTCAATTTGCATAGCCAATCTATGGGGTTAATTTGTTAATTAGACGACTAATTGGAAAATGCCTCCTGATGGCCTGCGTGACAACTGGAATATGACAATTGTGCAGCGCATTGCTCAAGAGCTCATCGAGTTGCCGCGTGGACATCACCAGACACACATGGTGACCAGAGTGATGGGAGTATCAGTGATGCAGACAGCTTGAAAAAACTCCCGCCCACTGACCATTTCACTGTTTTTCATTAAAGGGACACTGCGTGAGATTTTTAGTTGTTTATTTCCAGAATTCATGCTGCCCATTTACTAATGTTACCTTTTTCATGAATATTTACCACCACCATCAAATTCTAAGTATTCATTATGACTGGAAAAATTGCACTTTTCATACATGAAAAGGGGGATCTTCTCCATAGTCCGCCATTCTGAATTTCCAAAAATAGCCATTTTTAGCTGCAAAAATGACTGTACTTGGACCATACTAGAAAATATTTGTTTATTACTTTGTAAACTTTCATGTAAAGATCAAATTTGGCAATAGGCAGCTCAGTTTCAATGAGCAGCATAGTTGCATCACCTTTTTTGACCATTTCCTGCACAGTGTCCCTTTAATATCTCAAAGTCAAGGATCCTGGCAAGGAGAGTAGATATATAGGAGGGTTTACTGACGTCATAACAGAGTAGTATGTAAGGGTTAACGTCCGGCGAGAAGGTCGCTACCGTGGAATAGCAGCACGACAGAGAGAATCTTTAGACCCTGACGCGGAGCGCTATTCCACAAAGCGACCGACTCGCCGACCCGCTTATTATATGGATATACTTAACCCTATTCAGACTGGGCTTTTTTGGCATTCCTGGGCCTGGGGGGGGGCTCTTTTGACCCCCTCATATCTCATGAACGGAATACTGTATGACTACGAAACTTGGGGAAGATGATCTACATATGGACATCTATGAATGACATAATTTTTGTGTAATTATCTGGTATTATGACGTCATTATGACATCATTATCTTATTATGCCCAAAATCTCGCCATAATGGATTTTCCAACAAATGTAGGTAATGCACTTAAATTTTAATGATTTTGTGCTTCAAACCACTTAGATGCTCACAAAGTTGTGTGAAGCTAATGGAAATAACAAAAAAATATGAAAATATAGGGCGTCATAGATATGGTAAAGTGATTTTTGGTCAGACATACCTGTCAGAAAACCGTTGCCATGGCAACGGCAAAAATGATAAACCTAATCTTTCGGTACCTAACAGTAGCCAACTAAATGTTAGGAAAAGTCACAAAGTTTCGTAGTCATATCTTAAGTCGTTAAGGAATTATACGACATCAAAGTTGGTGCGGGCACTTTTAGCCCCCCCCCAGTCTGGATAGGGTTAAATGATTCACACATGGCGGGGACATTTCTTTAGGCCTATTTAATGTGAAGTTTATTATAGTTTTTCATGTCAAAAGATTGTTGCTGCGCAAAACAAAACAGTGCCGTTGTGGAACACCGCTAGGCAACAGCTAGGTATCCAGGACAACAGGTGTTGTCTATCACAGCAGCTGATTAGAGTCTTGTTGAAAAGTCGCTTTAGCAGTGAAAAGTCTTGTTGCCATTGACAGCGGTCTGTTATAGACCAACCCGTCCGTTATTGGAAAATAACAGACGTGCGAACGTTGGGGAGCCCCATTGAAATGAATGGAGCATTCGACCGATGACGTCACACCATATAATAAGAAATGATGGCGAGGGCAGTACGGAAATGTTATTCTTCTTCTATGGTCAGTATTGGAGGCATGCAATGCCACTTACGCCAGGGTCAGAGTGTGGAACAGGTCATAGGACAGCATGAATGTTTGTCAGCTGTCCTTAATTACCCCCAGCAATTACTGCTGACCAACAGCTGCAGTTAATTTGGCCACAAACTGAACACTGACAAACGGATATCCTCTTTCGGCACATTTTTGCGGAGTTTCCGGATTTTGCAGAGTTGGACATTGTATCCATCACGGTCTCGCACCCACTGACCATGCGCAAGGGAGTTAATGTTCCATCCACTCGTGTCCTCAGGTAACGCCCCGTACTACACCTTGGTCAATGCATTTACCCCAGAGTGATTGTTTTTCTGTGTGTACTTTCTTTGATCCTGGCCTTGCTAGGACGTGAAATATCCAGTGATTGGATACTCTGCGGAGTTCACCAAAGAGTATCCAATCACTTGGCGTTTCACGTCCTAGCAAGGCCAGGATCCCTGACTTTAAGATACAGATTCTATTATAGAAAAACAGGGTCAAAGACGTGCAAAATGGCATTGTCATCCAGTGTAACGGATGCCTTCTGCTGACTGTAACTGTAAAAAACATGACTATTGATTTTATTTATTTATTGTTACAGGGAATTCATGAAAGCCTCGGCTGTCATCCATTCACTTCAAACAATGTAAAAATCATGTTTTTTCGCTGTTACAGTCGGCGGAAGGTGTCCGTAACACTGAATGACAAAGACGTCTTTGACCCAACAGCGAAATGGTCAGCGTGCAGTAGTTTTTCAAGTTGTCTGCTGAGTGACCACATGGGCCATCTCCGACGCACCTGCCAGCTGAGGTGTGCGGGGGGGAAATAATCATAGTTTAACGTTGCATCAGTGATGCAAAAGCAATGTAGTCATCCAGTATGCCAGCCCCTCAGCCCTGGTAGCTGAGTCCTATTCACTCCCTGATTACGTATGACCTCCCTTTGCATGTTCGCCAGAATTGTGAGAGTGTATCAGTATCAGAGACACAAAATCCAAGTACTGTGCGGACGCTGGATGCATTTCCAGAGGCATATCCCCAAATCCTGAACCCCAGGATGGATATGCCTACAGAAACATGCACAAAGCACACCAGATACATTATTATATTGGCGGCCATTGCAAACTGAGCCCCTTACCCCACCACCAGAGTACAAATAAGATACACCACATAATACTGTAGGCCTATTGTATAGCAATATGATAAGGGTCCTATAGGCGACCGGTTAAAGACTGCATTACGATTGAGCACGGTGGCAGAGTGGAATCTACAGTTTGGGGGATCGGTGAAGTTACGTACATACAGTTTATTATCAGGGGAAAGCTGTCAGATCTACAGCAGATACTTCAGTTGGCTATGCTGCCCTGCAAAGGCAAACAGCAGTAACTCCATATTTTGCCAAAATTTAGGTCAGACTGACCATGGGGCACCTAAGTCACGCCCTCTACTTCCTGGTTCATGGGGCAGAGGGAGTCAAAAAATTATTACTGGGCTTGAAAATGAGTGATTTTTGGATTTGTGGTGCATAGGTGGAGGTCCAAGGTTTGGATAGGTGTTAAAAAACACTAATTTTCAAGCCCAGTAATTATTTTTTGACTCCCTCTGCCCCATGAACCAGGAAGTAGAGAGCGTGACTTAGGTGCCCCATGGTCTTCAATACACCTCCATTGCCTTGTGCCTTGTGAAGTGTTTTGGTCCATACCAGGCCCATTTTAGAGATATCGCTATGTTACATTTTGCAGTAACCACAGCATTGAACCTAATACCAGGGTTTTGAAGGCATTTTCCTCTATTTCGGTATTGGCGTTACTGCACTTTGCCTTTTTTAGAGCAGTAATGGTCTCCATGACTTTCTCTTTTTCTTTTTTTCCCCTGCAGGCAGAACACCAAAGCTAAATACTGGGACTAGTAAGCAGTCAATGAAACTTGTCATTGGTTACATTTCTACCTGTGCTGCGCTGAAAATACATAGATGTGGTGTGGGTTACACTCCCATAGTTATCAATAATTGTTTGCGCTGCATTGCCTCTGAGTGACTGTGCTGTGCCGGGAGTATAGGGACCGCCAGGTCTTGCGGCTGGAGACGAGAGGCGAGAGGCAATATTGTTCCTCTTTGCCAGTGATATTTGCAGTCATGCCATCGCTCCTCATCTTGCTGTTCCCTCCTCTGATTTTTCCCATTTTATCGTTGTTGAAATGTCAACATTGATTTTTGTCCGGGAAAGGCAACATCGGGATGGTGTAGTGCATGTGTGTGTGTGTGTGTGTGTGTGTGTGTGTGTGTGTGTGTGTGTGTGTGTGTGTGTGTGTGTGTGTGTGTGTGTGTGTGTGTGTGTGTGTGTGTGTGTGTGTGTGTGTGTGTGAGAGAGAGAGTATGTGTGTGTGTATGTTTGTATGTGTGTGCGTGTGTGTGCGTACATGCATGCGTGCGTGTGTGTACGTGCATACGTGTGTGACTGCGTGTGTGCGTGTGTGTGTGTGTGTGTGCTTGCTTGCGTGCATATGTGTGCACTTGTGCATGAGGGTGTGTGTGTGTGACTGAGAGAGTGACTGCTATGTGTGTTGGTGTGTGGGTTTGTGTTTGGCTTTGTGGCTCTGAGTGTATTCATGACCTGGAAGAAAATGCATAGATGTGGTGTGGGTTACACTCCCATAGTTATCAATAATTGTTTGCAAAGGGAGAGGAGACATGGATGAGGGGAGTTCTGCAAGCCAATAGGGGGTGAAAGGAGAGGGTATGGGAGGGCTTGGAGTGTATTATGTTTGGTCTGGTACACAGGGAAGCACTGTATTTGTTATGTGGAAAAGATATTCCCTTGAACTTGAACTTGAATTGATTGCTCAATGCAAAATGGAGAGTGAGTGAGTGAGTGTGTGTGTGTGTGTGTGTGTGTGTGTGTGTGTGTGTGTGTGTGTGTGTGTGTGTGTGTGTGTGTGTGTGTGTGTGTGTGTGTGTGTGTGTGTGTGTGTGTGTGTGTGTGTGTGTGTGTGTGTGTGTGTGCAAGTGTGCACGTCTGTGCGTACGTGTGTGCGTGCGTGCGTGCATGCATTCGTGGGTACGTGCGTTTGTGTGTGTGATGGACACAGGAGACGTTGTTCAATTGTTGTCTTTAGCCACAGAGTAGCTTAGCTGGAAGAAGGCAGATCCTCATTCTCCTCTCTTTATCCTCCGGCAACCGTTCCTTCCTTCCCTCCCTCCACCAAAACCATGAGGGGGCTTGGAGGTACAAGCCCTGCAGCACCACCTTTGATACCAAGCCCTTTTAAGTAAGATAACTTTGCTTTGAAATCCCCCAGCCAAGAGAAGAAGGGGGAAAGAAAAAAGGAGAGGAAAAAAAACGAAAGTGTAATTTAGTACACTTAAAGAAGGGATCAGGAGATGGGCTGGCGTGTTTCTCATCACATCACGTTTACAGTTCATCTCCTCCTCATCCACGAGATGATTGGCCGAATAACCAAGCAGGTGCAAAAAACCTGCAAATCAATGGAAACAAGCATAGCAGTGGAGAGCACACAACAAAAGTTTCCATTTTAAAACGTGACAATGACGAAAGGAAACAAGGAAACACTGCACAAACTAAAAGGTACCATTTAGTGGACCTGGGGTAAACAAGCAGGAACAGTCAAAGTCAACCTCGGCAGCAGGGTTGCCAGATGAGTCTGATGATTTCCAGCCCAAAAATTGGTCAAAACCCGCCTAGAAGCACAAAATCCCGCCCAATTCTATTGATTTCTATGGCAAAAATTAGGCGGGTTATTCTGCTAAATGGCATTTTTACCCGCGCACGGTCATCCTAAGCAGCCCAATTGGGCGGGAAACAGCCCAATCTGGCAACACTGCTCGGCAGCGCCTAATTGCCACCCATTCTTCTTTAGCTTCAAATGAACCCTACCTTGACTCAATTATGGGGTAGGGGACACAGAGAAAAGGAGCCGGTCTCGCAGAAATGTCAGGCCTGCCTGACTCATTCTCTAATAAAACAGGGGGAGAGGGGAGGGGGGCGGGGGTGTAGTTGGCAGGATGTTTTCTCTCCAAAGGCATTTCGCAGGTGTGGTCAATTTTTAGTTTTGTTTGTGCGTGGGCGTGTGCATGTGAGTGCGTGCGTGTGTGTGTGTTTGTGCATGATGCATGAGTGTTCCTATGTGTGTGCCTGTCTGTGTGTGTGTGTGTGTGCGTGCGTTCTTGCGTGCGTGTGTGCATGCGTGCGCACACACGTGTGTGTGTGTGTGCGGGCACACGTGTGTGTGTGTGTGTGTGTGTGTGTGTGTGTGTGTGTGTGTGTGTGTGTGTGTGTGTGTGTGTGTGTTGCTGTAGCCTTTGTTCTCCGTTTTCCTGTTTCTCACCAGGTGAGCCAGACCATAATAGTCAGCCTGCAGTCTGTGCCATAGAATGCATTAACCCAGTGGCTCCTAAACTGGGGCCCGGGACCCCCACGGAGTCACGGGGGTACTGAAGTGGGGTGGCAGACAAATGGGATATTGCTTAAAAATGGAAAATCCCCAGGTTAAAGGGGCTATGCCACTATTTTGGGGCTTAATACAGTTAAACTCGTTGACTGGGGTTTATAAAGGTGGTAAAGTGTCATATTTGTCATGTTAAGCGTTGCCTTGCTTTAAGACAAGTTAAAAGAGGGAGTATGTAGCTAAGCTAGTGAAAGTCAATGGATCCGTGTAGCATTTCACTAGCTTAGCTACATACTCCCTCTTTTAACTTGTCTTAAAGCAAGACAACGGTTAATATGAAAAATAGGACACTTTACCACCTTTATAAACCCCAGCCAACTTAACTGTATTAAGCCCCAAAATAGTGGCATACCCCTTTAACAGCGAACAGCTAACATATTTCCACAATTTTTCACTTGTATGGTGTTGTGTGTTTGCTTACTTGTCCATTAATACTGCTATATTTTTCCATGACTAGTTTGTCCGCTAAGATTGCTAGAAATCCATTGCTAGGCAAAGACCAAGCTATCATTCATTCCACACAAAAGCAATACCATGTCCTGTATTACTGGTCTTTTTAAGTAAAGTATTACTGAATTTGTACTTTTTTAGTGGGCAGAGAGAGCTGAGGTAGGACTGGGAGATGATGACTAAAAACCTGGGCTCACCATGTAGGCTACATGTTTTACGCACTCCATGTGGTGGGTACTTTACAGATGTTCATGGATCGCACAGAAGTTCTCACTTTTTTAATTGAAGTATTACTGAATTAGCATTTTTTAAAAAGGTATGTATCTCAGTAGCGCTAGCAGCAGCCACTACCGCTGTGCCCCGTAATTATTTTTGTCCCTGCAAAGAACTCAAACAGATTGATATAATTTCTCTGGTGTGGGCCCCTCCATGAACGGATGATTACGTGTCCTCTTTATTTGTCACCTCGCTGGTATCTGTACAGCTGGGATTTAATTAAAGTGTCTATTGAAATATTTAGGGAGATGGATGAGAGCGTCTACTGCCTGTCGCAGCCCAGCGTAATTACCGTCGCCGCCTGGCATCTTTATGTATCTTTTGTGCTCTGTTTTCTTTCTTTTTTTTTTTTTGGGGGGGGGCAGAGGGGTAGCTCAGAGGGGGTTGGTGACTGGATTCTAAAGAGGACTTGGATGCAGATTATAAAAGCTTTACTATGAACACAGGCATCGTCAATATATTTTTGGACTGTGTGAATGAAATGAACACAACAATGTAAGCCTAATAATAAAACAGAGAGACTGTGTTGCGCACACAAAAGATGTTTTTCTATCTCTTGCTTTGAGAGTATATTTATTTATGGTGTATAAAATGATCACATTAGAAATCACCCCAATGTCATTCGCAACCAACCACAGCATGTCATCCAGTAGGGTTAGACTAGACAACGTTTTAAACTCCTCGTGCACCTACATATCACAACACACACATTGAGCTATTCAACACACACGCCACAGCACTAGCAGCATCAGGTTTTAGACACCTAGTCGATTCTGAGTGACATCTTACGGCTTGCCCACGGATCCTGCACACTGTTGCCATTGGATGCAGCCCAACAAACAAACACCGTCACACAACGTAGGAGTGCAAGCATACATGATCAAAAATATACAGTACCCATGCTCATGGCCGCTGAGAGCTTTGGCTGGGCCCAGGACGAAAAAAAACATCTGAAAGGGCCCCAAACCCAATCAATACAATGTAATGAGGATTCTGGACCCCCCTCTCTCCCTGGGCCCGGAACCAGTGGCCCCTTTGTCCTCCTGTGTCACCTTCCCTGTGCCCTGCTCCCTAGAGAGGGAGTGTATAGAACACACAGAAGCAGGGTTGCCAGATGAGGCTGATGATTTCCAGCCCAAAAAAGCTCAAAACCCGTCTAGAATCACAAAATCCCACCCACTTCTATTGATTTCTATGGCAAAAACTGGGCAGGTTTTTCTGCTAAACGCCATTTTTACCCGCGCACGGCCATCCTAAGCAGCCCAATTGGGCGGGAAACAGCCCAATCTGGCAACACTGGACAGAAAAGGGAGTGCATGTGGGACATGGCACTGCACTCTAAAAGAGCTCTTTTCCAAAATGAGATATATCCATTTTATAGAATGGGGAAATTGACATTTTTGTATTGGGCATTCCATTGAATTGCATGGCAAAATGCATTTTATAGAGGTTTTAAAGTATGTTTTCAAAATCTTTGAATGGCAAGAATGCACACATAGATGATAGGACATCTTAACAGTCAATTCCAATATTAAAATGCAAAAAAGTGGATATAGCGTTTTGGAAAAGAGCTCTTCACACACGCCTAATCACCTCACTGTCAGCCGGGGCTGTCTGAGGGTGGCATGCATTTGAATCTGGGCAACAAATCACTGTAATCCTGTACCTCGAGCTATTCCCTTTGCACTGGCTCCATGCATGTGCTGCTGCCAGTGCCAGTGCCTCCTGCCTGCCTGTGACAGTAAGAAGCCCCCACTTCTCTCTCTCTATCTCTCTCTCTCTCTCTCTCTCTCTCTCTCCCTCCCTCTCTCTCTCTCTCTCTCTCTCTCTCTCTCTCTCTCTCTCTCTCTCTCTCTCTCGCACACACACACACACACACACACACACACACAAACACACACACACACACACACACACACACACACACACACACACACACACACTGTGTGTGTGTGTTTGTCTGTCTATGTGAGTGTCTGTGTGTGTCTGTGTGTGCGCGCGCGCGCGTGTGTGTGTATGTGTGTGGGGGGGGGTGTAATGTAAAAATCCCTCAGAGAGACATGGAAAGGGTGTAGGTGTTTGAAATGGGTTGGAGGGGTGGCAGTAAAGAGAGGTTGATGTGTGTGTGTGTGTGTGTGTGTGTGTGTGTGTGTGTGTGTGTGTGTGTGTGTGTGTGTGTGTGTGTGTGTGTGTGTGTGTGTGTGTGTGTGTGTGTGTGTGTAGTGTAGTGTAGTGTAGTGTAGTGTAGTGTAGTGTAGTGTAGTGTAGTTGGGGGCCGACGGTTTGTTGAAAATGCCAGGTTGCCGTTCACTGTAGATTAATGAGTTGGAGGAATGATGTCTCTTATCACGACGCCGCACATGTTGTTGAGCAAACACGAGCTGAGCAGTTCCCTCTCTTCCCCTTTCCCTGCTACTCTCTCCCCCTTTTCCTCTCTTCCTTCTATTTTCTTTTTCTCCCCCCCCCCTTTTCGCCAAAAACTCTCTCTCTCTCTCTCTCTCTCTCTCGCACGCACACACACACACACAAAAGCATGAAAACTCAAACTCCGCCGCACATCTCTGTCTGTCTGACTCAGCCTCCACTTTCTTTTTCTCTCATCTGTTTTCTTTTTTCATTGCTCCCTCTTCCGCCACCACTGTTACCTGTCCTATCAGGACCAGAAATTCTCTCTCTCTCTCTCTCTCTCTCTCTCTCTCTCTCTCTCTCTCTCTCTCTCTCTCTCTCTCTCTCTCTCTCTCTCTCTCTAGCGGTTTCCATCTTCCCTCACCAGACCCCCCTTTGTATGCCTCCAACACAGCGAGGACCGAGGCTCAATGAAAAATCCAGGTGGACATTTTTTCGGTTATTCCATCATATGCAGAGTGTCCTATACTGTACCTTAGCACACAACAAGTTTGCATTTGGCTTGATTTAAACATGCCTCCCCTCTATTGCCTTCAGGTGCCCTGTGTAGCATACATACTGTACCAGAGCCATCTAATAGGAGAGTTGTGTCAACCGGGGACCAGGAAGTCGGTTGGGGATGTGATTCACATAAATTAAAATATTTCTAAACAGCAAGTTTCTGTTCGCTGCAGACTAACACAGGACCATTACATACCTAACAAGGATGAACAAATTACATTTACCTTTACCACATTTTCTGTGTTCAACTGCCACCTCCCGGAACTAAGTACCTTCTTCTATTAAAACTAAAGTCAATGGTGATTTACATGTAAAACTCTCTGTGAGGCTCCATGAGAGCCGCCATTGCTGTGGAAAGATTGGACCGATTGAGGTGGGAGTGACGTAACTCTCTAATTTGACGGCTCTGATACATACCTTATATGTGTGGCACTGTATGTAGGCCGGAGCTGTCTCTTTAACAGTTCACATAGAGAAATGGAAGTACTAGTTTGTACTTGTAAGCTTGCCTCACTAGCAGTGCATTTTCACAGAACATACGTATATGTACCTTCTCAGGTACCAAATGGGTTGCATGAAGTCTACCATTGGAATTTGAACCATTTTCTCTGGAATATGTACTGTGATTTAGAAGGTAGACCTACATTAGGCCTGTATAAAAGTACATACACATGTATATTAGTTGTTCTGCAAAAAGGTATTGCCAGTATAACCAACTTAGCTACAGAGGAATACTTCCATTTCTGTCAATGTAATATTTTCTCAAGCCATATATTGTTAGTGGAACCCGAAGAAGAAGAAGAAGAAGAAGAAGAAGAAGAAGAAGAAGGAGAAGAAGAAGAAGAAGAAGAAGAAGTAGAAGAAGAAGAAAGAAAGAAAGAAAGAAAGAAAAAAGACAGAAAATGGATTAGCCCATGGGCCAGCTCCCATGAGTACGTGTAGAGAAGACGGTCCAGGCCAGCAGCAGGGCCGGATTAACGCACAGGCTAGATATGGCTGCAGCCTAGGGGCCCCCACCTGCCAGGGGCCCCCACAGGCTAGATATGGCTGCAGCCTAGGGGCTCCCACATGCCAGGGGCCCCCACAGGCTAGATATGGCTGCAGCCTAGGGGCCCCCACCTGCCAGGGGCCCCCACAGGCTAGATATGGCTGCAGCCTAGGGGCCCCCACTTGCCAGAGGGCCCCTGATTGGCCAGAGGTGAAAAAAATGCAGAATTTTGACCCAATGCAACATTGAAAAATGTGTCTATGGTGTTCAATACCGTTGGTAGAAGTTGCCCTCAATTCCTAGCTCGTATTTATGACATTTTCTATGTAATTTTCCCGGGAAAATTGCCTTTTAAGGGGCCCCACAACAACCTGTAGCCTAGGGGCCCCGGGCAATGTTAATCCGGCCCTGGCCAGCAGGATAAAGCTCAG
>NC_085859.1:10883978-10886478 GCF_034702125.1 Engraulis encrasicolus
CTCGTCGCGAGCCACATTTGAAATTGCACGATTAGGCTACTTTCAATACATTGTAAGCACTGCGGTCATTATTAAGCAATGTTGCTTTCTATCCCGGTTAGCTAGGCATTTTCACACAAATTGCAAAGGCAATACACTGGTATCATTATTGGACATACCAAGTCTGTTTTCACGAGCAGAAAATGCAAGCATGTAAAGACAGTTGATTCTGCCGATGTGTGTTTACATTCGGTGGAGGAACGGTAGTAAAACCGCAGGCATTGTGCCACGAGTGTTCAACTGATGCATTGTTTGTTACTTAGCTTGTAGCTTTGTGTATTTACACACATT
This sequence comes from Engraulis encrasicolus, assembly GCF_034702125.1. Lineage (NCBI taxonomy): Eukaryota > Metazoa > Chordata > Actinopteri > Clupeiformes > Engraulidae > Engraulis > Engraulis encrasicolus. The sequence continues at coordinate 10,884,309 of NC_085859.1, forward strand.
TACACACAAGGCATTAATAAAGTTTTTAACAGAATACAGCGCTGCTCTCGCAAACTACTGGCATTGCGCTGCCACAAGAACAGAATAAGGAAGTAGCGAGACGACCAATCATAGCGCCTTTTTGTCTGCGTACTCCGCGTCCATCCGACGGATAGTTAGAATTTTTTCGAGGCGCTCGACGACGGGCGCAGAGCCTCTGAGAGGGGGGCGTGGACTCGCATAGACAGAAAACGGATGGACGCAGAGGCTATGCATCCTAAGCATAAATCTAGCTTTAAGAACTCTATTCCAGAGAGGGAGTAATTAGCTTCAATGTAATCCAATATGTTAAAGCTCACAGCCTATTCTGTACATTTTTCCATGTTAATTCAACACTAGAATCAACTGCAGGAGCATTGAATCACATGACACTGTTAGTGTTCGATTAACTCGGCAAAAAATGTACCTCTCGGCTCAGGCAGTTGTTGCATTACGGTGAACTGCATACAGATGAATTCTGGGACTACATTACGTATCTCACAGTGTAGTATGGCACAATGTGAAGTGTGTGGTGTGGAGGAGATGAAACGATGCTTTGATGTGATGATGATTGATGATATCCCCCCCACTCCACACCACCCCACCCCACCCCACCTCTTATACAGTCTCATCCACTACTGCTGCTTATCATAGATGTACACCCCTGTGAAGAGAGAGAGGGAGAGGGGGGCGGGGAGGGGGCAGGGGGAGAAATAGAAGCATAAAGACAACTGGAGAGAGAGATATATAAGTGCAAGAGACCGAGAGAGTGGGAGTAATTCATAGAGGAACGCAGATGTTGGAAATTACAGAGTATATTCAGAGAGAGAGAGAGAGAGAGGGAGAGAGACAGAGACAGAGACAGAGACACAGTGAGAGAAACAGATACAGAAAAGCAGACCCCCTAGAGACACAGGCATATCAAATGAAGTTTGAAAAAAAAATGATAGTGCTTTCAATTGTGATTGTAATTAATCTGTTTTAATGACAGGGTGAAGTGGAGATCTTCATCTCAACACTCGAGTGCAGAGCGCTGTGGAGCGGTGGTGCGGTGTGCTTGGCAGGGCCGGTGACAGATGTGGGCCAGGCCCGGTACAACGTCATTTGTTAAGAACCACTGGTATAGAGTGTAATAAGGACCCAATTCTGGTCCACCTCTCTAGTAGTTGTGCCCTGGACAACTGACCTGTTTGTCCCCACCTGTCTGTCGTCTTTCCCTGGTGGCTGGGCACGTGAGCCTGCGCACAGCCATCCATCAGGGGAAGAGGAGGTGGGGGAAGAGGGGATGGTGGCGATTGGGGGAGACTGGGACGGGCTGGCGTTTCCCTGGAGATTTGGATCAAATTACCCTACGCTTTATTTCATTTATCCACAACACACGCACACGCGCACACACACACACACACACACACACACACACGCGCACGCGCACACGCACACGCACACGCACACACACACACACACACACACACACACGCATACACACACACACGCATGTATAGACATATACACACAAAGGCATAAACTTTCACAGACACACACACACACACACACATGCACGCACACACACACCGTCTCTTACACGACATATCCTTTTTACACCATTTACGCGCTCTGCGCCGATGAGACCAACAGTCATACAGTCCTTTATTCTCCATTCCTCCGTCTGTCTTTCTTTGCAGTGTGTACGTGTGCGTGTGTGTTCACGTGTGTTTGTGTGTATGTGTATGTGTGTGTGTGTGCTGTTGTTTTGTTAGCGTCTACTCTCCACTAAAACGCTACATCTATCCACTGAAATCAATGATTATTGCATAATTATTGCATTATTGAAGCTCAAATGGTTGCACAATGAATGTCAAAATCTAATTCAGTAATGCACATGCAGACTTGCAGGCACTTGCATACAAACAAGTACGCACATGGACACACACACACACACACACACACGCACACACACACACACACACACACACACACACACACACACACACACACACACACACACACACACACACACACACACACACACACACACACTTCCCTAGCCTTTCAAATCTGCACCTCATGAATCCACATCATTGACACATCATTCCTCCATTTCCTTCACCCCTCTTTCTCTCCTCCTTCTCTCTTCACCCATGCTGTCTTCCTC
>NC_085859.1:10891478-10936478 GCF_034702125.1 Engraulis encrasicolus
TAGATAGAAAATAGATTTGGTGTTAAAAAGTTATCAATACACAAGGTTAATTTCCAATATCGTAGTGGTGCCATGCAGGGTGCTTTTGCTGTTTTTGTAAGGTTATGAAGAGCATGGCGTGTCACCCGATACAAAGGTAGTCACACAGAAAAAGTGTCACTAGCACAGGCAGTGAGGCCGTCTCTGTCCTAGATCAGGGGTCAGGAACCTTTTTGGCGGAGAGAGCCATAAACGTCAACTTTTTTAAAAGACATTTTCATGAGAACCATACCATTTTTTAAAAACACAGAATAAAGCATGTATTTCAATGAAAGGGGTATGCCACTATTTTGGGGCTTAATACAGTTAAAATCGTTGGCTGGGGTTTATTAAGGTGGTAAAGTGTCTTGCTTTAAGACAAGTTAAAAGAGGGAATATGTCGCTAAGCTAGTGAAAGTTAATGGATCCGTGTAGCATTGTAGCATGCTACACGGATCCATTGACTTTCACTAGCTTTGCGACATGCTCCCTGTTTTAACTTCTCTTAAAGCAAGACACGGCTTAACCCTCCTGTTATCCTCAGATTTAGGTTACATCCGTGATCCTTGGGGTCATTTTGACCCCAGCCATTTAAATGTCTACAAAATCAGTAGAAGCAAAAACTTTTGCACCGGTTTATGCCTCAGATATTTACTGTTGCTCTGTTGGGGACATAAAAAGCCCTTTAGATAAGTCCTAGCACCCCCACACACCAAAATAACTAATCCATGACCAGGCGAAAATGTGCAACAACTGCCCAAAAGTTGCCTTGCATCAGTTTTGGCTCTCGTCCACATCATACATATTGTTAGTTATCAGAGAACTAAATAAAGCAAAATGTTCTGTTCTAAATAATGTATGTTCATGTATTTGACATAATCTAGACAGATTGGAACACGTTTTAGGAAAATATGGATGTTCCATTTATGTTTAATACACTTAAAATAATTTGGGGTCAAATTGACCCCAAGGAACACAGATGTAACCAAAATGTGTACAGCACTTAGGGAAAACATTTTTGTGGAAATTTCACTTTTTTCACATTGACCCCATATATTTAGGAAAAGTCATCAAATATGAAGAAAAAGAATTATGTACATCATGTATTTTTCAGACGTTAAACATTGAAAGGGGTCAACTAGACCCCAAGGATAACAGGAGGGTTAANATGAAAAATAAGACACTTTGCCACCTTTATAAACCCCAGCCAACGATTTTAACTGTATTAAGCCCCAAAATAGTGGCATACCCCTTTAAGCCCAACATTTTCAGAGTGTAATGTGAAGTTATTTAAGCAATATGACACGAGTGGCAGTGGGGTTGTTCTGGGACACCCTCACGGGTGTGATTCGCCGCAGGCACGAAGCCGCAGGCTGAGTGCCGTAGGTAATTACACCCGTGAGGGTGTCCCAGAACAACCTCACGACCACAAGTGTTATATTGCTTTTATACAATAGTTCATTTGCTAACACAATTAGTTAATTGAAAGAAATGTTAAATTATTTTAATTACTTTATTTGATTGTTTATTTGCTTGTTCCTCCGCTCCGGAAAAATAGTTCCAGTTATTGTCTTTGGTTGCTGCGCAACGCGCACCACGTTGGTTACGGTTACTTTGTATCTTTGGTCGCGGAGTGATTGTTAGATGTGAAGAGTCATTCATAGAGTGTTGGAGGATACCCTCACTCCTAGTGACGTGTAGAACGCCTCTTGTCCAATCACAATTTGTGAAATAACTCGACCGGATCTAACTATTGTATAATGCTTTTATTGGTAACAGGTAAGTATAGGGTTGCCAACTGCCAACTTCATTATGGCAATATTAGATGTAATTCCCTGCATTTTAACACTTTTTAACCTCCCTTGTCCCGTTTCAACTCAATATGGAACCCGTACTTTTATTTATAAATACAGGACGATTCCATATTTCAAGGGATGGTTGGCAACCCTAGATAAGTAAGAGCCATATATAGTTCCCAAAAGAGCCATAGGTTCCTGACCCCTTTGCTAAATCGTTTTAAGTTTTTTTACTTTTATTAAAACACATTTTCGCGAATCATGTGCTCCCATGCCCAGGGCCGGATTAAGATGGTATCTGTGGACCCCCAGAAGACAAACGTTCGTGGACAGCGACTTAATGACAAGGTAATCAATTCAGGATAACATGTCTACTAACTGTACTCAACACAACAGATGATTTTTCAACATTGCATCTGGTCACAATTGTGCAATGTTTCCCTTTTGGCCAGTCAGGGGGGGGCCTGGCAGGTGGGGGCCCTAGGCTGCAACCATATCCAGCCCTGCCCATGCCATTTGCTGTATTCATGACTGCTGTTGATACTATTTTGCACGTGGGCTCGCCGTTTAATTATACCATTTCATGTATGTACAGTAAGAGCCTATTGATTTCCTGTCCTTTTCTTTGTCTCATATTGCTCCTACACATTTCCTATTACAGTAAGTGATTATTTGGATCACTAATTCTTTCAGTCCTTAAGTTTAAATGGGAGCCTGTTCAAACCTCCTGATTTTATTTTTGTCCCTTTCCAGGCAGAAATTAGACTATTAAAACGTCCTAAAAAGAATGGGAAGAAAGGAGTCACCGGAGCATCTTCAGATGTGGAAAATAACTTGTTTTATTGGGCAAGCGCCAAGACTAACGTTTCGACGTTCACACGTCTTCTTCAGAGTCAATATGGCAAACATTGGTAGGTGGTGCTTAAAAAAGCTTTCAGAAGCACCACCTACCAAGGTTTGCCATATTGACTCTGAAGAAGACGTGTGAACGTCGACATGTTAGTCTTGGCGCTTGCCCAATAAAACAAGTTATTTTCCACATCTGAAGATGCTCCGGTGACTCCTTTCTTCCCCTGCATTTGCCAAGTCCTTTCCAGAGACGCACCAGATTGTGAAGTGCAGGAGCGCGGAGGATATCTCTCTTTACTACGTCCCAAAAAGAATGTTGTTTTGGACAGAACATGTTTTCAGGATGTGGGCAAATATAATCAAGGAATCATATCTCTAGGATGTTTAATGTTTATGTAATTAATAAAACAAAAAAGGTGCACTTTTGTCCCAACTGTACCCTAGCTAAAAACGATGGGGCACAGTTGAGACTTAGCAGAGTACAGTTGAGACACCATTCTAATCAATGGGAGGTAATAGCCTTGGGAGTTAATAGCATGGCCGATAGCAAAATACTGTACGCAACTGTACCCTTTAGCAACTTCACATTGGTTTTACATGGTGAAATTAGCATTACAGGCTAGCGTCTCAACTGTACCCTTCTGACCTGATCACACATTGATAAAGATTTTAAAATGGTTTTACTATTATGATGTCAGGAAAATGTGTCTGCTTTTAGAGCACATGTCATGGCTTGCAATCATGTAACTTATATCAAGAGGATAACTACTAGTAATTAGATATTCATTGTTGAAGGACCCGGAAGAAGTAAATCTGACCTGTCGAAAACAGCATTTTCCCAATATCTTTGCATCTGCGTTCTGTACTAGTTTCAAATTTCCCATGATCAAAGAGGATATCGATGTGTATGTCCACAGCAAAAAATTAGATCAGAGTCTTGTTGTTACCCAGAGATATTTGGTTTGTCTCAACTGTACCCTGTACTCAACTGTACTCAGTCTACCCCTATATATTTAAGGAATATATGCACAGCAGGGTGCACTGTATTAGCACTGCACTTGGAGTGGCCTCTGGAGGGAACAAGATCTACATTCATCATGTAACCGAACCGCCATAAAAAAAACATTCACAGTCGATAGAAAATAGATTTGGTGTTAAAAAGTTATCACCACAAGATTAATTTCTAATGTCTTTGAGGGGGCATGCAGGTTTAACACGCTGCTTTTTTTGTGCTGTGTTTCTATGGACCGTCCTTAATGTGAAAGCCATTGAGGTGTTAATGTGAAAGTACATTTTCTCCGTGAGTTATTAGTGAAGGGTAGTGTTTGCTAATAGAAGAGCATGACCTGCAAATGTTTATCTGTGCCGTTAGAGAGGAGGGGGTCATTGAACAAGGTCATTTTCACATGGCTGTTGGAAAGAAAAAGCCTGACTATGTCCACCAGCAGATCAGAATTTTTAGTGTGGGTGTATCCATTTCAACAAAAAAAACATCACCCACAGGCTGCAGCACTGTAGAGTTATACAGACTCAACTTTAAGCCATACTGACAATAATGTTTAACAGGCCTCTCTACGTCCCAGCTAATAACATTTTACCATCGCCATGGCAGCGAAATGAAATAAAAGACTTGTCTTTGCTTATGGGCTTAATATTACATACATCCACCATCCTCTGTAGTGGGACACGTAATGTATCTCTGTAGCCTAGTCTGAATTTCACGCAAGATGAATTTCGCAGTGTGTATTGAACACCTAAAGAGAATATGGGACCAAAACCATGAGTGCTAAGTGCTCGGAGAGTTAAATTAACACTGCGCAATATACTGTGTGGAGGGCATATAAGGAATACAAGATTAAACACCTCTGCACCCTTCCAATCCATCTGTGATGTCTGGTTGCCTCGAGGGGGTTTGGCTTGTAAGATCATAATGGCTTGTTCAGTACAGAGATGAAATACACAAGGGCAGAGTAGAACGGCCTCTAGAAACAGCTATCAAAAAGATTAGGCCTATTAGCCTGCAAATTCAATTTACATTTATGCAGGTTAGTGTGTGTGTGTGTGTGTGTGTGTGTGTGTGTGTGTGTGTGTGTGTGTGTGTGTGTGTGTGTGTGTGTGTGTGTGGTGTGTGTGTGTGTGTGTGTGTGTGTAGTGTCTGTCTGTGTGTGTGTATATGTGTGTGAGAGTGTGCGCACATGGGTCATTGTGTGGTATTATAAGAGATTAACTGCAGCATTATATGTAATAAACGAGAAAGAAAGATATGTGGGGCGGAAAGACTGACGGAGAGAGAGGCAGCAATAGAGGCCGTGGGAGAGGGAGCGAGAGAGTGATGGAGCGAAAGAAACAGAGAACTCAGAGAGAGTGAAAGTGGGATAAATACAGAGAGAGCGACAGAGGGAGACCGAAAGAGTAAAAAAGAAAGAGACAGTGAGAGAGAAAAAAGCGACAGAGAGAAAGAAAAAGAGAATAAGAAAGAAAGAAAGAAAAGCGAAGAGCGATGGGAGAGAGAGAGAAAATGAAAGAGATGGTTGCTGCGGAGGTCAAGGTAGTGGCCTGTGCTGTGTGACTGACGCACAACGCTGGTTTGAGGGAGCGTTGCGGCTACGGAACTGTATTGATTCGGCGGAGAGGACGGGCGGGGGGTGCTGAAGAACAGCATCTACATTGAGGGAAGTTGACAGGGAACAAAGGGGTCTGTTGTTCCGGGCCCATGGAGAGAGGGAAGGCCCAGAATTGACTCCCCATGATATTGTATGTATTGAGTGCAGGGGTGGTTCAGATGGTTTTCTCCCCCGGGCTGCTCAAAGCTGTCAGCGGCCTTGTCTGCATTAGCTCCTTGTTTTATCTATCAACAGTGGCTCACTTACCACACATCAGCACATTTATGCAGGGAGGTGTGTTTGTCTTTGGCTGCATTACACTTACTGTCGGCAGGAGGCCGAGGCAGAGGCAGAGGCAGAGGCCGGGGGAGGAGGCCTTGAGAAGGAAAAATCATTACAGCCAAGTGGGTATCTTGCATTACCATAATAAGCTGCCCAGGCTCCCTCAGTTGTCCTAACTCTCTCTCTCTCTCTCTCTCTCTCTCTCTCTCTCTCTCTCTCTCTCTCTCTCTCTCTCCTGCAGTGCCTCTCACTCTCTTTCTCTGTGTCTTGTTTTCTCTCTCTATTTATAATTTATTTATAATTTACTTCTAACTCCCTCTGTCAAACTCTCTCTCTCTCTCTCTCTCTCTCTCTCTCTCACAGACACCGTGACCTCCTACATCACAAAATGCATTGATGATGTTACAGAAATAAAACGCATCACCACCAGGGCCAACCAGAAGCCATGGTTCACAGGAGACGTTCACAGACTGCTGAGGGCCAGAGACAAAGCCTTCAGAGCAGGAGACGTAGCTGGCCTAAAAGCAGCAAGAGCAAACCTGTCCCAGGGCATCAGGAAAGCAAAAAAGGAATACTCGGACAAAATAACAACACACTTCAAAGACAGCAGAGATGCACAGAGCCTGTGGCAGGGCATACAGGCCATCACGGACTATAAGCCCGCACCACGAAGCTGTGACAACAACACCTCTCTGCTAAACGACCTGAACAGTTTCTTTGCCCGTTTTGAAGCACAAAATGACACTCATCCACAGAAAACTCCCCCTCCCCCCCATGATCAACCCCTGTACCTGTCCTCTGCCAGTGTGAAGAGGACACTGGCCACCATCAACCCACGCAAAGCAGCTGGCCCAGACAACATACCTGGCCGAGTGTTGAAGGATTGTGCAGAAGAGCTGAAGGATGTCTTCACAGACATCTTTAACATCTCTCTGGAGCAAGCAGTCATCCCATCACTTTTCAAAGCTGCTACCATCATACCCGTGCCGAAGAAATCATCACCATCATGCTTCAATGACTACCGTCCTGTAGCACTGACGCCCATAATCATGAAGTGCTTCGAACGGCTAGTCCTGTCACACATCAAAGCCACCCTACCCCCCACCCTGGACCCCTACCAGTTCGCATACCGAGCCAAGCGATCCACGGAGGATGCAATCTGCTCTGCCCTCCATCCAGCCCTCACCCACTTGGACAATAAAGACTCATATGTGAGAATGCTGTTCATTGACTTCAGCTCAGCATTCAATACCATAATACCACAACAACTCATCAGAAAACTGGACAAACTAGGTTTCAGCACCTCCCTCTGCAACTGGCTGCTGGACTTCCTGATGCAGAGACCACAAGCAGTACGGGTAGGGAATAACACCTCAAGCACCCTGACCCTGAGCACGGGGGCTCCGCAAGGTTGTGTTCTCAGCCCCCTGCTGTTCACGCTGCTGACACATGACTGCACAACGACCCACAGCACTAACCATCTAGTGAAGTTTGCGGATGATACAACACTGGTGGGCCTCATCACTAAGGGCGATGAGACCCACTACAGAGAAGAAGTAGACCTGCTGGCCAGATGGTGCAAAGACAACAACCTCCTGCTGAATGTCAACAAGACCAAGGAGATTGTTGTCAACTTTCAGAGGGTCCAAAAACAACTGCCACCACTGACCATCGACGGTGATGCTGTGGAGAGAGTGAGCAGCACCAAGTTCCTTGGAGTGCACATCAGCGACGACCTCTCTTGGACCACCAACACTACATCACTGGCGAAGAAGGCCCATCAGCGTCTCTACTTCTTGCGCAAACTAAAGAAGGCAAGTGCTACACCCTCCATCATGACAACATTCTACAGAGGAACCATAGAGAGCGTCGTGTCCAGCTGCATCACAGTGTGGGGAGGAAGCTGCACGGAGAAAAACAGGAAGACACTCCAGCGTGTTGTGAACACAGCGAAGAAGATCATTGGAGTACCACTCCCCTCCCTGCAGGACATTTACACCGCACGCCTCACCCGAAAAGCACTGATGATCATCAAAGACACAAGCCACCCTGCACACAAACTGTTCAGCCTCCTGCCCTCTGGAAAGAGGTACAGGCGCCTCCGTTCCCGCACCACCAGGCTTGCAAGCAGCACGATGCATCAAGCAATCAAGATACTGAACACTCAACCCACTCTCCCTTCACTGTCAGCCTCTAGCCAGCCAGGCCACTGACAACGCTCCCCCCCCTCATCCCCACCACCATATCTGCGACTGAACACTCCACCTGCACTACTACATCTGTGACTGAACTTTCAACCTGCACTAACTCAAAACATACACATGCACACACACACACACACACACACACACACACACACACACACACCACACGCACACGCACACACAACACACACACACACACACACACACACACACACACACAAGCACACTGCACTTTCTGCACTAAACCCAAACATACACACACTGACACACAACTCATACTCACACACATACACACACACACACACACACACACACACATACACAGGTACACACACACAGACGCACACCGCACTTTCTACCTGCACTAAACACACACACACACACACACACACACACACACACACACACACACACACACACACACACACACACACACACACACACACACACACACGCACACAAAACACATACAAACACACACACACACATACTGCTGCTGGTGTATTTAAATAAAAACCTTTTTTTAATTATTTATTTCTTCAAATGCTACTATTACTATGTCAGAACGCTATAAAGGACTTTTAGGAAAAAGAACAACAAAATACCTCCTCTTAATGTATGTTCTCTACAAGTCTTCTGTTGTCCAGTCTTGCACTTTAAATGTCTGTATGAGCAATGTCTACGTCCATACTGTCTATGTCCATGTATGAGTACTGTCTATGTCTATACTGTCTATGTCCTTACCTAGATTAGTCTATGTCTGCATGGGAGAGCAAGAAACGCAATTTCAAACTCTTTGTATGACCAGTGCATGTAAAGAAATTGACAATAAACTTGACTTGACTTGACTTGACTTGACTTGACTCTCTCTGTCTCTCTCTCTGTCTCTCTCCTGCAGTGCCTCTCACTCTCTTTCTCTGTGTCTTGTTTTCTCTCTCTATTTATAATTTATTTATAATTTACTTCTAACTCCCTCTGTCAAACTCTCTCTCTCTCTCTCTCTCTCTCTCTCTCTCTCTCTCTCTCTCTCTCTCTCTCTCTCTCTCTCTCCCCATCTCTCTTACAGTACCCTTTCCGTTTTTCTTCTGCATGTGTTTACAGGCAGAGCAGAGAGTGCATCTGGCCCACTGCAAATCTTTGCCATCTTTTCTCGAGCAGGGCACAATGCTTATGCAGTGCAAAACCCAAGGGAGGTGATGCAACCTAGATGATTAACATTGGAGCCATTTTGTGCAAAATTATGGGGGCACAGAAGCTGCAAAACTACTAATGGGTTGTAAAAATCCTTTTTTCTTCCAAGTTTGTGCTCAGTGAATACAGAAAGACTTAGTGCATCTGGGTTAAAAAAAACAACAACAACACAAATAAATGCATGAAAAATAAAAGACAGGCTTTCCACAACACTTTTCACATTTTGACATTGTGTCTTCCATCAGTTTCTCTCCACAAGAGTAGGTTCACAATGTGGGCAAAGACTTTGCTGCAGAATTGATCAAACCTGGTCTTGGTCTGTTAGCTTTCACATATTTATAACGCCAAAACAACAGTCTCCTTTTTCAAACCTGTTTGGATGGAAATTACCCTTTTTTCTTCTCTGTTCTCTTCTTCCCTCTTTTTTTATTCTTTTTTTTCATTCATTTACCCTCCAGTTGAGTCTGTCTGTTGAAATATGGTTATCTGGATAAATTCATCAGCTTCATTTGTAGACTGTTTCCCTCAGCTATTCCGGAAAGATGAATGCTGCTGTCATATTCACCCTTACAGTGATCTGCCAAAAACAGATCCACACCGCAGGCGCTCTGCTGGGAGAGAGAGAGAGAGAGAGAGAGAGAGAGAGAGAGAGAGAGAGAGAGAGAATATGCTTTCTCTTAGGGATATGCCACAGGCATCCTTAGGCAACACTGCTTCCATTGCCTCTGGTTAAAGCAAACCTAACCTTGACGAAGATGATGCGGAGTATTTTATTTATTTTGCTGAGTCTTCCCTGTCAGTGTATGACACAAACTGATTCAGGCTTCTTCTGTGTCTTACAGTAGCCTACCTGCTCCAGTTCTCCTGTGAGATAAGGCAGGCAGCTCAGGAATGATAGAGCGAAACCTCTGGCAGATAGACCGATAAACTGAGGGTTGCAGTTTGAGATATGAACTCTGTTTGATTACATATTTGTTTGATTTTGTAGCCTCTGTGTAGATTCAGTCTTTGCTGAAAACAGTGTTACCGACATCGCTGCGACATTATTGAGTGCCTCAAGTAACAGATTAAAACTTGATGAATACAATTTTGTTGACAGTTATGTTATAACATTGCCTCTGCGCAAAGGGGTTAAACCATTTTTATCGATAAACAATGACAAACTGCCTGCAATATAGTATATACAGTCCCAAGAAAAAGTTTGTACACCCTTTGAAATTTCTTACATTTCTGTCAAAATTGATCATAAAACATGGTCTGATCATCCCGGAAATCTCAAGAAGGAACAGTCAGAGTCTGCTTTAATTAATTCCACCCAAACATTTACATGTTATCATATTTTTATTGGTCATAAGGCCATAACATTCACAGGAGAGCAGGGCATAAGTAAGTACACCCTTGCATTAAGTAGGTTTTGACCCTCAGATAGTTGCAATATCATCAACCAGACTTGTCCTGTAGTTGCAGATCAGATTAACAAAACAATCTGGATGTATCCGGTCTCCCTCTTCTTTAGAAAAATGCCTCTCGTCAGCAAGGTTTGTGGGATGTCTGGAGTGCATAGCTTTCTTGACTTCAGGCCATATAATCTCAATTGTTTTTTGTCAGGGCTTTGACTGGGCTATTCCAGAATGTGTATTTCATTATTATGAAGCCATTCTAAAGTCGATTTGCTTGTAAAGTATGGGTTGTTGTCACATTTCAGCACCCATACTCTTGTGTGCTTCAAATCTGTGACAGACTTCCTCCCGTTTTTTCTGTAAAATATCACAATAAACTTGAGTTCATTTTTCCACTGATAATAGCAAACTGTCAAGGGCCTAATGCAGCAAGGTAGCCGCATATAATGATGCTCCTGCCACCATACTCAGAAGAGGAGATGTAACCAAGAATAGCTAAAAATGGGATTCATTCTGCCAATCTAAAACTAATGGGGTTTCTGTCCAAAAAAATATTGCTGGACCTTTGAGGTTTGCGAAAAAGCATTTATATGCTTCATAGAATTACTGCAAAATATTCTGTACACCAACGTTGAAACCAAAGTTGAATTCTTCAGGGGAACACACAATGTCATGTTTGGAGGAGAACTGGAGAACCACACCTTGACAAAAACATCATCTCCACCTTTGAGTATGGTGGCGGGAGCATCATTATATGCGGCTACCTTGCTGCCTCAAGCCCTTTTCAGTTTGCTATTATTAGTGGAATAATGAACCATGAACAATGAACAGAAAAAAGTGAGGTAGTCTGTCACACAGTTGAAGCACACAAGAGGATGGGTGCTGAAATGTGACAACAACCCATACTTTAGAAGCAAATCGACTTTAGAATGGCTTCATAATAATGAAATACACATTCTGGAATAGCCCAGTCAAAGCCCTGACAAAAAACAATTGAGATTATATGGCATGAAGTCAAGAAAGCTTGACATCCCACAAACCTTGCTGACGAGAGGCATTTTTCTAAAGAAAAGGGAGAGCAGATACATCCAGATTGTTTTGTTAATCTGATCTGCAACTACAGGAAACATCTGGTTGAGGTTATTGCGACTAACTTGGGGTTAAAACCTATTGAATGCAAGGGTGTACTTACTTATGCCTTGCTGTCCTGTGAATGTTTACATCTTATGGCCAATGAAAATATGAAAACTTGTAAATGTTTGGGTTGAATTAGTTAAAGCAGACTCTGGTTGTTCCTTCATGTGATTTCCAGGAAGATCAGACCATGTTTTATGACCAATTTTGACAGAAAGGTAAGAAATTTCAAAGGGTGTACAAACTTTTTCCTGGGACTGTATCTAGCATTAACGATCCATCACAACATGTCCAGAAAATCCATCCGAGGTTCAATTGTGAATGTCAACTCCACCTTATGTTCATATTGTACTCCCAGGTACACCCTTGGAGGACTTTTTGTTTATTTATTTATCTATTTTTATTTTCCATGTTGTTGTTTTGCGGCTGGCATCCTTGGGTGATCTGCATGGGTTGGGTTCCTCCCCCCGTGGTCAGATGTTGATTAGTTTTTAATGGTGTGAAGGTAATGTAGCACATCTGAGCAACATCCTGTCCATTTTAATGATTCGCGGCGGCCTGACCTTGGACACGCCACTCAAGTTCCACAGTGATTAAGTGGAGGGACGGGGGAACGGAACGAGGGGATGGGGACGAGGGGACAAGGAGAAACGGGGCAGAGCATGACGCTCGCTCAGGTGATTGAAGCGGCGACGGCTGAGCTGAGTCTCACGCTGAGATTCGATTAACGTGTGGGATTGGTATGATAACGGAATAATTATGTCTCCCTTCAAAAGATTCCCTGCCTCGGTATATGTGTGTGTGTTGTGTGCATGTGTGTGTGTGAGGAAATGAGTGGTTGGTTGCATTTCTGTGTGTGCTGTGTGCGTTGGTTGCACGTGTGTGTGTGTGTGTGTTGAGGGGTGGGGGTGTGTGACCGTGGACGTGTCATGCAGCTAGGCTAAGGACAGTTCAATATTAACCTGTTCCGCACTTCATTCAATCAGCTATTGATCTGGTGTGAAGGTCAATAGCGTGATGGCCTTCTGAAGGCCATGGCCTTTGATGCCTGAAAAGAGTCTCAGCCTTGCGGCAGACCTCCATTGCCTCCAATGTCACGACTGGATAGGCCATAGGGCATAGAGATCAATTGCCCGGTGGACTGATTATAATTTTGGGGGTATGAGTCCTGATGGTATCAGTCCTGACGCTGCTACAGGCTGTCTAAAATAGTCAAATTGTATACAGTGCAGTTTGCATTTTGGCTGTTGCAGTCAATATAGTTCACTAAAAATGTTGACACAGGCTTCATTGTCTTTCTTAATGCCAGGTGGGCCAGTCTTGGCTGAAAATGCCTGGCCCGATTTCTTGGCCCAGTAGAGCCCTGTTCAATATGACCTTATAACTTCCCTGAAGACAATCTACTTAGCAAACATGAGCACCATCAGACAATCTAGTTAGCAGACTAGCACCAGCAGATATTTTGCCTTGGATAAAATGGTTTTGTTGTCACCATGTGCTCGAAGGAACTAATTTCTGTGTAGTAATTACACCAGTGGGCTGCACATTATGTGTAATGATACAATATACTATACAGTATTCTGTATCATTTGAATCTGTCAAGTAGCCAGTAAAGTTTCCCTAAACTGCACACTGCTGTCCCTGTCTGTTTTGGTTTTGTTTTTTTTGTTTTTAAGAGAAAGCAACAATGTATTGCCATGCCCATCAACCATTTATTATTTTTAGGGTTTCATAAATGTAGCAATAAAAATTACAAAAAAAAAGACATGACCACATTCTCGGCACCATATCGTGTTCACTGTTGATTCCCAACTGGCTCCCTCATTAAACACTATTGTCAATCAACACAAGGGACAGAGAATCCGGTGTACCGCTAGCTGCTATCAAATGTTATAAATGCATGATAACTGTTATCAGGGGTGCCGACAGGGGAGTACAAAGGGGACAGTTGTCCCGGGCCCAGGGAGAGAGGGGGCCTAGAACTGGGTCCTCATTACATTGGGGGCCCCTTTCAGATACTTTGTCCTGGGCCCGGCCAAAGCTGTCAGCGGCCCTGACTGTTATAATAATGACAATGATGCTGATTAGTAGTGGTGGTAGCAGTAGCAAACAGTCGTAGAAGAAGGCCTACACAAGTAATTGTAGCAGCAGCAGTGGTTTTTTTTGGCAGTTATTGTTCTTATTATTATTATTTATCTTTCATTCAAATGTATTTTCATGATTTATTGTTATTTTCTATATTAATAAGCATTATTGTTATGTGAAACCATTCAGATTGAACATTTGAAAAAGTTGATCAATGACCTCATGCCTATTTAATGCAAATTAATGACTCCATCTTTCTCTCAGAATTCAGGGGAGTTTGAGAGAGATATTTTCACAAATACTAAAATAGACTTTCGGTGTTTCACAACTCAGTGGAGGGGGGAAAGATATTGGAAATGCCACTTCCATTTGCTGGCAGGCCAGTGAAATTGAGCTCATTATGTTGCTAATGAGGTTTTTAACGCAAGTATTAGAAGCGCTCAGGCTCTGTAGTTAAAGGCCGGCATCATCCACTCACTGACTGCCGCATGATGTCATTCTCTTCAGAACTCCACTTAGGGCCAGAGCTTGCTGACACTTTCTTTCTTCTGGTTGCCAGAGGGTCAGATATTTGTGTCTCTTCATCTTTGCCTAACTGGGTTTTTTTGCATGATGAACCTGCAGCTGTACTTTTTCAATCCAAATTCACTCAGTGCCATTTTCATTCACAGCACAGCCTGATTAATTTGAGACTTCTGGTAGATGTTGCAGTCCTATAGCTGTAGGGTAATCATACAGTTTTTTTTTACTGTGGAATAGGGCTGCACGATTATGGAAAAAATCATAATCACGATTATTTTGGTCAAAATCATAATCACGATTATTAATCACGATTATTGATTTTTGCAGATTTTTTTGAAAATTATAACAAGATGAAATATAACCAAGAATGAATTACACACGGGATGAGCAAAATAAAATGAATTATAAAATAATAATTATGTAAAGGCAATAGCATGAAACTTAAGTGGACAGATTTCTGGCAAGAAACACCAGCCTGTCAGTATGTTCTGGCTTAAAGGACGCTCTCAAAAGTAGGTCACTATTGCCACGATTAAATCACGATTAAAATCACGAGTTCGATTTCACTATTTTATCACGATTTTGATTATTTTTCGATTAATTGTGCAGCCCTACTGTGGCATATCAGATATAAAAATACACAGACAAAACAATTTCACTGAACAGGCTGACATACAAAGAGCCCCTGTCTTGACGAGCCAGGACAGCATCCACTGACGTGTGTCCGCAGGGAAGCCGAAAGGTGCTGGGCAAACAGGTCCATTCTCCTGGCACCAGGAAGAGTAGGGGCACCAGAAACCGGTCCTCATTACATAGTATAAACTGCAATGGGGGGACTCTTTCAGATGGCTTCTGTTCTGGGCCCGGCCAAGCTGAAGTGCGGCCCTGTGTGCATGTACTAGTGGTGTGGATTGGCACTGCCCTCACGATCCGATTCGATCACGATTCGCTAGGTAGCGATTCAATTCGATTCGATTGTATGCGATCCGATCCGATTCAATTCTACAATATATTGCGATGCATTACATTTCTACTGAAAGCAAAGCAAATGTTTAATCAGTCATGATGAGGCAATACAAGTAGTCAGATACTGAGCAAGAATTTATTGGCTGTTGTCTGTATCAGTCTGTATCAGTCTTGCAATGTTTTGAATTGCTTGTATTTAATTTAACATTCATTTGCTTCCAAAATGTCCATGGAAGTAATTGAAACTTCAAAAAATTGCAGGATTGATTCTGGAACTTGCCGGTTCGATTCTGGATCGTCCATGCCCCGCATTGGATTGCATCGCTGAATCGATCATTGTTGACACCACTAGCATGTACTATAGGTGGGAATATGACTAGTCAATCACCTGGCAATTGAAGGCAGGCAGTGAGGGCAGGCTCCTCACATAACCTCATAACAGATGCCCCTGTGTGTGACAGCTGGCCGCTTGATGTGTAGAGTCTGGCGGGTAGAGGACGCACGTGGACAGGGAAAGCCGACGGGGAGGACAAACGGGTTGGTTGTCCCGGGACCAGGGAGTGGGTCAGTGGAATTGGCTACCCATTACATAGTATGTAGGTATTGAGGGGGGGGTCTTTCAAATCACTTTGTCCAGGGCCTTGCCAAAGCTGTCAATGGCCCTGGACACACGGAACATTAGATGCTCCTGTGGCGTGCATGACAAGGGACAGCTCACTGTCATGACGAATAAGCGGCAAAGGGCAGGTTGGCCGTCCAATCCCATTGCCTTGAGGACACGGCCTGGGTTCTGTCATCACCGCACAAACACACAGGTACAGACACAGACACATGCACGCGCACACGCGCACACACACACACACACACACACACGCACACACACACACACACACATGCACACAGCCACCCCACAACCATCACCACCACCTCCACTCTTTGTAGAGTGTGATGACATCTTCATGTGATCGAAGGTCCTTGATTGGGAAGTCAGTCTGTCAATCAGTCAGCCCAAGGTCAAATCCCCATGCAGCTGCTTTCTGTGGGTGCGTTACAATACGCAACCTTGCCTCCTCCACTTGTGCTTGTGGCCTCGCCCCGCCTCCTGGCCCCTCCTCCGTGGAGAAAACGATAAAGTTTCCCAGCTGTCAGCCTAGCCACAACAACTTTTGAGGGACTGTTTTTCATTCACCATCCCAATTGCAAATGAGAAAAAGACTTTACAATTGAGCTTTTGCAAGATATTGAAATATAATGCTGTTGTCAGTGATGTCATCATGACATATTACTTCCTGGTACGAGGAAACAAGCACAAGTCGAGGAGGCAAGGTCGCATATTATAACGTACTCTGTGTAGTGTGAGGATTTGTCAAAGATGGTGGATATCCCAAGCTTCTTCATCACAGACCACTTCCTGGAACCAGGATAGTCACTCTCCTCAAGGCACTCAAGATAGACTGCAAAAAATGAAGAGGAAAAAAGGGTGTCTACATCGATTCCTATTCCTTGTTTTGTTTCCAGATCTTTGGTTCCATGGAAATGTGTGACTTAAACTGCCACGATGCCCATAGGCCCTTTATGTACGGAGTCAACACAAGGTCAATGCGTACCAGTAGTAACTATGAGTTCACAAGGTCTAGAAACCAGCCAACAGTCGCCAATAACTACCATAACACCAGCAAGCCGGTGTGACAGACTATCTTGTGTCCCTGTGACAAGTGTTTACTACGGATGTGATAAACACAGTCATTAGTCAAAACTAAATTCTATTAATCGAAATTAAGAGTGACATTTACTTCTGACGAGTCACCATTGCTTCTAACATCTGGCTCCCCAGTTGGTATGGATCCAGGTAGCATGTCACACCAGAAACTTCTAGTGACACATGATGACAGGCCATAGATAATAAAGTTGTATTTGTTGTTGTAACAACTCTCTACTGGAGAGAGTTTTGGTACATCATTGACTTGTTGCTCTCCATGTTGTGCTCCACTTTGTTTTCTGCCTTACTGTACAGATGTTTTAGTATGAGAGTAGCGTTTGTGTAAATAATACAGACTCAAAGTGTACTGAATTATGAATCAAATAAGTCTGAATAATTTAACATTTTATTGAAATTGAAGTGTTTCAAAGAAGGACTGCAGTAGCTTGGACTTTGATGAGCAAAACTTTGAGAATCTGTCTCACCTTTGCCCAGTAAAAAAACATTTCTGAGGCAATGGTATACACTATATTACTCCAGTTTAACAAGGACAAAGGGATAAACCATACTTTTTACTTATTGCTTGTGTGCAAGGAGTTTTCACACATTTCTGCTCCATAATAATATAGCCTACTGTAAAGGCCCAACTGACAATAAGGTATTTTTAACTTCTTTCCCCTTTCCTGTCTTTCTGAAATGTTTTGGCGGCTTAGCTGGTGAATTAAATGCAAGCAAAAGAGAGTGACAACTCCGTAAAAATTATGCTTTTGAAAAATAAAACACTCCTGCTTTGAAACGTTATAAGGCTATTTTCCAAGCAGTAGCACAATGTTAGGCCAGGTAAATTATATGTTGTCTTTGATCAGAATAAAATACCACTCCCCAGGGAGGTAACAAATGCATTCATAGCCACCTTTTAGACAGACTCTTTTTGTTCTTTTAGCTTAACTCATGAAAAAAGGGGGCAAATATTTTGACAAAGGCCACTGTTATTCATACCAATGAGAAGCCTTTTCAAAAGAGCATGAAGGACATCCAGGGGCAAAAGGGCATACACCCTACAAAAAAAATGTTAACTCATGCACCTTGTTCGGAGCAGAGGCAGGCGAGGGCGTCGTCTGTTTGATGTCTCATGTCTTAACCAAAGCTTAAGGGTAACAATCCTCAACCCAGCTCAACTCAGCTCATTGCAAGCCACCAACTACAGCACAAGACAGGCTGCCTGCCTGAGCATCTCCACTGACTGCAGGCGCCACAGACACTTCATCTGAGCGCGTGCGTTTGATCCGGGAACACTAAAGTTCTCCTGCTTAACGCTACTCTGACATCGTTTGATCTTCCCGTCTCCTCACCCCAACAGTGAACTCTGGCCCAATTTCCTTTCTCTGAGGCTGATTAGGGATACTTCTGAAGCTCCCCTCATTAATCTCTTCTTGTGTGTTGCAATGGCACTGAAAGTCTATGTACACAGTCAACGTGGCTGTATTAACTCAACACTTTTGGAGAGTTGACTTTTTTTTAAAATATACTTGTTTTTTTAACCTCTATTTTTACAGCACAGTTTGAGAGATGACAGGAAGCGAGTGGGAGAGAGGAATGGGGGAGGATCGATAAATGACCTCGGGCCAGAATCGAACCCGGGCCCCCAGCGTGACAGTGAAGTGCCCTACCGTTTGAGACACGGCAGGGCCTTGAGAGTGGAGTTTAATACTCATCTAGTGGGTCCCATTCTTCAAGTGCTGCATTAGCACTGTAAAATGCAATGCTTGGCAATAAATGAGGAACTAAGTGTCACAATCAACCTTTTGGTGGTAAATATAAACAAATACAATATCCGCCTTTCTGTTTTTAGAAAGAAGTAAGACAATTGTGACTTTCAGGGATTCCACATAGGCTACTGATTGTATGTTACCCTTCAGTATTGCAATGTATGCATGCTATGTTGTGATGTATATTTTTTATCTCCAGAATTGCAAATATCAAGTTGTAATGTATTACTAAAGAATCTGTGTTGTGTCGTAGAGTAGAGCTGTGGTTGAACAGCTTGCTGCACTAGTGGAACGATGAGCATTATGAGTCTATGATTTATTTATTTGGATCGTCTTTCACTTTTAATAAAAGCATCTACCAGGTGTGATATAATGTACACGACAGAAACGTAAAGTTCTATCTGATTTCACATAAAATATGCAGCAACACAACTCCCATGCTGACTTTACTGCATGTCTCAGGAGAACAGATTGAGTTAAGTGCCTATGTGAGAAGCTGACATGTTAATATCTCAGCACACCATGAAGACTTTATACTGGTCACGTTGGCATCATGCCAGTCTCACAACTACGACATGAATGCATTGTAAAATATCAACATCCATGATTAAACAGTACATAAATCTTTATTATCTTAACTGGGTCTGTCGCAGTTGGCCAAGTTGCATATTGACTATTTGACATGGTGTGTGTCCTATTTATAATCATAAAAGTACAACATCTGCCTCATATTACAGTTGGATCAAATTAACCGTCTTCGAAAGCATGGCAGGAGCCCATTTCCAGTTCAATTAGCAAAGTCATTTCTTTAACAATTTGCATGTAAGTTGTGTAACAACATGAAGGCAAAGACTGCATCAGTGAAAATGTACATTCCACTAATGACATGCTCAAAAACAGACCATGGATGTTTTGTTTCACTGTTGATAGCACTCGTTCTCGGCTTGCACTAAACTAGATACACATGCTTTCATGGTTCAAAACGCATGGTCATATGTTGGGTAATTATGCACGCCCCAAAGCTCATCATCGGTCATTAGTGTGCTCCCGCTGCACACACGATAACGATGAAAGTAAATATCATGTCGTGTTATTGCTTTGCATTTCTTCCTTTCAAAGTATTTAATTTGGCACAAATGGTCAAAATTGCAACAAAGCCTTCCAAAGCAGCTCAGCGGCAATAGTTTCTGAACATGCATTTGCCATAGACTGAGTAATGCTTACATGCTAAACAGTTACAGTAACCGGTCTCCGCCATTGTGTAGTCGTGTGTGTGTGTGTGTGTGTGTGTGCGTGCATATGTCTGTGTGTGCATCGTTAAGATCTGTGTGTGTGTGTGTGGTGTGTGTGCATAAGAACATGTATTTTTCCATTTGAGGGCAAGTAACACAGGGCTACCATACATTGTTTAGCACACACCGCCTCCTACATCTGGTGTAGACTAAGACTCACTAGCATACAGCACATACGTACGTAGGTTACATCTTTCAGGTAAACCACACTGTGGTCAGAAAGACTGACCGATTGCCCAGGGCTACCTCAGTCATGCACAGTGTTACATTTTTAACCAGAAAGTCACCTTTCAGCAATACTATGTTATATGCAGGACGGAAAACCTTTGAATCACTGATATATATGTGGCCTCGTGCATCATCAATATTCAAACACTGGCGTGATGGTGGTCTGTGGTGGTAGGCTATGTGTGTGGGGTGGGATGGTGTTTTCTTTTTTTCCTCAAACAGATTGCCTCAAGGCCCAAGACTGAAAAAAAGGCCAGTGTTGGCTTTGGGTTTGTGTTCATTTGACCATCACTCAAGTTCAGGGACCACCGCAGGAACATGTTCTAGGATTGTTTTGCTGCAGACTGCGCTCGACACCATTAAAACCAAGGCTATTGTGTCCGTGGCCATTTGGATTGATGTCCAATTGTACGAGACCTCAGACCTCAGACTTGACAGTGTTGTTCTTGAGACCTGAGCACTGAGCACAGAGCATTGTGTTTCACAGAATGAAGCCATTCCATCAGACACCTAAATCTGACACCGGATTGAAAGTGCTATGGCTGCTATTTGTGGCCAATGACTGCGATAAGTGCAAATGACGCAAAGGCATGTGAAAAACAAAGATTTCATGGTGGTGGTATGTTTGTTATGGCATTCTTTAGGGGTGAAATATGATGATATTATGGCTTTTGAGGAACTGTACATTGAGAGGAATGTGTGTAAACTAACTCTATGGAAGATTCTACTGCTTGTTATGAAATGTAAGAATCATAAACAGAAAAAAAGCTAATCACGTATGTACAAAACAGTAAACAAAGGATGCAATGAATAATAGGCAATTTGTGCAATTCCGCTCTCAATAATTCTCACAGCTCTCACATACGTCTAGCAAATTGTTAACAAGTAAACTCCAGAGCTCTGGAAACGGGAGACGAGATGCAAGATAGATGGAAGATTGGACTGACTCGTACAGTTACCTTCGCCAACCAACAGGTGGCTTTCGGAGACACTGAAGACATTGGGGAGCCGTTCACCAGAGCCATTGGGAATTTTCCAAAATGCGGACTCCCTCCTCAGTCTGTGCTTGGGGCTTCGCATTTCACTGACGCCCCGCCTCCGAGGGGAGAACAATTAAGTTTCCCAGCTGTCAGCCTAGCCACAACAACTTTTGGGGGACTATTCTTCATTCACCATCACGTTTGCAAATGAGGCAAGGACATAAGAATTGAGCTTTTGCGAGATATTGAAATACATTTCTGTTGTCAGTGACATCATCATGAGACCACCAGGAGGCAAGTGAACAAGGGAAGCCGGGAGTCTGCATATTGGAATCCACCCAATGAGGTGATTTTATTGGATGTTTAGTGCAAATATCAACAGCTTTCCATCGATTCAACAGCAACAAGCTATATGTAATTCATCTTTTGTGTGTTTTGTATGCTTTGTATCGTCTAGTGTTTCTCTGGGGCTCCCTTTTCGCTGAGAGCAAATTGTGCGGGTGTGCATTCTATCAACGTCTCCTTTATGTGTTTTGATGAAAGTATTGATGCTTTACGGCTTTTTTCTGCAGTTGGGCCTGTGCTGTGTGCAGGCCTGTCACCACCATGCAAGCAATCAAGGCAATTGCCCAGGGCCCCCCAGCTTAAAGGTTACCCTGTCAATGACTATTTATGTACTGTATTCAAATGACAACAATGACAAGTGTGTGAGTTAGACCTCCATTCATTCAATGACCGAAAAGTGCAATCAGACTGCTATCAAAATCTCTCTTGAGGGGGCCCACTACCAAAATAGTTTTAAGAGAAAAATAGGGGCCCCAAATCTCTCTTTTCAGAGGGCCCCCGAATACCTTGAAATGGCCCTAACTATGTGCTGTGTCTTGTGTGTGCAGATGCATATTAGTTGTGTGCAGGGTAATTGGAGTCTCTTGGGGGGTAACCACTCGTTCGCAAGCTACGCTTTCTCTTACTCAGCTTGTTTGATCTGTCGGGGGGAAACGGAGAAGGGAAGAAAAAAAACCCTAAGAGGATCTAAAAATAATCCCTGAAAACAGGCAACGCCAGCGATTCCTGACAACCCTTCAAACCCTCGACTCAACACTTGACAATCAATTAACCAGCAGGGCTGGTGCACAGTGTTCAACTCGTGCTGTACTAGTGAGGGGGTATCTCTGAAGACGCACCAAACCCATGGAAAATGGACCGCCTGAGGCCTGATTTAAGTTACAGGTAGGTATTATAATGTGAAACATGCATATATAATGTGTGCATACTTGACATATATTTCAAGTTAACCAAGGACAACATGTATTAAATAAGACATACGTATATAATTTATAAACAATAGCTCATATTAAAGGTATTAGGTGCAGATGGGAGTAGACACAAGGCTGCATTATGCATCAATATACAGCTAGGGTGGGTGGGTGACTCGGTGGGTGGTTAGGTGATGAGCTTTCATATTAAAACTATACAGACCTCTGCACGCTACTCTGAAGTCAATCTGGACAACCGATTACATAAGGTTAGATTTTCCAGATGATCTGGTAGCTTACATCCATATGAGGATGCCAGTTTCCATTTTGTTTGGAAATGTTGTGGTTGTTGAGAGATTGTGTCTTATACAACAACACATGGAACTGATTAATTGGCCAATCAGCCAATCACAAACTAGAGGACAATTTATAAGGGGTGTCTTCACTTTGCTTGTGTAAAAACTTGAGAAAGGCCAAACGGGCCGAAACGTTGTTTTCTCAATAAATTGCAGCACGATGGACAAGAGTGTGCGCTATCTTCCTCTCAAAAACTGATCTACCCGCTACCTGCACCTCGAAACCTCTGGTGTGTGTTGGTTTCCTCCTTCAAAAGTTATACAACAGCACTGTCAGAATTTCAGTTTACTGTACACAGAAGATAAGATATTTACCTCTGCCAAGGAGGTTATGTTTTCGGTCGCGTTGGTTTGTCTGTCTGTTTGTTTCTCTGTCTGTCAGCAGGATAACAAAAAAAAAATCTTATCGGATTTTTGTGAAACTGTAGATTTTTTGGAAATGCCAAATAGAACAACTGATAACATTTTGGTGGTGATCCGGATCACTGTCCGTATCCAGAATTTTTTTTAAAGCGTCTTCATCATTGCGGGATTGGGCGAATTTTGGCGTTCCAGTTTCGAACTCTAAACACAAAAACAAGGCAGAAAGACTTGAACAAAATTAGGATGTAACATAGTCAAATGTTGTATCAAACAGCAGCCTTAGTGGAGGTCTGCACTCTCTGAGTGCATTTCTAATTGGTGATGGTCTGGTGTTGCCACTCTTGAAAATGCTACATTGTGTACTGTAGGCTAGCTCTTCAGCTGTTGAAGTAGCTTTTGACAGCAAACACAATGTGTTTTCATCCACGTTAAGTCCTCTGCATTAAAGACATACTATCTGCCATATTTTATAATCCAATCATTTGAAATGTCTCTTGTATTTTCGACCATCCAGAGTGTAAAATCCTAATATACACTTCACCTGTTAGAGTTTAGGCAAAGAAACTGGATCTAACCAAGAAGCGTCATTTTATTTCTTTTCCGGTATCCACTTTATGTCGGGTGAACGCCCCTTTAGGAGACCTTCGGTTAGCAGACCTTCGGAGTCCTGAGGTTAAGAATAAATCAAGTCCCCTTAGCGCTGTATGGCGGTAGCGCACGTCTTGAGCAAACACCTCAAAAAGAGAAGAAGAAGGAGGGGACAACGCCCCCTTAGGAGACCCAACTTGAGCCCACGCTTTTGCATTGAGTGGGCGTGGTTTGCGATATCTTTCTCTTATCCAGTATTTTTGGCTTAGGTGTTGAGATGATGTTATCGTTCTTGAAAATGTTCACTGTTATCCAAGCATTTAAAATGTGTCTCGTATTACAGACCACCCTGCACTGTACTACACCATACATCCCTTGTGTGCTTATTTGAATTCATTCCTAATTAATCAGATGCATGTTCCTAATTACAGTTGGAATGCTATGCGTAACGAGGTGAGTGCTAACAGTTTGCAGAAGGCAAATGAGGTCAGGAGCTGGCTTGTCTCACCTGGCTAGGTATTAGGTCGTACCTTCCTGCAGCTTGCCACTGACAATTTCAATTACCAACCGCACCATTGTGCCACCCCTGCCTGCAACCCAGCGTCTTTGGCTTCGAGCCCAAAAGGAAGATGTTTTGTCATATTTTCTTTTTGTATTTCTTTTTTGTTTGAGAACACACACACACACACACACACACACACACACACACACAAATAAATGTCCCCAGATCCCTTTCACATGCCACCTGCCAAGGTGATTGGGAAAAATGCCAACAGAGAGCAAAAGAGAGAGGGGTGGAGGGGTAGAAAAAGAAAGCGAAGGGGGATAGAGAAAGGGAGCAAGAGAGAACAAAAAAAGCCAAAAGAGAACACAAAAGAGAGCGAAACAGAGAAAGAGAGAGCAAGCAAGAAAATGGAGCAAATTGGTGAGAGAGAGAGGAAATCAAAGCGATAGAGGCAAAGAGAGAGTGAGCAAGAGAAAGCAAATAAAATAGGGAGAGAGAGCACAAGAGAGAGAAAGAGAGAGAGAGAGAACAAAAACACCACACACAATAGTGGCAAGCTGGTCAGTGTTGCCAGATTGGGCGGGTGCCCGCCAAGAGCGTCTGCGGATAAAAACAGGAAAAATTGGCCATTTGGCATTTTTTTTGGCGGAATTTAGCACATTTCGGCTGTTTTTGATAACTTTATGGACGGGATTTGATCAGACACATCTGGCAACACTGAAGCTGGCCAGCGTGCGTGGAGAGCAACAGCTGTTGTCAATAGGATATTAAAAGGGTGGCTGTAAGCTAGTGTCCTCTGAGTGCCATGTACTGTAGATCAGTGTTTCTCAACAGGGGTGCCGCGGGCCCCCCTCAGGGGTGCCGTGGAAACGTGGCTGATAAATAAATTATGTAATATAATACATATTTGTCTAAATTGATAAGTTAATGCTAGTCAGTGGAATCTTTCATCTGCCATTTACGCACAATAAAGTAAATATAGGTCGCCCCAGTCAGCTGCAACTTCGAACGTAGGTCGTGTGACGTCTCCAAATGTGTTACTTTTCAAAGCTTTTGTGGTATCAGATGCAATACCATGTTACGGGTTGTTGGTTTCGGGTGCCTTGAAATTTTTCATGAATTGAAAGGGTGCCTCGCCTAAAAAAAGGGTTGAGAAACACTGTTTTAGATTACAAAGGTCCGCCGGAGATGGAAATGTGGAGATGTGATAGATGGAGATGGAGATGGAGATGTGCTCTGATAAATATGGAGAAGAAGACAGGGGGAGGCATCATGTGAAACGAAGCTGATGGCCTGATTGGACCGAGGACGAGACAAATGGATAGCACGCATGTTGAGTGCGAGTGTTTGTGGAGATGTGTGTGTGTTTTGAGGAAGTGCGAGTGTGCCTGTATGTGTGTGTGTATATGTTTTGTCAAGTGTGTGTGTGCACGCCTGTGGGACTGGGCAAGCGTTTATATGTAATTGTTCATGTCTGTGTGTGCATGTGTGAGTGTGAGTTTGTGTGTGTCCACGTGTGTATGTGTCTCTGTGTGTGTTCACGTGTGTGTGTGTGTGTGTGTGTGTGTGTGTGTGCTCGTGTCATGTAGGTGTGTGTGAGAATATGTCTGTATGTGTGCCTGTGTGAGTGGGCAAGTGTTTATATGTATTTCATCATGTGTGTGTGTGGGTGTGTGTGTTCGTGCACGCGTGTGTGCGCGCATGTGTGTGTGAGAGTGTGTACGCGTGTATGTGTGTGTGTGTGTGTGTGTGTGTGTGTGTGTGTGTGTGTGTGTGTGTGTGTGTGTGAGAGTGTGTACGCGTGTATGTGTGTGTTTTCCGTGGAGAGGCCTCTAATTAGCATTCCACATTGGTGCGCGTGTCCTTCCTCTCCTGCCCCCTCTGCTCTGCCACGCTGAAGAGGCGATTTAAATAGAGCCCTATTAATAATCAGTGTTGCCAGATTGGGCTGTTTCCCGCCCAATCGGGCTGCTTAGGATGGCAGTGTGCGGGTAAAAATGGCATTTAGCAGAAAAACCTGCCCAATTTTTCCCATAGAAATCAATAGAATTGGGCGGGATTTTGTGCTTCTTGGCGGGTTTTGACCATTTTTTGGGCTGGAAATCATCAGCCTCATCTGGCAACCCTGTTAATAATCATGACCAACACACTATGCTGCAGAGAGATGGGAAAACAACATGGGGAACAATGGACATCATTTTACGTGCATACGAACATACTTACATGCATACATTAGGCCTACATACAGCATACATGCATGCATACACACACACACACACATACATATGCACACAGACACACACGCACAGACAGACACACACTCACGCACACTCACAAACACACACACACACACACACACACACACACACACACACACACACACGGACACAGACACAGACGCAAACGGACACACACACACACTCTCACACACACACACACACACACACACACACACACGCCCACTGACACAGCACCAAAAGGAGAGGGAAAAAACACACAGTTGTTTTCACTGATTGAAAAATTCTCAGCTCGGTCACCTTAACAGGGGTGCCCAGAAGGCTGGGAGAGGCTTTAGACAGAGAGGCCTGGGCAAGAGGATAGGGATGAGAGAAAAGAAGAGACACAGAGAGAAGAACAAAGGAAAAAATAAAGGTTAGGTATGCATATATTAAATTTATCTGTAATGGTGAAATGAATGTAATATTATGGTATGTCTTGGAGGCCATTCACCGCCGGTGATGAGAATACCCTGATGCAAGCATGTTTGAGGAGAATTAGGATAATTTTACCCTATAACAATGTGTCTCCAATCTCCCTTGATTGGGAAGGTCATTTTTTGTTAAACTTGATGAGGTTGGGGGGATACAGAGGGAAGGGTTTGAGAGAGAGAGAGGTAGAGAGAGGGGGTGGGGGTGGGGGAGGGAGAGAGACAGAGATGGGAACGAGGTAAAGAGGTAAGATGAGTGTGTGTGTGCTTGTGCGTGCATGCGTGCGCGCGCGTGTGTGTTTATACTGTGTATACATACATGTACACGCAGTCACGTTGTCATGACACACCAAGAAGAAGTATATTTGCCTACGCATTCTCCTACACAGGTCAGTGACATATACACCATTCAACTCAATTCATCCGGCTCCTCACCTTGAAGAGTGAAGTCCCCTTTCATGATGTGATCTTTAGATACGTACATACAGTAAATGACCATTTTTTCTGTAATTGCACATGGGTTTTTTTTCCCACAATTCCTCTTCACTCATCTCACACGTTAACCCCCAGGTTAGCTATGTTTGACCATGCATTCTTCAAACAAAGAAAAACTTTAAGGGACACTGTGCAGGAAATGGTCAAAAAAGGTATTGCAACTATGGTGCTCATTGAAACTGGGCTGCCTATTGCCAAATTTGATGTTTACATGAAAGTTTACTAAGTAATAAACTAATATTTTCTAGTATGGTCCAAGCACAGTCATTTTTGCAGCTAAAAATGGCTATTTTTGGAAATTCAAAATGGCGGACCATGGAGAAGATCCCCCTTTTCATGTATGAAAAGTGCAATTTTTCCAGTCATAATGAATACTTAGAATTTGATGCTGGTGGTAAGTATTCATGAAAAAGGTAACATTAGTGAATGGGCAGCATGAATTCTGGAAATAAACAACTACAAATCTCACACAGTGTCCCTTTAAACAAGATTCAACGCTCCTTTAGTGTTAATATACCAGGTAAGACATGTCATCTTCCAATCACTCCAGCTCATCCTCACCACCTTCGGGTCTTCCTCCAAAATCAGCGAGTCATCATATGATTCCTCTGAGGGGACCCACTAGTTTGACGCCTTCTCTGTACTTACGTGGTACGTCACATGGTTATCAAGCATTTCAAACAAGCGATTTAAGGTTAGGGTTAGGGTTAGGTTTAGGGTTAGGGTCGTATGACGTAACCGGTAAGTACCGAAAAGGCGTCGAGTTAGTGAGTCCCTTCCTCTGAGAGACCCTCTGGGGTGTCAGCTCTGTGAAATGCGCAGTTGCCACTAATTGGATTATGTGTTTTCTTCCTCTTTTATTTAATAAGCACTGCTTAGGGGGGCGCTTACGAGACCGCAGACAATGACAACGTGGACCCAGACGCCGCCAAAAGTCTTGTCTTGTTTACTCTTGTTTGTGTATTTTTCTCTTGTTTTTCTATATGTTTCATCTCTAATGAGAACAAAAGGTAGTTTAGGCCTTTGCCAATTACTGGAAAATAAAATGAAAAGAAGATGAAATAGTGGCATCAAGATATTAGGTGTTGGGTCAGACATACATTATTTCTTTGTCGATACATATTGGTCTGGCTGTCACCACTGTTTCTTGGCCATGCAGTGGCTTAGAAATGACTTAATCGATACACTTTGGTGGTCTTGCCACACCTGTTTGGTGGTCATTTAGTATTTTGCCTTTTTTTTTTTATAAAACATAAACGAGATTTAATTGTTTTGGTGAAATGTTTCTCGATTGCAAAACAACAAGTGTTGATATCACTTGGTCCTCGTTCAGTATCATTATTATGTATTAATCAAAACAGCTTTTGTGCTAATATTTGTTTGCTCTTAATTTAGCATCTTGGCTACTTCTTAATCAATGCACTTTGTTGTTGATCGGGTCTTCAAGATATTTCGTAATCTAAACACTTAGATATGCCGTACCTATTAGGTCTTCATAAGTATTTTAGATATTTTCTCAAATGAAACACTGGTGCAGAGCTGATGTCCCACCTATTTGAATTAGCAGATGTTGCCCAGATGGATGCCCAAATCAACTGCTGCCAAATCCCGGGGGGGGGGGGCGCATCAAACCTGCACCGCTAAAGGCTGAACACATATGGATAATAAACCTCCCCCAGAACTATTACAGCATAACCAAAACAATTAAAATTGAAATATTACTGTTT
Organism: Engraulis encrasicolus; assembly: GCF_034702125.1. Taxonomy (NCBI): domain Eukaryota; kingdom Metazoa; phylum Chordata; class Actinopteri; order Clupeiformes; family Engraulidae; genus Engraulis; species Engraulis encrasicolus. The sequence goes on from NC_085859.1 coordinate 10,920,494, forward strand.
TTGTACAGGAATCTGATTTTTCTTTTTTGTGTAGACAGGTGTTTGAAACAGGTGTTGAGCGATGTTAATTCCTCTACAGAGATATATCACCCCATGTAGGGGAAGTGAAGCCATAACCTCTGTGGTGGTGTGTTTTTATGTTGTTGTTGCTGTTGTTGAGTTGCTACCTCTTTTGTTTCTCTTCTCATTTTTCTTCTCATTTTTTTCCCTGAGCCTTAACTACATATTCCCAGGGCCTACGGGGAGCAAATGATTGGTGGCCTGCAACCTGCCGCCAAGCCACGGGCGCAGGGACTTGCTGCTCACTCGCGTCGCGTTCCTCCTTCAGCTCCACCTTGTCAAACAGAATTGGGCCAGTCTGTGCTCCTTGGCCACTCTCATCGTCTCTCTCTCTCTTTTCCACTCCATCTCTCTCTCTCTCTCTCTCTCTCCCACTCCATCTCTCTCTCTCTCTCTCTTCCACTCCATCTCTCTCTCTCTCTCTCTTACGCCATCTCTCTCTCTCTCTCCCTCTGTCTATCAGTTTTTTATTTTATTTTTCACTTCCTTTCTCCCTCTTCCCATCTCTCTCTTCCTCTCTCATTCTTTCGTTCTTTCTTTCTTTCTTTCTTTCTTTCTTTCTTTCTTTCTTTCTTTCTTTCTTTCTTTCTTTCTTTCTGTCTTTCTTTCTTTCTTTCTTTCTTTCTTTCATTCTTTCTTTCTCTCTCTGTATCCTGGGTCTCTCCATCATAAATCCTTGGGTAGTAGCAGGAGCCATATGCTTTCCTCGGGCCCCAGACAAAGCTCTGACGGCAGGCAGGCTGCCCTCCCAGCGCCTCCCTGATGGATTTACATACTCACTCAGTCATCGGACCCCTGCCTCCTCCATCTCTCCTCTCTCTGTCACCTTCTCCTGTTTTCCCCATCTCTCTCTCTCTATCAGCCTCTCATTTTTCCACTGTATTCTGTCTGTCTGTCTGTCTGTCTGTCTGTCTCTGTCTCTCTCTCTCTCTGCCCTTCTGCCACCCCTCTTCCTTCTCCTCCTTGCTCAGTCTCTCTCTCCTCTCACCACTCTCCTCTCCATCTCCCCAGCGGTCTGCCAGTGTGAATATGGCCTGTGGCCCAATTTGCCACCCTCTCCTCCCAGCTTCACTCCTCTCTCCCTTTATTCCTCTCCTCTCACTTCTCTCCTTCCACCTTTCTCCCTCTGTCTCCACCTCTTCTGTTCTCGCTCTCTCTGTCCCTCTTCCTGTTCCTATAGTGCAGTGATTCTCAAAGTGTGGTCCGGGGACCACTGGTGGTCCGCGACAGAGCTCAGGTGGTCCGCAAAGGGATTTCTACTTTTCCAAGACAAACTACCAGTAGGCTATATTTGTAAACTTATTACAAAGCTAAACATAGCAGAAGTCAAATTAGCATCCGTCAACTGTCATTTCAGTTGACAGGTGGTCCCTGAACATTTTTTGGGGCACAAAGTGGTCCTTGGTCTGAAAAAGTTTGAGAAACACTGCTATAGTCCCTCTGTCTGCATCTCTTCTCTTCTCTTCTGCCTCCGCCCTCCTCTTTCCTCTGTTTCTCTCTCCCTCTCTCCATCTCCACAGTGGAGCCGCTGTGCGTGCGAGCATGGCCTGTGGCCCATTCACAACCCCCCCGTGCAAGGGGTGCTAAGTGCTCGCGTCAGCCGGTAATAGCGTTTGTATGACATGTGCGTCACTAGTGTATTGTAGAGTGAGAGCCAGGCAGCGAGATCGTGGTGGTGGTAGTGGTGGTGGTGGCGTTAGTGGTGGTGGTGTTAGTGGTGGTGGTAGCTACACACTTCTTTTCTGTGCTGTGCTGTCACCTGAATATCTTAATCATCAGCCTAAAATAACTGTTGACTAGAAAGTCAGCAGCTGACGATGCTATGTGTCTGCTATTGTTTTTTCCTTTTGGATATCATGTTTTGTTAAAGCTGTATTTTTTATACTATGTCTTGAGCTCTTTCTATTTATTATGGTAGGATGGTAGAGACCGGAAATGATAGGTGAGTCAGATAGGGTAGGGTTGGGGCAGATGCATTAGTTTTGGGAATTGACCCATTCTGTTCTCAAAACTTGGGTACCAAGGGGTAACTGCCCCCACGTGATCTTTTTAAAAACTTACCGCTATTTCACACAAATCAAGTCCTTTTTTTAACAGAATTCCTCAGTGGTGGCATCACTGCTATATGATGGCATGACAACTTTCAATCTGCCTATCTTGTCACTGTGACTTCTGTACCTCGTCAATTTTCTTACCAAGGTCATTTGCTGCAGCTCTCATCCCATGCCTCGGCAGAAATCGTGTCATTGCTGGCTCCCTATGAATTACCAAAATTCTATTATATCACAAAGCCCCTTTCCTTTCTAGCCTGCTGGCTGTGGCGATCTTGGGTTCTTTCATGGAATCCTTGCTCAGTCCTTGCTGAGTTCTTCCAGTCAGGTTTTGTTAAAGGGACACTGTATGGGATTTTTAGTTGTTTATTTCCAGAATTCATGCTGCCCATTCACTAATGTTTCCTTTTTCATGAATACTTCCCACCACCATCAAATTCTAAGTATTCATTATGACTGGAAAAATTGTATTTTTCATACATGAAAAGGGGGATCTTCCCCATGGTCCGCCATTTTGAATTTCCAAAAATAGCATGACAAGATCAAATTTGGCAATAGGCAGCCCATTTTCAATTCGCAGCATAGTTGCAGTACCATTTTTGACCATTTCCTGCAGTGTCCCTTTAAGGGCAATATTAGTATAGGCATGCCGTCAGCCTCCTCAAAGAAGCTTTAAATGTTCTTCAGTTTCTTCTGTTTGGCACTGTGGAGGTACCCCTAAAGTTTCTACCAGGGAAACCTTGGGGTTCTTCATTTCTCTAAGCGCCCATCAGATAACTTTACAGAGTTTCCCCACAGTGGCATGTGAGAGTAGCCTAGAAATCTAGACGCCCCTAGCACTGTAGGGGTTTGGCGCAGCCAGGCTAAAGTGAGAGTTCTTCAAGGAACCTTTTTGCAGTGTATACATTTATTGATACCCTAATATTCTCAACATGCGACCGTCAAGGTAAAGCTTTCTCTAGCAAAGGGGAACAGAGGTCCCCCACTGGGACTCGAACCCAGACCTAGGATACCAAAGTGGGGCTCTGACTGCTTCACCAAAGAGCCAGGCTTGTTGGCATGACAGTCAGAGCGCAGGCCCAGCCCTAGTGATGGCCACCCCATCACACTCCTCTCAATGGTGGGATATTTTAGGCTAATTCAACTGAAATTAATATTTTGTCACAAGACATGTGAGCATGACTCCCATTAATAATCACCAACTTCGCGGCTAAGAAGGCTGTTAGATGCTAGGTGTTAAATTCTCGTCCTAGCTAGCGGCTAAATTGTTGCTCAGGGTGTCGAGGACTTCATCACCGTGATGTGTTAAGGGTGTTGATGAGTGCATTCCTCCCTCCCTGACAGACCATCTAGTGTGAAACATCTTGGCTAATATTTCTCTTTTATCAGTTTTGTTTTGGTCATAGCCACAGAAACATTTTTGTTGCCGCATGAATATCTTGGCTGGTAAAAAAATGAGGTATTTGTGACTGCAGTTCCTCTCTCTCCTTGCTTACTTACTGACAACTCTGTTAATCAGTTGCTTTCACAAGAGGGATGTAGTTCACTACGCTGACATTGCACTATCCCATGCCTGTCAGTCAGTCAATAGATCCCTATATGATGGTGCAAAGCTACACTTAAGTGTATATCAGGATAATTATTAACTACTTTTATCAGATTCATGTTTCTCACAGAAAATGACTAAAGCCCAATGAATCTCAGTGTAAAGTAATGTGAAATAATAATAACTGGTACTATTTTTCTCAAGCAAAACATTGAAAACGGGTCAAAAAGGATCCAAAGACCTTACAAGGATTGAAACTTTGTGGCATGTCGAGGCAGTGCGGTGTAATTGTTGTCATTGAACGACAAAGCATTACAGAGCTGGAGCCATGCACTAATATCTACTTAAAGGGGGATTCTTGTATACTCGTCACATTACAGTTACTTAATTACTGTATAGTGTTGCAAGTAATAACGAACCACAAGACTATACGCAGTAAGGGTACATGTCACTGCACAAAATAAGAACAGTGGTGTAACTGTAAACTGATACTGGGAATAATGTTCAGAACCTCTTGTATAACAATAGCAGCCAATAGTGTTAAATACTTACATGTGGTACAAAGGTATTTCCTTGCTGTTGAAAATGTTGTTGCTATAATTCTTGGCACTGTCAAATAATTCTTGAATGGGTTCAGAATGTAGTAGAGCTAACTGGCAGCACCTGCAGGTATTACAAGCTTTTGTGATCAAAAGATGACATGAAAATAGTCCAAGCTGGAAATAAAGAAAAAAACCCACTAAAGACGTAAGTCCTAATCATTCAATCCCCTCTCAATGCTTTCAGCATCAAGGAAGTGTGGCAACTTCAACTCTCTCTTACGTAAAAAAACAGCTATACCAACCTGACCCCAATCTATTTTTGAGCTTTAAGATGATCTTGTGTAGTAAGTTGTAGATATGGGATATTACTGTCTGCAGTCTGTAGTCAATGAAGTCCTTGAGGGAATTGGACAGCGAACTGACTGACCAGTGAGGATTGATCAGTGAAGCGATGCCAAGGCTTAAAACGCTGCAAGCAGAGCTGAGGCTGTGGTGCCAATTCCTTATTCCGTTTCCACAGTTGTGTAGTTAACCAAGAAATCAACAGCACTCAAATATGCTGCTTGTGAGCGATAAATGTGTGAAAAAATATACAAAGAGCGGGAAAACAAAACAAAGCAATTACTACAGAGGGAAAGTTTTCGGATTGTTTCTGAAGTTTCTCGTCACTTTCCAATTGTTTGAATTTAGGGTAGGGAAAAGAGATAATTGCAGATTCTTTGCTGACTTTCCCCAGCAAGATATTGTAGAAAAACAATAGTGTGTGTGTGTGTGTGTGTGTGTGTGTGTGTGTGTGTGTGTGTGTGTGTGTGTGTGTGTGTGTGTGTGTGTGTGTGTGTGTGTGCGTGTGTGTGTGAGAGAGAGAGAGAGAGAGAGAGAGAGAGAGAGAGAGAGAGAGAGAGAGAGAGAGAGAGAGAGAGAGAAAGAGAAAGAGAGAGAGAGAATGGATGATGTGTAAATGAGAGGGAAATGGACTAATTGTGTGGATCAATGAAGATCTATTTTCAACGTCATTCCAAAGCAGTGAAAGGAAGAAAAGCATGCATAATCTAGTTCATTACGCTCTCAATTCTCCATGAATGTAGTAGAAGATTTTGGATCTTATCTTTCCCATGAACTAGTTATCTCCTTCTTACCTGGAATGATTAACATGATAGGCTACACACACATAAGACAATTTTTCTTTCTCCTGGCACAATTATTTGTGGTTGTTTAGACAAGCAATGAACCTTATTATGAGGATTTGCTGTATCGTATGTAGCCTGTTTGGATGGCTAGCAGATAGCCTTGTTTTTTACATGACACTTCCAAATCCAATCCACTTCCAGAACCTCGGGCAAGCTCACAAAGCTGAGCAGACATACTCAAGGATGTGGAGAGAGCCAGGTTAAGAAGATGCTCATCCGGACCGTCTCCCAAACTTGAGTTTCTCTGAGGTCATTGGTGTGACCATGGAGCGTCTGTACAAGACGATCCGGTAACACTTTATAATAATGAATGTAAAAAAGCATTATAAAGACTTAATTAACAATAATTAACTATTGATGAACAAAACATTAACAGATGTTTGTAAATGACTAGGAAATGTTAACAGATGTTTGTAAATGACTAGGAAATGTTATGTTAATATCTTGTATTTATCAAACATTTACAAATTGCTTGTAAATGAATAAAACACTCTGCTATAAGGTATGTAAAATCTTGTATACGGTATATTATTTGGAGATATTTTATAAAGCATTAATAAAACTTAGTTAATGATAAAAACATTTGTTAATGTTTCGTTTATCATTAGTAAATTATTTACTAAGTCTTTACTAAGCAGACATTATTACAAAGTGTTACCGACGATCCCAATTACAATCACATGTTGTGATACTGTATGCACAGAGAGCCAGGTGACTTTGGGTTGGGCCCAGAACAAAGTCATCTGAAAGGGCCCCCCATAAAATACAAAGAATGTAATCAGGCCTGGAATTTCGTCATTTTAGGGGCAGGGCCATTTGAGAGGGCATCAGAGAGGGCATGAAGGCCACTAATGCCTTATGTCAGATCTTTTTTCAAGGGCACATGGCCAAAGTGGGAGGGCACGAGGGCCATGGCCCTCATGGCCCTCGCGAAATTCCTGCCCTGAATGTAATAATGAGGACCCAAGTCTGGGAGCCCTCTCTGCCTGAGCCCAGTGACCTACTGTACGTGTCCCCCACTGTTGGCTCCACTGACGGAGTGTTATGTCAGATGATGCTTTATAAACTTCCCCGACCAAGTGTTAAAGGGGTATGCCACTATTTTGGGGCTTAATACAGCAAAAATCGTTGGCCAGGGTTTATAAAGGTGATAATGTGTCTTATTTTTCATGTAAGCCGTTGTCTTGCTATAAGACAAGTTAAAAGAGGAGATGATACATGCTACACGGATCCATTGACTTTCACTAGCTTAGCGACATACTCCCTCTTTTAACTTGTCTTAAAGCAAGACAACGCTTAACATGAAAAAAAAACCACTTTACCACCTTTATAAACCCCAGCTAACGATTTTAACTGTATTAAGCTCCAAAATAGTGGTATACCCCTATAAATGTCTCTGTTTTACCCATTAGCTATTTGATCTTGTTAGCATGAGAACAGAATACGACAATATTCAGATAATAATGCTGCCCTACTAAGGCAAAAGACAGTAACTCACCAGAGTGTGAAACTGAGAAAAATGATGTTAAAGTTATCTAAAAATAAATTAATGTCACCACAATCTGGTTATAGCTACAAAGCTGTAATTTTCACAGTTTGTAGTGTATGCCTGCCTACATCTATTCATAAAAAATAATTTTACAAATAGTTAACCTTTGACCCTTTTTTGGAAGTTACTGTGTTCTGCCGTAGCATTGCCCCCGGAATGACAATTAGTCATACTAAGGCAGAAGACAGTAACTTCCATTTTAAATCTGAATAATAAGCAACAAATACAACTTTCACATATAATTTAAGCAGTATACACACTATTAGAGTCATTATGACAAAATGTCATGTTTATTAACATATAAATTGTTAATAATAATAATAATATAATTATAAATGGGTTTTGTGTGTGTATTTGTATTTCATACTACCTCAAATAGTAGTTACACACATTACCTAGCAGGCTGATCATGTTTCATAATATAATAGTTTCATTTTATATTTTTTGGATTATTTACATGACTGAAATTTAAAGAAGGAGTTTTAACTGTTAACAGATGAACAGTAACTGAAGTTACTGTGTTCTGCCTCAGTTTGGAACACCAGAGTTCCAGAATTCTGCAGGTCCAGAGCAGAAGGCAAAAAGCAGTAACTGAAGTTACTGTCTTCTGCCTTAGTTTACCCAAAGGATTTTCAGCTTGTTTTACTTTACACCTTTTTTTACCCTCAAAACAACTGATTTCAAACTCCATGTTTGTTACCATGATAAAACTGATGCTTATTATTGCAAATATGACAAAAAAAATTTGAAGTTACTGCCTTTTGCCTTAGCAGGGCAGAATGTATTTCCCTTTTTCATATGATGCTTTGAACTGTCTGAAAGTCCTAGATATAATAATTGGATGTAATATGTATGTAATTGCCGTTTCTCGGAATAACAAGCACATCAATCATTTATTTGTTATGTTTTTACCCCTCAGCCTTCCAGTCAAACACATACTACTTCCCTTGATCACTTGTACCAGTGTGTACTCTAGTTTGTCCTTTTGTGAAACGCAATTTCTTGGAATAGAATATGTACATGTGCGGTAGGCCGAAAGAAAAGAAGATCAAGATCAGAAGGATAACAAAAGGAATCATCAGACAATTGTCTTGTCGTGGCTGAACGATATTGATGACATTTTGCCAAGTACTGAATGTGCAATATAGATTAAAAAAATGTCTAGATGCTTATGTGTGATAATAGATTTCTAATACCTCCAACCATTAGCCCTGACAATCCCTCCTTCCAACTCAAGCTCTTGACACTGTCAGTGTTAAACGGTGTGGCACATAACAAATGCACTGCATAAATCTAACACCATTTAATTGTCATCCCTTGACACTGACATTCAACTCTGTAGAGTCCTTAAGCGAGTGGAAAAAGGAAACCATGGAAAAGGAAAGCCATGAGACAACATGTTAAAGAAGATCAGCATAGATTGTACACAAGAAGGCTGAATACAATACAATTCCTAGACTTGGCTCACATGACATAAACATGAATATGGTAGCCTACATATATTTATAACCAATATTGACACATGGAAAGCACAAAATACTCCATTGGTATTTCAGTACTATCTGGCAGTAACATTTCTTCCCCACAAGGATAGTTTAGCAAGAACACACACACACACACACACACACACACACACACACACACACACACACACACACACACACACACACACACACACACACACACACACACACACACACACACACACACACACATTAATGGTTGAGGTCATGCATGAGTAGCTCACACATATGACAGAAGCGGTCAGACAGAAGCACATTCTCACATGCAGTAACCATTAACCGTACAAGCAAACATGCATTTTATCTGTCACAGACACGGACAGACAGATAGATGGGCAGACAGACAGACAGACAGACAGACAGACAGACAGACAGACAGACAGACAGACAGACAGACAGACAGGCAGACAGGCAGGCAGACAGGCACATGCACACACACACACACATGTAATAGACACATACACAGCACATGCATCATCTCAGCTGTGAAACCATTAACTTGGACTTCCACTGACACATTCACACATACTAACACGTGCATATATGGTCACACATCCAATGTGTCATGTATGTAGGCTACATAATGGTGATAACATGTATATTGATAGCTTGCATTTGTATGTGCAACAACATGTTTACACGTCCAGAGATAAATATACAGTACAGACATGTGCTTGTTATCTGCCATGGACATAACAAAAGACTTGTGCATGTTGACACACACACACACACACACACACACACACACACACACACACACACACACACACACACACACACACACACACACACACACACACGCACACACACACACACACACACACACACGCAAACACACACACACACACGCACACACACGCACACAACATGTGCTAAGTGCATAATGAAAGCTACTGTTAGGGTAGACTGTTTTAGCGCAGTGTACAGAACACCGGGGACAGGAAATGGAATAATGCAGACACAAACACTAACATACAAAAAAAAACCAGCTCTGTTTTCTTAATTTCTCCTAAGAGCTTGACAGAAGTAATCATATAGCATAAAAGTCAGGCATGTAAAAATGACCTTGAGCAAAGAAAAAAAAATAGAGTCTACCAATGAAATAATATCTAGTGGTGTATTTCCTTAAAGGGGTATGCCACTATTTTGGGGCTTAATACAGTTAAAATCGTTGGCTGGGTTTTATAAAGGTGGTAAAGTGTCTTATTTTTCATGTAAGCCGTTGTCTTGCTTTAAGACAAGTTAAAAGAGGGAGCATGTCGCTAAGCTAGTGAAAGTCAATGGATCCGTGTAGCATGCGACATGCTCCCTCTTTTACAGTAACTGGTCTTACCAGTTTTTCTTGATTGGTTTGGCTAATTTCTCAAAACTGAGATGAAATTCTCAAAACGACACGGACAAATCTCCAAACCAACTAATTCCCCACATCAGAATGGCATTTTTCATTGCTTTCATCAAATTTCAAATGCTTTGTACATGTCTCAAATGTTTAGTACATCTCGGCAGATGGCTATATTCAAGTACCCTACAGTTGACACATTAAGCATACATTTAGCACATTTTCCAAATAAATTGACCTGTCTTATCTACACGAATTTTTAGACAATTCTCAGTCTAATGGTTGCCCTCTCCAAAACATGTCAGTATGATTTCATTGTGTGAGTCATCATGTGAAAAGTAGTCTACACAATTGTCAAAACAGTCAAGGACATAATATTTTAAGAATTTCTTTACTGTAAACAGTAAATTCATGACAGTGTTCAACAGGTCAGATGATATTGTAACTTTACTAGTTTGTAGACAATAATTTTACAACCGTGTATACTACAGTTTCCTCTGTTATTTGGTTAATTTCTTGACATTTTTTTCAAACGGCATTCTGTGGAAGGAATTTAGTTTCGACACACGGGTAAACTGTTTTTGGAGTGATATGAGCAAGTGATGAGGATCCATGGCGTTATGCGTTATGTTTATTTTGACAGAATGACTAAATGAATGCAAATGAGCCAAACCAATTGAGAAGGATATATGCCATTTTTATGGTACTGACTATTTATGTGGGAGAAGGTTTAGTGCTGATGCAAGAATGAGCTGTTTTGGGAGGTGTATGAGATTTTGCTCGTTATCTGAACTGTTGTGCAGAAGTGTAAGAATGTTTAGCCAAATGACCCAATATTTATAGAAATGTCATCTCGGTTTCAAGAAATTAGCCAAACCAATCGAGAAAAAACTGTAAAGCAAGACAACGGCTTACATGAAAAATAAGACACTTTACAACCTTTATAAACTCCAGCCAACGATTTTAACTGTATTAAGCCCCAAAATAGTGGCATACCCCTTTAACTGACATGAGGTTATTTCAAACCAATTATCCATTTATCTCGCTCAACGCTAATGTAGAAGAACTGCATCAAAACCAACCAGAGGGCTGGTTTAGGATCATTTACCCCTCTTCCAGGCCTCGTCCAGACAAACAGACAGACAGACAGACTCACCGCAGCAGCATGGTGAATCACACAGACACAGACACAGACACAGTGCTCTTTTCTCCAGCCAGAGCGGAGTGATATGCAATTACATCTTTTTAAAGCAGCACTTATCTGGTCTACCTGGGAAATGGGCTGCGTTTAGGGCCAGACGTGGGCGTTTGAGTGGGAATTATCTCGATGCTTTTTTTCCCACACTTTTGATTGAGGATCTTTTTTTATTCGTGTGTTTGTTTGTTTCTTTACTTTTTTTAAAGCCTATTCTCCCCAAGCTGTTTGTTTGGTAAATGGTATGCATCTCTGGTATGTTTGCTCGCTGAAGATCTATGTAGCCGGTTTAAGGAGTAGGCATGCACTGTACAGTAGAGTATTTGCTTATCCCCAGCAGGCTTGTGGGTTTTTTGTCTACACAGTGTCTGTTCAGCTATGCAAAATGCATATAGAGAATGTACAGAAATGCCATTTTGCTGTCTGGCAAATTTACGATTAGCGGGGCTTTTAGGAAAGTGAAAGTGCTTGCTCGATCACTACAGTAACTCTCTCTCTCTCTCTCTCTCTCTCTCTCTCTCTCTCTCTCTCTCTCTCTCTCTCTCTCTCTCTCTCTCTCTCCCTTCAGGACAAGCAGGGGAAGGGAAGGGAAGGGAAGGGAGGGGAAAATAGCTGACGACTGCTTTTAAAACTCCAGTCTAATGTTGACTTTCTGATGCCGCAGCGGTCCAAGTTGTATGTCTCCCATGGCAGCTCTGAGCAATTTCCTCCTCAGTCTTTCTTGATCGGACCATCAAACATTACTGCTTCACGTGTTTTTCTTTCATTCTTTTTTTTTCACTCCTTTTAGCTGCTGCCACTTCCTCCATCATCACGTCACTGCAGGTAGGTTGGTTGGCCTATCTATAGTGATTACAGCTCTCCTCTATAAATACACACACACACACACACACACACACACACACACACACACACACACACACACACACACACACACACACACACACACACACACACACACACACACACACACACACACACACACACACACACACACACACACGTATACATGCAAAGATGAGTGCCTTGATGTATCAAACATGTATACCTTTTAGCTGTAGTTAGAGTCATTCGCCTGCTGACATTTGTCGGAAGGTGGCTAGGCCGCCTCTGCTCTATTTGCATGCACTAATAGCATGGGTGAGCTGTCACAGCTTTTTGCTACGCAACACGGCAAAAGAGGTGGAATTCAGGTAAAGTTCATCTGTGAAAAAAGAGAGAAAAGCACAGAGAAAGAGAGAGAGAGAGAGAGAGAGAGAGAGAGAGAGAGAGAGAGAGAGAGAGAGAGAGAAAGAGGGAGTCCAAAATTAGGCTTATACAGCCAGTGAGAGGATCACGCAATCACGGAGTGTTTTTTTTATTAAAGTGGATGTTTTTCCACCCTCGGTACACAATCGCAGCAGGAAAGATGAGGTAACAGGCCAGGCTAATGACTGTGTTTAAAAACAACAAGTTTTCACTGCAATTATTTTTCTGGCAGGTAGATAATTAGTGAATGCACAAAATGAATGAATGAATGGATGGATGGATGGATGGATGGATGGATGGATGAATGAATGAATGAATGAATGAATGAATGAATGAATGAATGAATGAATGGATGGATGGATGGATGGATGGATGGATGGATGGATGGATGGATGGATGGATGGATGGATGGATGGATGGATGGATGGACGGACACACAGAGAGTCAGAATAACATGGTGCATCTACCCATAGGCACTCAGTTGGGGAATGGATTAGACATGAGAAGAAGGCATGGATGACTGAGGTGGGGTGTGAAGTGATTAAGTGAATAAGCCCAAGACTAAGCGAGGTAGGAGAGGCTTCAGGGAGCAAGTGGAGAACATGTATGCACAAAGCTACTTAGCGAATCCCCTACCTAAACGCTGTGAAAACCAACACCAGTGAAGAGACACTGACAGAACACTATCACCCACACACACCACACCACCCCACACACACGCTCTACCTCCACCACCTCCACCCTTTCCCTTCTCTTCTCTCTACCCAGGGGTGCCGACGGAGGGATGGGGGGGTGGGGGACAAATGGAACAGTTGTCCCAGGCCCAGAGAGAGAGAGAGAGAGAGAGGGCCCAGAATTGGGTCCTCATTACATTGTATGTATTGGGTTAGGGGGCCCTTTCAGACAACTTTGTCCCGGGCCTGGCCAAAGCGTTCAGCAGCTGCCCTGTTTCTACCCACCCATTACTCCACACCCACTCACCCCTCTCTCTCCTCTTTCTATCATACTGCACGCCAGTGGTTCCCAAACATTCTCAGCGGGGACGGCCCTTTTGGACTTAAAGGTACACTGTGCAGGAAATGGTCAAAAAGGGTACTGCAACTATGCTGCTCAATGAAACTGGGCTGCCTATTGCCAAATTTGATCTTTACATGAAAGTCAACTAAGTAATAAACAAATATTTTCTAGTATGGTACAAAGCGGATTCCAAAAAAGTTGGGACACTTGGTATTTTATGAATAAAATCAAAATGCTGGCATTTTCAAAACATTCAATATGTTAATAAGGTAGAGCATTGTGTACAGACAACATATCAGTTGTTAAAGTCAAGCAGAATGATTGTTTTGGGGTAATTATGTGATCATTTAAAATTTCACCCTTGCAACAAATTCCAAAAAAGTTGGGACAGGGCCAATAAAATGCTTTTTATTTTGGATAAGACTTAACACAACACAAGGAAGGAGACTTAACATGTAAATACTTTGACTGATGGCATGATTTTATTTAAAAAATAGACATTTTGATGTGTGAGACATGATTTCAGCAGCTCAACTGATAGGTGTGTTCTTCGACTTGTTTACCTTCTTGTTATGCTTAATACGTGGCATATCCTCACTGCAAGAAAACAATTTTGTCACCTGTTTACTCTTATGATGGAACCAGACTGTTGGAACATTGTAGAGATTGAAATTTGCCATCATTATGGGGCAGTATCTAAAGACTGTGCTCCAAAATATAATGCCTTGGTAGCTATGTATGCTGTTTAAAGTCTGAGTATATCATTCAGCCCTCATTTTAATGCTCTACATGAGTAAGAAGACCATAACCAAGGCATCTCTGCACCCCTTTACCATCATATATGCAGTCTTTCAGACTGACCACTAAATCAAGCTGAAGCATTCATTTTCTTCATAACCTGGAGGGTGCATGACTCCATGATTTTAAAAAAGAATGAAATATTTTCCATTCTGTAATCAGAGGACAGTTTCACATGTCTCCTAGGTCCATCTAGAATGAGCTTTGCCACTTCCAGCACTGTTTAATGTCTGCATCATGTGCCTTGATCAAGTGTTGTGTTTATGGTCATTTTTTCAACAGCTGTCATTGTTGGAGTGTCATAGTTTGCTTATTGACGATGGGTATGTCATGATGTCATAACTCGTGCAATGATTTCACAGAACTCTAAATTACAGAAATAGGCCTTATATGCCTGCAATTTTGAGAATTCAATCTTTCTGTGTAATAGATCAGTTATTAGTCCCTCAAAATCTTCGCATCTGAGTGCCACAGCCTCTCTGTGATGGTATTTTATCTGTGCATTCATGTTGGCAGTCAATATAGTTCCTTTCAAAATATTCCTCCTTGTGTTATTTTTTGAATTATTCAACTATTACAACATTTTTTGGCCCTGTCCCAACTTTTTTGAGATTTGTTGCATGGGTCGAATTTTAAATGACCACATATTTCCCTCAAAACAATGCTTTTGCCTCATTTTAACTGTTCCTATGTTGACCTTGTGCCATTGTGCATCTTATGCATGGATTGAATGTTTTGAAAATGCCAGCATTTTGATTTTATTCACAAAATACCAAGTGTCCCAACTTTTTTGGAATCCGCTTTGTAGTATGGCCCAAGTACAGTCATTTTTGCAGCTAAAAAAGGCTATTTCTGGAAATTAAAAATGGCGGACCATGGAGAAGATCCCCCTTTTCATGTATGAAAAGTGCAATTTTTCCAGTCATAATGAAAATTTAGAATTTGATGGTGGTGCATTAGTGAATGGGCAGCATGAATTCTGAAAATAAACAACGAAAAATCTCACACAGTGTCCCTTTAACAATATTTTCATCATCCATCCATGCATGACACCCCTCCACCCACCTCCCTCCCTCTGATCTTCCCTATTATCTGACCATAATCCATCCATTCATACCCTCTTCCCTCCCACTCTCTCTATCCATCATACATCCATCCTTCCCACCTATACACCCAGTCTTCCTGTGACCCCTTTTCCCTACCCTTCCAATCAAGCTGTTAGGGTCCACTACCCACTATGGTCCTCACACTACCGTCCATTCCTATCCTATCTCTCCATCTTCCTTCCATGCCCTCACAAGTTAACTCTACCCAACTACACTCCTCACACCTCCACCCTCTCTCCCCTCTCCATCATACATCCACACACCGACTACACTCCTCACACCTCCACCCTCTCTCCCCTCTCCATCATACATCCACACACCGACTACTTCTCCTCACACCTCCACCCTCTCTCCCCTCTCCATCATACATCCACACACCGACTACTTCTCCTCACACCTCCACCCTCTCTCCCCTCTCCATCATACATCCACACACCAACTACACTCCTCACACCTCCACCCTCTCTCCTCTCTCCATCATACATCCATCCATCCATCTACACTACACTCCTCACACCTCCACCTCACAGGGCAGTCATGGGTGAGCGGTTAGGGCGTCAGACTTGCATCCCAGAGGTTGCCGGTTTGACTCCCGACCCGCCAGGTTGGTGGGGGGAGTAATCAACCAGTGCTCTCCCCCATCCTCCTCCATGACTGAAGTACCCTGAGCATGGTACCGTCCCACCGCACTGCTCCCCATGGGGTGCCACTGAGGGCTGCCCCCTTGCACGAGTGAGGCATAAATGCAATTTTGCGGTGTGCAGTGTTCACTTGTTTGCTGCGGTGTGCTGTGTCACAATGACAATGGGAGTTGGAGTTTCCCA
>NC_085859.1:10941478-11006478 GCF_034702125.1 Engraulis encrasicolus
TCACTCAGTTGTCCAATATCTGTTTAATAAGTCGTTTTCAGATACCCATGGTTTTACTAATCTGAAATTGCAACCCTGAGGCGTAGCCAAGATGGCCACCGAGTGAAATGACTTATTCTAAGTGACTTTGGCACAGAACTGGTAGATTGCAGGGCAGCGGTGTGCCCCGCACCCTTGTGGGGCCCTATTTTCAGAAAGTTAAGAAAATGCCCACGAGGGTGCGGGGCCCACTGGGAAATGCACTACTTAGATTACAGATTTAGCAAGGACACATGCAACAAACCTTCCAATTGACCTTTCAGTCAATTCCATGGTTCTCACCATTGAAATGAATGCAAACCACAGGGTAAATTGCCTAAGCCTTGAATGACATGCATCATATTAACACTCATGCACAATAACACACTAGGCTATCTTTAACGTTGTGGTAAATTTGCTGGTAGAACAGTCCATTTTGGAAAGCTGTCTGTTATTTACGCTGGCTGTCATGGCTTGGTCAGAAGAAACAAATGCCGTTTTACTTCTAGACACTTTATTCTCCTGCCAGCAACGCCATCCATATTGTTGCAATCCACACCCTGCACTTTTCATTGTGAGCTTCGGAAATGGAGAGAATCTCTCTCCCAGGACTCCTAACTTGTTGGATATCGGCTTTTGTATCCCCTGAAAGGTCAATTGATACTACTAAATGACCTTGCTACCTCAAGCAAGTTGACAATGTGCAGTGCTTGAAGTGCATGTCTCATCGTCATACAATGGTTACCTTACACTCTTATTGTTGCTTAGAGACTTGTGCCAAATCTGGTATTGAATGTGGTTAAGACGTCATTCACTTTACAATATTGTACCTAGTGTACCTACCTTCTGTTACAATCACCAGTCACACTTCGATCTTCTAGAGAGTAGACAAAAGAGAAAGTCTTCTTCCCCATTTCTTGAAGCATTTCTCCTCCATCATGCAGTGCACTGTTGGGCTTGGCTGGAGATACTCACAAGGCTCAGCTGCGGCGTGGTGTAGACAGAGCTGCAGTGGTGTGGTGACATATTGATTTGTGAGTCCAGAGCCGGGGATGTCAGGCCTCATAGTAAGCTGTCAGTGACTTCACCGGAGGACTGACACGTCCTCTCTCCCCTTCATTTCCCCGCGACTGTGGAGACGGAAATACAACCCTGGCTATCAGCACCAGGGTCTTCTGTTGTGAATGCTAATGCACCAACACCCACTTGGAAAGGGAGTTGTGGTGTAAACATACACAAAAACACCACTGAAACGTACAAACAAACTATCTAAACTAATATTGTTCATAGTCACTGTAATGTATTTTTTATAATTCTGGATTATTTTTAGCATTTTGACCTGTACCACAGCATGAACACTAGTTTGTTCAAAATACTGTCTGCACGTCTAACTGCTGTAACTTAGTCATATCTGTACAGTATGTACGGAATACCCAAGTATCCTTTTGTGAGTCAAGTCAGAATACGGTGATAATTTCCTGAAAGGTTGGACAGTTTTGCAAGTCACTGCGTTCCAGATTTACTCAGACAGCCTCTTCATAAATCCCACGGAAATGTCTCACCCACTTCTCTCCATAAAATGAATAACATTCAGTTTCATTAAAAAGAGTACATTCGGTGGCAAAGTCAAATTTATATTCAGATGATATGTGGTGGCTCAATTAAAAATTATGAGGAGGTATGGTGATTTGGCAGGCCTGCTGCACCTATCAATCGGAGAAACTTCTGACACACTAAGTGAATTACACTCAGACAACGGCCCCTGTTTGTCCCCCATCATGGCCTTGTGACTCAATCCAAATGAGGTAATGTGGTCCCTCGGGGTGATATGACAGGGCTAGAGTTCCTGGTGTGTTTATACTGCAGGCCAACTGAAAATTCTAAATGGAATGGTAGCTGTGGTAACCCATTCAAAAATGACCTGTAAGCACCAGGGCTAACTGGTGGCCCTGTCAGTTGAGGAGGGACTGTTACCTGGACAACAGTTCTTGGTTTGGCCCAGTTCTGTATAAGTTCAGGCAGTATAAACTGGTACAGGGGCTGGGCTTAAGTTCCTGGCCTTAAGTTACTGGGTCAATGGCCCGCAGTATAAACTGGGCTATTATATGGAACTGATTGGAGCCTCTCAGTGCACCATACTGCCCAGCATTGCCCTACAGTATGCACACACAAAGCCATCCCACTGCAAACTGTTCTCTGTCATGGGTCCCCAATGGTGGAATAAGCAACCAGCTGCGACAAGAGTGTAGTCATCTTCCTTGTCAGGGGTGTCGTTCGGGGGGGGTTAAGTGTGATTGAGTCACCAGGTCCCCTTGTAGACTTTTCAATCGACATTTTTATTAACATAGCTTTTGTGTATGGGTGAATGTGTGGTACCATTGGAAAGGTCTCTGTC
Organism: Engraulis encrasicolus; assembly: GCF_034702125.1. Lineage (NCBI taxonomy): Eukaryota > Metazoa > Chordata > Actinopteri > Clupeiformes > Engraulidae > Engraulis > Engraulis encrasicolus. The sequence goes on from NC_085859.1 coordinate 10,943,892, forward strand.
TGCCCTGTCAAACGGTATGTGTCTGCCCTGTCAAACGGTATGTGTATGAAACGTGTGTGTCCCTCACTCGGCAATAACATCAACAAAAATTAGTTGCAAAATTAACTGTCCATCAGTAGACAATCAATTTCTTTGTGCATCCTGCAGCATATACATGCCATGTCATATCCTGACAGAATATTCATGCCAATTGATCAATATCAGTATTACTTAAAGGTAGAGTTTGTTTTAGTAGTTTATATCCAGAATTTCTGCAACCCATTCACAAGTATTCTGAGTATACCTGGAAATCTATATTTTCCATACTTCCATGCTTTTTTCTATTTTGTCAGATCAGTAGATGTTAGTTTATTCTAGTACATATTAACCCTTATGTTGTGTTCGGGTCATTTTTGACCCATTTTCAAGTTTTAGTGTGAAAAAAACACACTTTCCTTTATTTTCTTGGAATAAGGCTTCATCTAATCCTCAGTCACAATCATTTCAACACAAAAAAAATATGTTTTATCATGTTAGTAAATTTTAAAGGTCCAAAAAAAAAGAAGTTACATCTGTTGTGTTCGGGGGTCAAAATTGACCCGGTATAGATTTTTGGTTGTTTTATGCATTTCTGAAAAGCTGTTGGTTGCCCTTTGTCCAACAGCTTGGTGATTTATGGTGAGGAAAATATATTTCTTGCCTGAACTTTTTTTTGCCAGCTTTTTGATATTACAAATCCAATATGGCCGCCGGACAGTCCCATACACTACAATATGTCATATCTCCTGTTGTGAAAGGAGTACAGATGTATTTCTGGTGTCTACTCATATGTTTTCATGGTCAGGGAATCCATTTCTGCATTATATAATGAGATTTTTTGCACATTTGTTTGCAAAATACATTTTTGCACATTATTTTTTTTCCAAAAAACGTATCAAAAATTCATACGGGCACCCAAACCTGTAGAACTGGTCTTATACTTTCCATAAAGTTGATGTGGCAATGACATAATGGTCCATGTTCATGGCATAGGGGATTCAGATGAATAGTGTGACTTTTTTCATGTTCATTGAGGTGTTCATTTCCAATACCTTTGCATTAGATTGGCGGAATAGCTGTGACTCTGACAGAATTGTTATTTTGTATATTTACCACACTAAAATCATATAAATATTGAAAAACACCAAGTCAACATATTTAAACATTAATTTTATGCACTGAAAAACTAATTTAGTTGACATTTGATCTTTATCCTGCTAAAAATCTCTCTGGGTTGGTTTGGACCCGAACACCACAAATGCCACTCTTGATGATATTTTTTAATATTAGAGAAAAACTAATAAAATAAATTTGGGGATTGTTGTACTCTCATATCAGCTGTAATACATGGACAACATAATCACTAATTGTATCACTTTGGGAGGTATTAATAGTGAATTTATGCAGATTTTGATAGTTTTGGTCATCGAAAACGATTTGCATAATGTAAGATAAAGATCTTTAAAGTCAAAAAGATGAATACATCAAGTAATATTTCCATGTATATGAATACATACCAAGTTAGCCATGAGATGAAAAACAATATTTGATGATAACTAGTGTTTTTAGGTATTTTATAGCTGAGTTTTGTTATCACGGGTCAAAAATGACCCGAACACCACAGGTTTATGCAGCTTATGAACACAACACAAGGGTTAATTGAAATATCAAAGTTGTGAATGGGCATGCATTTTCAAAATAAATTACAAAAATGGCCTATTCCTTTAAATGTGCACTGTGTAATATTTTTAGTAGTTTATTTCCAGAATTGGTGTTCACAAATGTAACCTTTTTCATGAATACTTTGCACCACCATCAAATTCTAAGTATTCATTATTTCATACAGGAAAAAGGGGATCCTGCAGTGCACCTTTAAAAAAAATTGGCGCGCTGCACGCGCACTATCAGCCTCCCTTATTTCAAACTCCTGGCTACAGCCATGGTGGCACCCCTTTTCACTACCAACTACCCTGAGGAATGCCTCGCACCACCAGACATGCCAGGACACCAGAGCATGTTCACAACCAGCTGCACCCAAATCCTTACACCAGAGCATGTTCACAACCAGCTGCACCCAAATCCTTAGGATCACGTGTCCTTAGTTTGTTCATCCGTCCATCGCGCCTGGCTCCAACCAGTTATCTTCTCCCTCCATGGAGAACACTGTCCCTGTCTCTCTCCAGAGCCTTTGCCACCACTGTCTCTGTCAACGCTTTTAAATACTTTTCCCAAAATTGCAGCATCACGGTCCCTCCCTAGCCTGGTCGAAAAGCCGACTGTTGACTCAATCAGTCTGCCAAAAGCCATGAGGAATCTCCGTGGAGGGTGGTAGATAATCTGATCTTACTCTATCATTTAAATTCATTGGAGTTCCGAATTCAAATTAAAACCCATATTGTGCTTTATTAGCATGACTGTTACGATATAGCATCGCAAAAGCATACAAATAGCAAAACAAATTAAGTGAATATAGTTACCTTAACCAATCGGTAACGGATCTCGCGGATGAGTTCTGCGTCACCACTCTCAACTCTTTGCTGATTGGCTAAACACTGAGAGAACCGAGCTGGAGGCTTTTGCCAGACAATAGAGCTCTTCAGCGTTGACGTCAACTTGTATGCGGCGTTTGGACTACCGGTTCCATGGCGATTTTTTACATTGCAAAACGCCATAGAGATTCAGGTTTGGCAAAAATATAAGTTGCACGGCAACAACGAACATTAGCGTGTCCCCGCATCCCTTTCTCATTAGTGGAACGGATCGTATCATCATGTTGGTGTATTCACATGTTAAATCATGACGATTATAATTCAATATTACTAACCCCTTTCTGATCATTAAAACTTCCGAACTACATACTTTCCTTTGGTTGCCATGGTTACAACCCTCCGCACGTACATGCCGTTAGATACAGGCGCCGCTTCTGTAGTCGCCAAAAGCTTCCGGGTTTAGCATATGGACGCAAATAGTATTTATGTCGAAGTTTGACACAAAATGATCAACCATGTCATACCTACAGCCTATTTTTAACACCCTCGACAGTTTGCGGGGGTTCGCTAAGCGCGTGCTTGCACTCGGAGCTTATTTGAAATTTACCCCTATTCATTCCCAATGGAGGCCGGAAGCCGATAGGAACCAGGACGTCCTTAAATGCTAACATGAAAGACTACAATCTACTACATGCTTCCGCTTCCGCTGAAGAACTCTATGTGCGGAGCCAAAATCTTTGGCTGGAGTACATAGGATGGCGTCGCAAGGCTAGTCCCTCCCCACACCCTCATCCACTTGTGCTGTTGTGTCCGTTTCCTGTGTTTGTGGGGTGTGTCGCAAAGCAAACGGGGGCTGCCATGCTGTTTACACTGTTTGTGTAAATGTCTTACCCCGGCTTGCAAAATCCAAATTTCAGTTCCCCCAATTTAATCGTTGTCACCCCTCTTCTCCTCAGAGACAGTTGACCTTCATAACAAACTAACGTTGCTCACACTCACGTATGCTGATGATTATAATTTTGACAAAAGTGCTGCCCACTGTATGTGTCTATATACTGTATGTAATGGAATGTAATGTAATGAAGTTATGAAAGCATTCTAAAACGCATGGCCAAAGCGTTTTTTTAAAATATATATCCATATACTTGTAAACAACCTCTAGTACAAACCTATCTGGTCAATAAAGTGTCTTGAATAAAGTTGCTGCGTGATCTGTGGGAGGAATGACTCGACCCATGAATGCTTGCATGAATAACCTTGCTCATAGGCCACATTAGAAAATAGATTATGTTATTGAGAAGCACAGAGTGCAAATAGTGTGAAAATCTGTGTCATATAACAGAGGCCACAGTGTCTGTGAATAACAAACACTGTGGTTAAAGGAGCATTTCAGTGGATGCGCACAGTACAAACTGGTGGAAACACAAGAGTAATGGAGAATGGCAGGCTACTTAACCGTAATGACAGGACAAAGCAGAGAGAAACTCAGTCGATGAATAGCCCATGTTTGCCAATGAATCTAAATCACGTAACACCCTATAACACCAAAGACTTCAACATTCCACTATTCTGAGAAGGACAAACGGGAAGGGCATTTCAAGAAGAAGACAAATTGGGAATTACCGAGGGACTTGACTAACAGGGGCAGACATGCAAAAGAAATGGAAAGAAAACGCAGATAAGCATGAATGAGTACAGTGTCTTCGACCACTGAAGGAAAATCCTTTAACTGTTTTGTCAGGACATATACAGAGCAGATGCACCCTACACTGGAGAAAAGTCCATTAGAATGGAATGACAAATGTCCTTTGCCGAGTGATTATTGTCATGGTGGCAAGGCTTAATCTCCTAGATCCGGGGGCAGCCATCCATCACTGGGTGGACAAACATATACGCTGCGCGCACATTTGCACAAGAGTACACACCCACCCTCCTCTGCTCTGCAGCTCTTGATGTCTGCCTCCATTTCTCATCTGTCCTGCTCTCTGTCCCGGTCCCTCCATCTCTATCTCGCTCTGGCTGTCTGTCTGTCTTTCCCTCCCTCTGTCTGTCTGTCTGTCTGTCTGTCTGTCTGTCTGTCTGTCTGTCTGTCTGTCTGTCTGTCTGTCTGTCTCTCATACATACACCAACAGACAGGCACCAACGCATCCAACTAAGGTTTCTGTGATATGTATCCTGCTATGTATGTCCAATCGTTTCCAAATATGATGACATGATTTTGTATTTTAGTCTAGGCAGAATTTCTGAAAATGTGCTTATTTAAGGTCCTGAAGGCAAATCATGTTAATTTTTGGTATACAACTGATTTAGGGGTATTGAAGGGTGCTGAATCCAAATCTGCTGTATACCGGGCGCAAAAATGTACGGAAATGCCTCAAACGAGCAAAATCCAATATGGCCGCCGACACCAGGTTAAAATCTCGCAATCCCTTTTCTTTTTGACTAAACAAGGTATGAATATGAAAATAAGACTTATTTTTAAGTTTCCATATATGGGGAACCCTATTCTGTCATCAGATTTAAGGTCAGATTTGAAGAAAATGCTTATATAATTGACAAGCAGCTTTTTTAAAACAGGGAGCCTCATATTGTCAACGATTTTTAGCATTATGATCAAACTTTCAAGATCCACAGAAAATAATGTCTGATGTCTTTGTGAACATCAATACTACCAAAACCTGCACTGAACTGTCTACTTTCACCTGAAAAAAGAAGTTTGTGTCTACCTATTTCCATTCTTTAGTTATTGGCAGTAGAACATGGGATGACACCACCAAAAAAGCACTGTTTTTTGACCCAAAAATGGTACACTTCTCTGTGTCCATATTTTTGCTTCCAGGATAAAGTGTCTTTTTAGTGTTCATGTTTGGTTTACAGCATTTCCATGGGTTTTGAAAGATGCTTAACTCAAATCTGCTGTATACCAGGCTCAAAAAAATCCCATAGTACCTCAAAATGAAGGAATCCAATATGGCCGCCGTCACCAGAGATATACAGTACATGTCTTTGATTAAACAAGGTCAACTCTTAAATATATTGTGCCAGCTATAGGTTTTCATACATGAGGAATTCATTGCTGTGCTCGGGTTTAAGATTTCCCCCATTTCAATTTAATTCGGCATTAATTAAATGTATTAGTCTTAGATAAAATACCTTGTTTTCGAATATGCCCCCGGTAGAGTCCATTACAATACGAACAATGTCACTGAAAAGACAACACTTACTACCCACATACACTACATTCACTCCCTCATTCCCACCCTGTCGCCACTGTTAATGTACATAACAATCAAGCATAACATGGCAATGTTTGGACGGACCACAAATGTGGCAGAGAAGACATTCTTATTGGAACACCAACGTACACATACGTACGTATACAGGCACTTTAATATACACTCGGGCAGATTTCAATTCAATAATTAAGGCATTATACCATGATGAAATGTTTCCATCTCAAACCACCTTCCATGCTCTCATCTTTTCAACCATAAAAGTAAGTGCACATACGAGTCTGCCTAAATAATTATTTTTATACAACTTTACAATGGAAATCACTGTTTGCCAATTTTATTGATGTGCTCATTCAATCTATGAATAAAGGAGGATCGAGTGGCGAGCTGATGTGTAGAATAGAATAGAATAGATTGGAATAGAATAGAATAGAATGGTGTTTGTCACTATGCACATGTTCAATGAGATTGAAAGCAACACACTTCAGAGCACACATTTAATTCACAAAACAGTTTAGGTGAGCAGAATATACAATTAGTAGTGCCAAAAAAACACAAACAGAGCAGGGAGTGCATACTGTGTGTGTGTGTGTGTGTGTGTGTGTGTGTGTGTGTGTGTGTGTGTGTGTGTGTGTGTGTGTGTGTGTGTGTGTGTGTGTGTGTGTGTGTGAATATATACACAGAGGACATACTCATGTATTGGTAGTTATGTCATACTCATTGGTATCCAAAAGTTATTGCATCGATTGTCTTGCTCAATGTAGATATTACAGTAGCGGTGGCCCACTCTGCGACAAACACAACCATTTTACATGACTCGTGTTCATTCTGTATTACGGTACTTCAAACCTCAGTTCAATATGTTGTGCTGTATCAATTAGTCTATTGCAGAACACCAGATGGATGGAAAGAGATCAGGGATCAGATTGAAGGATACCAATTGAATGGTCATTCTGTGCATGTGTGTGTGAAATGTGGTTATGGCCCTATGTTGAGTTGTTTGGTCCTTGCTTTGACACACCTGTACCAAGAGGACAGCAAGGCAAATTGCTGAGGACCGGGTTGGAGGCTGTCCTAGATAATGTTTTACCTCTGTTGATGCAGCAGGAGGATTAGAGAGGGGATAAGTTTGTTCCTCCTGTAGGTGTGCCTCCTGAAGGCCGCAATTATCTCTTTGGTTTTCTTTGCATTCAAAGATACAGAAATTATTCTCTGTATACCAGACTGCCACCTTTTGCTACGCCATAGGCATAGAGGTCCAAAAGAGTGAATTTATTTAAAGAAATCCTTGCACTTATGACACATTTTGTGTCACATTTGTCTGAGCTGCACTTTAACTATTCACAGATTCGAAAAGTGACTCATTGGAGCAGCCATTGTTGCTGAAAGAATTGCTTTTTCACTTATTTAACTTCTCACCACCATACATTTTGACTATGTCACATCTCTGAAAAATCAGTGATTCTGATTGGTTCTACAGCATTGTGGTTTGGGATCAGGGCGAATCCGAAGGATTAGAGGTTATCTACTGTACGTGATGGAGTGACAAAAGTGCCGGAAGTGTGATGGCTGCCTTGTGGCCATGGGAGGCACACCCATGAGTGAGTTGTAATCCCATGTGAGGGACCCAAGTGATAGGTGAACCTTAGATGATGGAGCACACTGGATGGGAGAAGCACAGTTGTGTGAGGGACACCATGGGGGTGAAGTGCAAGTAAGGGGAAGGCAGCATGATATTGACCATCACTAGGGTTATAGGTGTGCTTTGACTGTCTCACTTATGATACAAGCCCTACGGAGAAGAATTCAGAGCCCTAGGTTAACTTATTCTTAATCACCTCTCCTCCTCTCCAGTGATTTTGAGTTGTTTGCTTAAATGAGGCAGCTATGTATGCCCAAGACAAATTTCTCTTAGGACGAATAAAAAGAATCTTGAATCGTGAATTTGCAGCAACTGAATGACTCCATGTACTCCATGCCTCTTCTTGCAGATCCAGAGGGGGATGAGGCACTGCTTTGGGCAAGCACAAGCTGTAATGTCTTTTCATGCGTTTTGAATGGCAGATACAGGAGTAGTGGGACTAATGCCCCATTCAATTTCATCCATCCCGTTTCACAGGGTGGAGTAGTATGTGATCCTACCTCAGTACATTGGCTTGATAATGTGGGGGCACAATATGTCATTGTGTGGCTTCTGATGTAGATAGCAAAGACTCTATGACTAGGACTTATCACTGCAAAACAACTCCATTGCTTTCGCTACATCTGCAGCAAAAGTACAATGTTGTGCATGGTGTTATGTAGTGGCTAAACATGTAGTGGCCATATCACTGAGGAGGAGGAGCTTGATAATCATTGGGAATAGCCTAACTATCAAGAAAGTAAATATTTCTTTTGTTCCACCGTTCACCTTTCTACTGTTCAAGGATTCAATCTAAGCAAGGCAATAAAATCAGAAGACAATAACTTCCCAAAACTAGATATTCATATTAGATGAAGGTACATTCAGGCATACAGGCTTATCTGTGTATAGTTTTGTCATAATGGCAGAGGTGGGCTGAGGTGGACACATTTCATTGTACATAAGCAATTGAAATAGACAAAACATTTCAATAGAAATTAGCCTGTCAGTTAATTGGCATGAAAAACAATGGTTGTAAAACATGAATTCAGACTACACTGAACTGCCTGACTACACTGGCTACCTTTGATTATAATTTTAAATTTGATTACATACATTATTTCCCCATGTGGGAAAAGAACATATACAGCTACATAATGTTTTTAAGAGTTCGCCTTGTTTAATAAAAAATATGTATATCTCTGGTGACGGCGGCCATATTGGATTCCTTCATTTTTAGGCATTATAGGAATTTTTTGAGCCTGGTATACGACAGATTTGAATTGAGCATATTTCAAAACCCATGGAAATGATGTATACCAAACATGAACACTATAAAAAGGCACTTTGTCCTGAAAGAAAAAATATGGACACAGAAGTGTACTATTTTTGGGTCAGAAATCAGTGCTTTTTTGGAGGCGTCATCCCATGTTGTACAGCCAGTAACTAAAGAATGGAAATAGGTAGACACAAACTTCTTTTTTCAGGTGAAAGTAGACAGTTCAGTGCAGCTGTTGGTAGTATTGGTGTTCATAAAGACATCAGACATTATTTTCTGTGGATCTTGAAAGTTTGATCATAATGCTAAAAATCGTTGACAATATGAGGCTCCCTGTTTTAAAAAATCTGCCAGCCAATTATATAAGCATTTTCTTCAAATCTGACCTTAAATCTGATGACAGAATGGGGTTCCCCATATATGAAAACATAAAATTAAGTCTTATTTTTACATTCATACCTTTTTTAGTCAAAAAGAAAAGGGATTGCGAGATTTTAACCTGGTGTCGGCGGCCATATTGGATTTTGCCCGTTTGAGGCATTTCCGTACATTTTTGCGCCCGGTATACAACAGATTTGGATTCAGCACCCTTGAATACCCCTAAATCAGTTGTATACCAAAAATTAACACAATTTGCCTTCAGGGTTCATCTTTTGGGAAAACTGACCCTGACTATTTATCTTTTACATAGGCTACCTGACACAACAATAACGAATAAAACCCTGTTTTGATTATTTGTCCAAGTAAAGACCAAGGGTCCATAGGTCCCAAAAGGGCAAGGTCATTTGGAACTATCCCACCCTCACTCCCTTCCACATGGAGATGCAAAAAGTGTGCTCGGTATCTTAGTAAAATTAAGTAAAATCAAAATAAATTAAAATAAAATAAAATTAAAAGGGGAAGGGGAAACACTTTGCCTAGGGGCAACCTATCCATCTTTGGTCCAAGGTGAAGGTTGCTGACAGTCAACCTGCTATTTTTGGAGAGAAAAACCACAGGCTTTTTGGCCGTGTTAAAAAGAAAAAGTTTTTGGCGAGCATTTACAGGTGAGAAAAAACTGACACTTCCTTAAGCTGAGGACTGTCAAACTGTGCCGTATGCTGCACTCTTTGGGATAATTACATTTCAGCGTTACATGCTGAGCGGAAAAGAAAAGTTGGGTAGTCTTAAAAATCTGCTTTTAAATATGGGTGATTAGGTGATTAGTTGAGGGTGAAGGAGTGCAGCATTTTGCTGTAGATTAAAGTACTACAGTATGACCTTGCCTTCTTCTCCTGAGAGCCGTTTAGTGATGTGATTTTGTGCAGGGCCTGCCTGCCATGCCTTCCTCCCTGCCAACCTGCGCGCTCTCGCTAACACATTTTCACATGGATGGCCATACATTTTCAGAATGTGGTTATGATAGCTTTGATTTTTCTTTTGTCCTGCCTTAAATTACACATATTTCATGTTTAATTGATTTTTTTGTTTCCCTACCCCCCCAAAAAAAGCAAAATAAGCAATGTGACTTGTTGTTGGGCTGGCATTTATTAGCTATTGCGATGCCGTGGAGTGGGCCTATTGATTTTTGGGGCGGATAGATGGATGATCTTCTCTGGTGCTGGGTTGACAACAGACATATTGAGCACATTGCTCATGCGCCAGAATAGGAGTCTCCATTATTTATACGATTGCCGTCGTGTTACCGCACCTCAAGGTTGATGCCCAAGCTGAGGGCTATTGTTTTGCTCTTCCTGTTTTACTGCTGTTTCTCATTTCAGCGGAACACTGTGGATCCACAACACAGGAAAGGGCATTTTACTGCCGTTAACTCTCATCAGGAGAGAGAGAGAGAGAGAGAGAGAGAGAGAGAGAGAGAGAGAGAGAGAGAGAGAGAGAGATTATTGCAACCTAACTTGATATACTTCTTCCATTTACATTTTCTTAAGCTCTGTAATTAGAATTCACACCGTGTCCCTCCCCGCTCAGACTTCTGCAACTTCCGAGTGCATTGTGTGAAGTGAGCCTAATCTCGCTCCTGGAAGACTCCTTTCCAGGGCTGGCCGGTCGCCGGCCGTGTAATTAAATAATGAACATGGTAATTAATACCGATTTGGAGCCCCAAGGTGAGGTCCGCTGCCCCATGTTTTCTCTGAACTCTATTCTGGTCATTCAATCACTTGGGACTGACTCCCACTATCTGTTTCTTTTTGTGCACAGTCGGCAATGGAAGGGAAGGGCCAGGCGTGTAGAGACATGGCCCGAGGCTTGTTCTTGGTTCTCTTGGTTCCACTCATCCATGCCAGCCAGGTCAACAGGGATCACAGGGATGTATTCTTTTACAAGGCCTTGGTTTACAGCAATATCCTACTACATCCAAAAGTGCACAGAACGTTTTGCATGGTTAAATCAACACTTAGGGAATCCAATGTTAACACCCATAGTGTTAGTCCTACTATCTATGTGTTGAATTACGTAACACAGCAAAAATGTACTGTGCGGTGGGCATTAAAAGCAGACATAATCCTGTTGAGCTTTCAGGGGACTATACGTGTGATTAAGAGTAATTGCATATGATGAATGGAAGTGGTTGTTAAATGGTGTTAAACATTGAGCACATTTGTTAATCCTTAGCCTTCCAGGTATAAACATGTTGGCTACTCAGTCTTATTTAGGCCTACATTTCCAATTTAACTTTTGTTCCCATGCATGTGATGCAGTGCTTTTCCATCTATGACATATTGGCACTTTATAAATTTTGTTTCTGTTTTTAAATCACATAGACATAACACTTGAGATTTTTGAGGGCATTGCAAACCAACTGCGAATTTTAGTAGCGATTTTTCTAGTTCTATTTTTAGAACTATAAAAGGTCTTGCTAATGAACCTTTTTTTGTGTTTAAATGACGTGATTATGGTCTTTTTCTACTTTATTTGATAGGACAATGTGAGAGGTGGACAGGAAACGAATTGGAAGAGAGACGGGGAAGGGTCGGAAACGACCCAGGTTGGGAATCAAACCCGGGTCAGCCGCATGGCAGGCGACTGCCCTACCGGTTGGTCACGGCAGGGCCTAGGCCAATGAATCTAATATGTGGGTAGACCAAGCAAAAAGTTTGGATTGAAGATGATAACGACCTCGTCCGTGCTGCTGCTGCGGCTATCCATTTGTTGCAGAACTCACCGGCGCAATTCTTTTCTAATGTTTTGATGTCACAAGGTCGCAAAATCACATTGCGTCCAGTGTGCATACTTTTTTGCAAATAATTCACCCTGCGTTTTATTCGCAAAATCGCAACTCAAAATCGCATCGCATCCGGTATGCAAAGACCTTCAACCTGACGATACCATGAACTCACTTTAATGAATGAATTAATTAACCTCATGAATGGTTTTAGGAACAATTATCTATCATTTAAAATGTGTATGTATATTTTACAGGAACAAATACTGACCAATAAAGGGTCTGTAGTATATAAACTATTTCTAAACATGTTGGACATTGAAAGAATGTGAAATTGAAATTAGTTATTTGGTAAACAGTGCATGCATTTCACAATGGTCTAGTGGAAAGCCAAAATGTGATCATTTCAAATTATCCTCTGACACCTTTGAAAGCATGTATGGCATATCTAGGGCATGGCAAACTCTGGGCTTTGGCTTATAATGCCCTTTGCCTTAGTATGCAGACAGAGACAGTATCTTTTCTTTTTTCATTTCAAGTGTCTGGATGGAATGAAATCACATACACATGTCTTTGATTATCGCTGACCTTTCTATGCTAGTCTAATGTTGCCCTTTTCAAAACAACACCCCAGACAATATCCGAGTTTATAGTGATATGCCATGGAATAATATTTGCTAGATTTTACTTGCATAGGCCTACCCTGACAAGAGGAAATAGAAAAAGGGAGGGTGGGGGATAAAGAGAAAGAGAAGGAGGAGAGACAGGGGGAGAGAAAGAAAGAGATTTTTTTTTCATTCCCAGTCATGCTTCTGAGAACAGGGGATGTCTTTAAACATTTTACTTCAAAGTGTCTGCCACTTTTTCTTGCCGCTGGTGATGGTGGTTACCTTTAATTCGCTGACAGTCTTGGTGAGGTGTGGTATTTGTGTGTGTGTGTGTGTGTGTGTGTGTGTGTGTGTGTGTGTGTGTGTGTGTGTGTGTGTGTGTGTGTGTGTGTGTGTGTGTGTGTGTGTGTGTGTGTGTGTGTGTGTGTGTGTGTGTGTGTGTGTGTGTGTGTGCGTGCCTGTGCGTGTGCGTGTGCGTGTGCGTGCGTGCGTGCGTGCGTGCGTGCGTTTATGCACGCATGCGTGCGTGAGCATGCACGCGTGTGTGTGTGTGTGGTTATGGAGGATATTCTTTGACATGGGGGTTTATTTAGATAAAATTCTTTTTAACTAGAGGCAATCTGTGTGTTCTCACACACTCTTTCATCTTTTCTTCTTTGGTGAACTTGAAAAAAAAAGCCATGTGTTGGTAGGTAATTTGAAATGCTTCCCCAGCTCAGACCCACTGCAGTTGTGTACTGCATGTCTGTTTATGTTGTGTAAACACGTGAAATACATTGGTGTATCCATTTTCATGTCGTGTGGGTACTATATAGGCCTATGTAAGCTGTAACCTGTTTCTGAAGCTCGCTCTCTCTCTCTCTCTCTCTCTCTCTCTCTCTCTCTCTCTCTCTCTCTCTCTCTCTCTTTCTCTCCCTCTCTCCTTCTTTCTCTCTCTGTGTGTGTGTGTGTGTGTGTGTGTGTGTGTGTGTGTGTGTGTGTGTGTGTGTGTGTGTGTGTGTGTGTGTGTGTGTGTGTGTGTGTGTGTGTGTGTGTGTGTGTATGTTTTGCACACTAAATATGTTTATTACAAAGAGCATATATGCCCTTTGAGAATAAAACGGATGCACAAAAGGCAATCTAATCAAAGCTCGACGTAAAACAGATCCACTCACTTACCCGGGGTCATGATTTTTATGCAGCCATATTGATAAACAAAGGCAGAACAGATAAATAATGCTACTGCAATTTCACAATATACGTACCTTTATAGTCAAGCCAAATAGACGAAATTTACTATGATGCTCCCTCATAGTTTCAACATAGGAAAGGTCTATTTTCTCTGTCTACCAAGAGTCGGTAGGTAGGCCTAGTCATGCCCTATTTGTTAAGTAATGCATTTCATAATTGCCTATTCTAGTCGAAAGAAATATTATAATGTTACAGCCAAGTCAAATGTATATTAGGGCGGCACGATATTAGAAAAATATGGGATAACACGGTAACATGACTGAATACCACAATATCGATATTACTCGCGATATTTAATATATAGCCTACATATATTTTTCCCTCTGTACTTGCCATTCTACACTTTATCATGTATGAAACAACTAAGAGCAATGTTGGTAACACTTTACAATAATGGTACATGAATAATAACGGAATAATATTGGAAGTAATGTATGATTCATGGTGAATTAACACATAATTAATGTATGCAGTGATGTTTAATCTATTATTAGTCAATGAGGAGTCACTATTGTAGTCATGATGACTCACCATTAAGTAATTGTGGTACAACCAAGGGTAATTAATGGTGTGAATTACAAGTGTTAATATATCATATATTAACACTGCTGATGAAAATCCTGATATATTGATCCAATCATACATGAATTCAACCTTAATTAATGATGTGTGCGTAATAATGGAATAATGTTGTAAGTAATGTCATCAGAGACTCGAGTCCTGTGACTCCGAATTGAGTGTGACGAGTCAGGGGTGTGAAGACCAATCTTTTGTGTTTTGTTTGCGTCCAATTTTTAATAGCCTATCTCTGTGGTTCTCAACCTTTTTTTAAGGAAACGCCCACTGGACCTCATCGTAAGCCTCCCAACGCCCCCTTGACCTGATCATAAGCCTACCAATTGCCCCCTTAGTATTAAAAAATAAAATGGACTAAGCCCCGCCCCCTCTCACCTGGATCCTTCTCAACGCCCCCCTATAGAGCTCTCCAACACCCCCTGGGGGGCTGTACCGCCCCCGTTGAGAAACGCTAGCCTATCTAAATAAATTTAGACCTGCATGGATAGAGCAATATTATGTTTTCAAATTATCCACAGTGGTGATGCTGACATTACTTACAACATTATCCCATTATTACTCATGCATCATTAATTAAGGTCGGATTCATGTATGATTCGATCGATATATCAGGATTTTCATCAGCAGTGTTAATATATGATATATTAACACTTGTAATTCACACCATTAATTACCCTTGGTTGTATCACAATTACTTAATGGTGAGGCATCATGACTACGATAGTGACTCCTCATTGACTAATAATAGATTAAACATCACTGCCTACATAAATGATGTGTTAATTCACCATGAATCATACATTACTTCCAACATTACTCCATTACAATTAATGTACCATTATTGTAAAGTGTTACCGCAATGTTTTATGTAAAACATTATTTTTTATTAGGAAGAAACATGGCTAATATACAGCATTAACTGAAAATGACAAAAATGTTAATGCTTTTTTTTTACCTTTTCGCCAAATTTGCTGTTATTAAAAATTACTTTTTGCAATACATGAGCAACTTTTGCGATGTGTATTGCAAGCCATGATATCGCGATAATAGATACATTTTCGATATATTGTGCAGCCCTAATGTGTAGGCAAGATGGGCAGTCATGGGTGAGCGGTTAGGGCATCAGACTTGCATCCCAGAGGTTGCCGGTTCGACTCCCGACCCGCCAGGTTGGTGGGGGGAGTAATCAACCAGTGCTCTCCCCCATCCTCCTCCATGACTGAGGTACCCTGAGCATGGTACCGTCCCACCGCACTGCTCCCCATGGGGCGCCACTGAGGGCTGCCCCCTTGCACGGGTGAGGCATAAATGCAATTTTGTTGTGTGCAGTGTGCAGTGTTCACTTGTGTGCTGTGGAGTGCTGTGTCACAATGACAATGGGAGTTGGAGTTTCCCAATGGGCTTTCACTTTCGCTTTCAGATGTCTTATGAGGCTCTGTCTCTCGTGTATAATTCATCTGCATCAGAGAAGGGCTTAACATGTCCAGAACAAAAACTTACAAAGGGTTTTGTTGCAAAATGGTGTATCCACCATTTTTCACTTTCGCATTTTATTATTCGAAATGACTGTTCAGGGGTCCTATCACCCATGTGTTCATGCCCTTCAAATATGTTAAGAACATTAAACCAATATAAAAAGCATTTTTCAATGCAATGCAGTGGAATGCCCAATACAACAATGTCAATTTCCCAACATTCTACAAAATGTATATACATCGTTTTGCAACGAAAACCTTCGTACACATTCACAAGACAAGTTTTGTTTTAACTTTCTTTGCATTGCATAGTAGGTCTGTAGTAGCTAAGTAAATCTATATGCAGGATTTCCTATGAGGCTCCCTCCCTGCTAATTCATTTGCAGCCAAAGAGAGGAAGGCTTAAACGCTGCTCTCAGGTGGGATGAGAGGTGGCTGCTTCATTAATATTTGCCATCTCCATAATCATTAAGCCCACTTCCAAAGGAAAGAGCAATCACCCCTCTGTTCTGCCCTCGTGGAGGGAGCCCCAGCTGTTTATCTGCAATTAAGTGATTGCTAGAAAAGAAAAAGAAAAAAAAAACGTCTCCTTCTTCTCTCTAGTCTGCAGAGAAACAGCCCGAAGCCATCCGTTCTCATTAGGGAGTGGGGAGGGGCGATGGGACACGGTACCCAAACCATCCCACTAGTCTCGTCTCCGTTTGTAAACAGGGCCATCCCCAGCATGCCGCCTTATCACATATATCCTCAGTGTCTTTGTTTTTTTTATTTGTTTTTTTTATTATATTATCATTTTACCTTATGTTTTATCTTAATGTTTTAAATGTTCTTTGACTCTAATATAATTCCTTCTTTCCTCCATGTTTACTTTATTTTTTTGCATTTGTTAATCTTGTGAAGCACATTGAGTTGCACCTGTGTATGAAATGCGCTATACAAATGAACTTGCCTTGCCTTGCCTTCTTCCTCTGTTACCACCACCAGCTGAATCGCACATCACCCAAACACCTGCTGGTGAAGGTATTACCACATACAGAATGCAAACAACAACAACAATAATAATATTAACAATAATAATAATAATAATAATAATAATAATAATAATAATAATAATAATAATAATAATAATAATAATAATAATTTAAAAAGTAGGCAACAACAATTAAATGTTATGGAGAATGCCTTGGCCCCTGCTTGTCTTTCCATGCACTGTGTAACTTGAGAGGGGACTCCTTGGGGTAGAGATGATTACAGAGCTGCTGTCTTGACTGGTGGCACAGGTTGAGTCAGCTACATTGTTATTATTATTGCATTTAGCTGACGCTTTCATTTATTCAAAGCGACTTACAGTTATTATTTTTCAGGGTATTGGTTACAGTCCCTGGAGCAATGTGGGGTTAGGTGCCTTGCTCAAGGGCACCTCAGTCATGGATGGAGAAGTAGGGAGAGGTCAAGGGGGGATTCGAACTGGCAACCCCTATATTGAAAGACCAACTCTCTACCCACTAGGCCACGGCTGCTCCAATATTGTTCACGGTGATAGGGTAGATCGGGATTATTTGGGCATCCGAGGAGTTCACAGGGGCCGAGAGAGGACTATGATGTGGCTGATATGAGGCACAGCGTTATTTTCTCTCAGAGAGCAGTGACACTGGGTGGAAAAGCTCATTTGTTTTTGTCAATACGCATCACAGCATGTTTGATTAACAATGTCCATTTTTGTTTTTGCAGGGACAGCTTGTTACCACGAGGGGAACTGTGTATTTTAGGTGTCGGTGAATTAAATTTTGGGCACAGGCAAAGACATCATCATTACAAAGCAGATTTTTGTAGGCCTATATTTTTCCACATCTCTTAATAAACCAGTCTGCTTGACATCAGGGGCACATTTGAGGAGAAAAATAAAACGTATCATATCTCTCTCTCTCTCTCTCTCTCTCTCTCTCTCTCTCTCTCTCTCTCTCTCTCTCTCTCTCTCTCTCTCTCTCTCTCTCTCTCTCTCTCTCTCTCTCTCTCTCTCTCTCTCACACACTCTCTCTCTCTCTCACACACACACACTCTCTCCCCCTCTCTACCCCCTCTCTTACACACACACACACACACACACACACACACACACACACACACACACACACACACACACACACACACACACACACACACACACACACACACACACACACCACACACACACACACACACACACACACACACACACACACACACACACACACACACACACACACACACACACACACACACACACACACACACACACACACACACACACACACACACAATGTACAAAGGAAATAAGCAAACTTGTTATTTGTGGAAGGGAGTGAGCTTCCATAGAGATTCCATATTGTTATAAAACAAAACACCATCCCCAATTTAATCTCATCTCAGGTGTGTATGTCAGAATAAAGTTCTGAAATGTACGAGTATCTTGCATTATTGTAGTACCATATATCTCCTCTTGAATATCAGAAATGAAATCACTTGAGCTAAATGCCAGACTATTATCTACAGTAGTTCTGTTGCGTATTCTCTTGAGACGTTGGGAGAGAGGTTATTCAATTTCCAACACTGAAGTGTGCTTGAATCCCTTGTGCATGTACGCGCATGTGTGTGCACACACACACACACACACGAACGCACGCACACACGCATGCATGCACACATGCACACATCGACACATGCTCACACACACACAGTGCTGAATGTTACATTTACACACAAAGGACATATTATGACATGAGATCTACGAAATCAATATCATCACGGTAAAAAAAGTGTGTGAAATGTGTGACATTTGTCGGGGTTGATCTATTCATGACTCTGCTCCTGGTAAATTCATTCTCTTGTTGTTTTTCACTGAAAATAAAGCAGTGACATTGATTTGTTGATGCTCTGCATACGTCTGGCAGGCCATGTTGTCAGATAGATTAGTTTCATATAGTGGTCACTTTTCACTTGAGGACAGTCACAAATTTTCTGGTACGAGATGCTGTAGACCCCCCCTCTCTCCCTCTCTCTCTCTCTCTCTCCTTTTTGCACATGCATTGCAAAAATATACAACACACGGATATCTTCAGCTAAACAGGGTCTATATGTTTTGACACAAATCATAAACATATCTAAGAGCTTGATGGTGACATATTACACTTGGCCAACACTTTCATGTAAAGCAGTGGTTCTCAACCTTTGTTGAACAAATACCCCCTGACCTCATTATAAGCCTGCCAGCCAACGCCTGGTTAGCAAAGTTTTAAAAATTGAATGGCCCTGCCGTGGCCTAGCGATAGGGCCCTGGGTTGCTGCTCCGGCCACCCGGGTTCGATTCCGGCCCAGGTCATTTGCCGATCCTTCCCTATCTCTCTCTCCCCACTCGTCTGCTGTCTCTCCTCCACTGTCCTGTCAAAAAATAAAGTTTAAAAAGCCCTACAAAAATATATTCTCAAAAGAAAATTGACTAATGCCCCCCATTTGCAACTGAGGACGTTTCTCCCCAAAGTCTCATTGTTACCTTGCACAGTAAGATTGAAACACAGAAGGCTCCTCTGTCGCTGTGTCATAGAAGTAGCTTCCCTTTTGGGTATTTTTAACCACACATTATGTTGTCTCTCCTAAAGTAAACTCTGAAGAGACTAAAACACCTACAGTACCTCTGCTTTCAGTCAGAGCATCATTGTCTGTGTTCTGACTTCGCGTCCTGTGGGATCCTGCTGTAGTTTGGCGCACTAACCACTAGTGGTGTCAACAATGATCGATTCGGAGATGCAATCCAATGCGGGGCATGGACGATCCAGAATCGATCCGGCAATTTCCAGAATCGATCCGGCAATTTTTTTAAGTTTCAATTACTTCCGTGGATATTTCGGGAGCAAATGAATGTGAAATTAAATAAAAGTACTTCAAAGCATTGTAAGACTGATACAGACTTATCCAGACTGATACAGAAAACAGCCAATAAATTGTTGCTCGGTATCTGACTACTTATATTGCCTCATCATGACTGATGAAACATTTGCTTTGCTTTCAGTAGAAATGTAATGCATTGCAATGCATTGTAGAATCGAATCGGATCGGATCGAATCGCATAGAATCGAATCGAATCGCTACCTCCCGAATCGTGATCGAATCGGATCCTGAGGGCAGTGCCAATCCACACCACTACTAACCACTCCCTGGCTGTCTCATCTTTAAGCCTCTTTTCTAGTCAAATCAGCCTTTCTGTCTCTGTATCTCTCTCTCTCTCTCTCTCTCTCTCTCTCTCTCTCTCTCTCTCTCTCTCTCTCTCTCTCTCTCTCACTCTCACTCTCTCTCTCTCACACACACACACACACACATTTGCGCGCGCACACACACACACACACACACACACACACACACACACACACACACACACACACACACACACACACACACACACACACACACAGACACGCACACACGCACGCACGCGCGCACAAACCCTTTCATTCTCTGTGTCATTCTGTTTTCTCTCCCCCTTTCTATCCGTGTAAATCTCTCCACTCCTCCACTCTTTCTGTACTCTTTACCCCTCTCTCTCTCTCTCTCTCTCTCTCTCTCTCTCTCTCTCTCTCTCTCTCTCTCTCTCTCTCTCTCTCTCTCTCTCTCTCTCTCTCTCTCTCTCCCACTTACAAAGGCAGCTTGCTCTAAATGCAGGAATCTGGAGAGTGCATTATCATTGCTTCAGACACTTCAGTTTCCCCATTCATCTATTAGGACTAATGCCATGACAAATGCAGAGGACAGCAGGGCCAATGTGTGGCGGGCGGGCGGGGAAGAGATGGGGAGTTCTGAGGCAGCGTCCTCCCAGGGTATTGATTTTCAACCGTCTGCCTTGATGGAGGTGCTTTGATGAGAAATTGCTTTATAATGGGTTTCTATGAATGTACAGTGTCATAGAAGTGGCTTGATAAGCATTAGCATATAGTGGGGAAGACAAGCAATTTCAGGACAAACAGTGCGGCGCGGGGGGTACAGCACAAAGAGCCTCCTTGAGTGTGAAATTACAGTGTGCCCAATACCCAGGCCTATTGTCCGGCATTTTAGTGCCCCAAATACGATATCTGTTTAATGCTTTCTCTCTGTTGTAGTACAAGTTCAATGTGTTGACAATAGCGACCTAAACCAAGGCAGGCAAAATGTTGCTCTTGTGCAAAGGCGTTTGGTCAGGCATTTGGCCATTAGCCTACATATTACAAAAACATTTTGTCACAGTGTCCTTCAGCTTTAAATAGTCGTCCATTTGCCTTTGAAATACCTCTATAGTTTCCCCTCTGTGCTTTCCCTTTGGAATTCCCACAGTCTATTTTTTGTCATGGGATGCTGAAGGAGAGGCGAGAACTGGACTTGGCTGACGGCAGTGTCTCTCTCTCTCTCTCTCTCTCTCTCTCTCTCTCTCTCTCTCTCTCTCTCTCTCCCTCTCTCCCTCTCTCCTCTCCTCTCTCTCTCTCACTCCCTGTCTCTCTCTCTCTCTCTCTCTCTCTCTCTCTCTCTCTCTCTCTCTCTCTCTCTCTCTGTCTCTCTCACACACACCCACACACAAACACACACACTAAATATAGGCCTACTATACCCCCCCCACCAAATCCCTCCCCAATTCTCCTATCCTCTGAGCCACTCACCTTGACAAAGAACACCCTACCCCCAACACACCCTCACCCCCCAACACACCCTCTCTCCCTCTCGTCCCTCAGCAGAGGATTTTGCTCTGGGGAGCTACAGGTATAAACGTGGCGAAAGGTTGTACAATTACCTGTTCCGCCCCAGCCCAGGAACAGTGACGGAAAGCCAGAGGCCCGGGCACCTGGGGGACAGCAGCGTAATTGACTGTGACAGGTTACACATGGCTAACAGTGGAGGAGGCCTCTAATATGCAGTGGGATCCGCTGTGCTAGCATGTAGGCCTACCTATGGTATGTTAAGAAGATTTATGGATATAACATAGTATATGGGTCTTCACACCAGCTTGTTGAACAAGAACAAAGAAAGTTAAGTATAGGAGGCGGTTTTCTCTTTTTTTGTGGGAAACTGTACAGGACTTATACGAACAACAGGATTTCAGTGATTTTATGCACACTCACACCAGAATCCATACACTACCTGTATCTGTCAGGAATGATTGTTTGGAAACAGTGCTTATTAATGTGTGTCTGGATGACTGAATGCAGATACTAATATGAATGGGAAGCAGAAAGTTATTCATTTTTAAATCATTAGTAACAGCAGTTGTCAATGTTGATTGGTGGTAGCCTACTGTTATTATAGTTCTAACTTAGAAGTAAATTAATCCCTTTACCAATTTTCTAGTAAAATAAGTTCACTACAGAAAACTATGCCTCATTGGTCCCAATACTGATGTCATACTTAATTTTCTATTACAGGCCTACTAAAAAATACATATTATAATACTAAAATAATACTTCAATATGTCTATAAAGTTAAAAAAAAAAAAAAAAAGGTCAGTGCATATCTTGCTTGATGCTTAGTGAGGATGAAGTGGGATGGTTGACAGTTCTTTGGACGAAGCGACGTCTGTAAATGATGCGCCATATGTGCATGTTTTCTGTCTACTCTAGCCTATTCTACTGGCACAACCGAGGTGGTTGGCAGCAGCTGTCCATGGTCAAGGCCACGTCTGACTTCATTAGCTAGTCCTATTTCAAAGGCTACCAGAATGATCTGTTGTTGAATGCATAATGTTGCTGTGAGTGGTACCTATTACAACTCAAACATTTGGATCTTATTGTTTTTTTCAAGTGAAGGATGAAAGGAACGCAGTATGGTAAAAATTGCAGAACTGGCAAGGAGGTTGTCTGAAGAGCTCAAAATAACCATTTAAGAGCGTTTTTGTTCAAAAATTATCATATGGAGAATTAGTTACAGATTGTCAGCGTTCCCTGTTTCAAAGACCAGAAAACGTCACTGGTTGAGATTGTTTAAGAGTTGAAAAACATTGTCAGAGTGAAAAATACTTGTATTAGAAGTCTCGCCCCACCCCATCATGTTTGTGCTGCATGGAATTTTGTTTTCAAGACAGTTTGGCCAACCTGCCAATTCAAAACTTTCATTGTACTTTGTGAGACAAAATCCACCATTCTGCCTCAATTCCATAGTATGATTTTGATTTAGGCACTTAACTTCCAAACTTATTTGCATTCTGTGCCATGCTGGTACCCACAGCATTGTAGACACAGCACTTGCACAACACTTTCTTTGAATTAGTCTGTAAGCTATTGTGTTTTGTTGTCACCTTTGGGGGGTCTTTTGGGGGCAGCCATTGTAGCAAAGCTATTGTTATATGAATTACCTACTTAATTAACTATTTGCTAAATTGAACAAAACCAATGAGATGCAGAAACACATTACAATTTCTGTAGAGAAAACCATGCCATACTCAGGAAAGTCCATAGCTGTACACTGCAACGTGTGCAGGCAGTGACTTGCATGCATGACATGTGCATTTCTCTAATGAACTTGTGTGCTTCTTCCTCTCCCCTTCATTCACAGCCTTTGAAGTCAACTCAATGTCTCTCTTTGTAAACAGTGTGGTCATCTGCCAGGTCTCTGTGAGAGTGAGGCACCTTGCATCGGGTGTGTTTGGCTTGAATAGGTCTTTGTCAGAGCCTGGCTGGATGGTTGGCGGGCTGGATGGCTGGTTGGCACGGGCCTAACTATAGGTTGCTGAGCTCAGCCCTGGCAACTCTTCACCTTGATCCCCCATACCGCTCCGCTCTGCTCTGCTCTGCTCCGCTCCGCTCTGCTGTGCTCTGCTCTGCTCTGCTCGGTCTGCTATTCTGTAATGCTTTAGAATACTTCCACACTGCAGAGATTTGCTTTCCCACCCACTACTCCAGTGATTCTCAAAGTGTGGTCCGGGCGGGGACCACTAGTGGTCTGTGACAGAGCTCAGGTGGTCCGAGAGGGGATTTCTACTTTTCCAAGATAAGCTAGCAGTAGGGTATATTTGTAATATTTTCATGTGTTCAACACAGTAAGACAGGCTTATAATGTGAATGAAAAGTAAGAGATCTGCATCAAAATGAGCAGTGTCAAATTAGCACCCATCCAATTCAGTTGATAGGTGGTCCCTGATCATTTTTGGGGGGACAAAGTGGTCCTCGGTCTGAAAAAGTTTGAGAAACACTGCACTACTCGCTATACCTGCTAC
Source organism: Engraulis encrasicolus (assembly GCF_034702125.1). NCBI lineage: Eukaryota > Metazoa > Chordata > Actinopteri > Clupeiformes > Engraulidae > Engraulis > Engraulis encrasicolus. The sequence goes on from NC_085859.1 coordinate 10,967,787, forward strand.
CCACCATCCGCCTCTCGCCATCCCTGTAACACCCACCCCAACACCTCCACGCCTTGGCAGTGACAACTTCACAGAATGTTAAAAAGGTGAACCAAAAAAAAAAAAGCAGAACGGCTGAATTTATATATGTCCTTTCAGCATTTACATTCATTCTTTGTACATGTACATATATTTAGCATTGGCATTCACTGCGGCAACCCTCAGAGTGCATCTAAGGTAAGCATACATTTAGGCCTATTTATTCATGCATACCGCTAACTTGAATTTATCTGTCAATCACCTCCGTCAACCCACCTGTGCAATACGTATACAAGGAACAATTTTTCTACATTGTGTGGTTGTCCTGATTAACATGTAGGCTATACCAAGACAGCACTATTGTTCAATCTTAAAGTAATGTCTTCATGTTTTATTGGCTCATGACATGTATCCATCTCTTTGTATTTTGAATGAGACATAATTCTGCTTCTAACCTGTATAGGCACACTATTGTTTTTTGCTAACATATATCAGTAGCAGTCAATGCACCAAAACTTTTTTAACCATACTATAATGTCATCACGCATCAGCTTTGTTTGATTGGCTCATGGCATATGCCGATCTCTGTGTGTCGAGACACACATTTTGCGTCTAACTGCCTGCATATAATAGGAAGCCCAAATAGGGGAGAAAAAAACCTACTTAGTGTTGTTATGACATACCAATATCCATCAATCCACCAAAACAAATCTAGCCTCTGGACATCTTTGCAATTAGTTGATGGCTATCCATTTTGCCCAAAAGGATCAATAGATAAGATTTCCTTTATCGTATATGCTCCATGTAGCTGAAATGACCTTCTGGATATGATACAGCTCGATTCCTTGTCCTCTATGGATGGATCCTTTGAAAATGATCATTGCCACTATTTCTGATTACTATCCAGTGCTTGGATCTATACAACATTTCTTGTGACTGCTGTTACTGCTTTTTCTTTCTGGTTGAAAGCATGCAAACTGTTCATCGGTTCACCTTTGTCTGTAGTGAATTTATTTTTGCTATTATGGTGCAAATAATATCAAATAGTTTACTTGAGAGACTTGATTCATCTCCATGGGACACTAATTGCCCTTCAAGCTTCAGCAATGGGTGGAAATGAATTGCCCTTAACCCTAATTTGAATGGATCTTTTCCAAAATGAGATATATCCATTTAATAAAATGTTGGGAAATTAGCATTTTTGTAGTGGGCATTCCATTGAATTGCATTGCAAAATGCATTCTACAGAGGTTTAAAAAGTATGTTCTTAAAACATTTGAATGACGAGATTTCACACGTCAATGATAGGACTTCCTAACAGTCAATTCCAATATTAAAATGCAAAAAGTCGAAAATGGTGGATATAGCGTTTTGGAAAAGAGCTCTTCATTTACTTCCTCTAACTACATATAACCAGGGCCGGATTAGCATGGTCAGGGGCCCCTAGACTACAGGTTGCTGTAGGCCCCCCCCGAAAGGCAAATTTTGCAACAATATAACATAGATGATGTCATAATTCCAGTTTAGGAGTTTAGGATGACATGTCTGCCAACGGTGGAGTGAAGTTTTTTTCAATACAGCATCTTCAATTATGCAATTCAACTCAACCCAATTCAACACAAAAGTACCCATGTTACTCCCCTTCATTGACTTGCACTGGAGCCCTATCTCTGTCATTTCGTGAAGTATTCACGAAAAAAATAACTTTAATTTTCGTGGTGCATTCACGTTATTGCCCGTTTTTCGTGGTTGGGCAACGAAACGCTGCCTATTTATTTGAATTGACCCACTGCTGCTATGTTTATCCAAGTGTCTGCAGGGGCGGGGAGGGGGTGCTGACAGAACACTGCTGATACACTCGGGACTCACTAATTCGACGCCCTTTCGGTACTTACGCCTTATGTCATACGACCCTAAACCTAAACCTAACCCTAACCTTAACCCTAAACCTAAACCTAACCCTAACCCTAACCTTAACCCTACTTAACCCTAAACCTAACCCTAACCCTAACCTTAACCCTAACCTTAACCCTAAACCTAACCCTAACCCTAAATTGCTTGTTTGAAATGTTTGATTACCATGTGACGGTACCGAAAGGGCGTCAAACTAGTGGGTTGCTAGGCAGCAGTCTGGCAATTCAAATGAATAGGCAGCGTTTCGTTGCCCAACCACGAAAAACGGGCAATAACGTGAATGCACCACGAAAATGAAAGTTATTTTTTTCGTGAATACTTCACGAAATGAAAGAGATACGGTTGTGCACTGGCTACCGATTGCCGCCCGGGTCAAGCAAGCCTTGGCCGTTGCCTACAAAACCATCGCAAGAACAGCCCCAGTTTATCTGAAGGACTTACTAAAGCCTTATGTTGGTGGAAGAGAATTGCGCTCCTCCAGCACAAGCCGTCTGGCTCTGCCACCCGCCACCTGTTGTTCTCCAGTGGTGGAACGGTCTCCCAGAGGCAGCAAGACTAAGCAAATCTCTTGCAGCCTTTAAGAAGCAAGTACTCTCCTCTTTTGTGACTATCTACTACTAATGCTTAAGCTGCCCTAGCCCCAGGCCAGACTCATGAAATGATGTGTATGTGTGTGCCTACTCTACTTTAAAAAAAAGCTAACCCTTCTTTGCATCTGCACTTGTTGTTCTGTATATTTCCTGTGCACTTTGTATCTGCTAGTGATGTTGGCTATGATTATGTCCTCGCCTGTAAGTCGATTGGGTTATAAAGCGTCTGTCAAAAACAGTTTAATGTAATGTAATGTAATGTAATGCAATTATTGAATTTTCCCCTCTTGGCCAATTGGGGCCCCCCTAGCAGGTGGGGGCCCCTAGGCTGCAGCCATATCTGGCCCGTGCGTTAATCCGGCCCTGCATACCCATCACACGGACACACAAATCACTCAGTCATTTCCAGTGCCCGTGTTAAGGAGATGTGTAGAAATTGACAGGGTTGTCATACTGTATGAATCAAGTGAATTCAATTACATATTCTTTTCTAATCAAAAACCTACTCGGGCATGGTGTGGCAGCAGTAAAGTCGGTACAATGTATTACGGAAACCGTCATGAGATTATTCAAGCAGTCTGCACTGACGCAGAGAAGATTACCGTAGACTAGCGCGCTATAAGGACTACTGTAGTGTATGGAGCTTTCAACAGATGCGGATCAGTCCAAGAGAATGGTTTTAACTCCCACAAAGTCCAGGGAAATCAATCTGGGCATACATTTGAGATTTGCTTAAATTAATAGGACTTAATCAAGCGTTTAATTAAAAAATCCAAACGCATTGGTACCTTGACTTGTCCAAACGGATTTTTCATCCTCCTTCCTTCCTTCCATGGCCGGGCAGAGTTATGAAAACGCTTCGTTCAATTGTATTAGGCCATAAATTATTCATTATGAACCCCTCCAATAAGGCCCGTAGTAAAATTTGGATTGATCCGACAGTAATTTGTTCCACTAGCACTGGCATATCTCCCTAAACGGCACCAAAACAACCCCCCTCAGTCTGTTGTGATTGCAATACAGCATTGCAGTGATATATTTTTTATTATTTGCTTCTCGCTGTTGTGTGACTGAATGTGTTTCCCCTTCTGAGACTCGACTTTACCAAGCTCTCCATGCACCACACTCTGTGCTAATGCAACAACACTCTGATCTGATAGCAGAAAAGAGCTGAACTGAATACACAAGCATGCATCAGTGACCGGCCCAACACTTTCTTGTACTTTTCCACCCAAATGGTAGAGGCATACATATCAGCAAAACATTTTTTTCCAAGCCTTTTTCATCCTTCACACGGGAACTCACTTGATGTCATGAATGTGTGCATATTTAAACGTTGGAACTACATTTAAATCTTCAAATCCCAGTGACAAAATCATCAGTGAGTCTTTTATCCAATACGAGAGAGTTGTCGATGTTGATTTTTTTTATTGACATCACATCGGATACTGAGAGAGAGGGAGAGAGAGAGAGAGAGAGAGAGAGAGAGAGAGAGGGAAAGGGAGAGAGAGAGAGAGAGAGAGAGAGAGAGAGAGAGAGTAATTAAAAAATGACTGGGTCATTTAAACTACTGCCCTGTGGTGGAGGCCTAGGAAATATTATAAAAATAGCAAAAAATGATATAAAGGCTTGCGGGAACCTTTGCATAGTCATCGGCCACAAATGAATAAGTGCTTCTGGTCCGGTTGCTCTGATGAGTGTTTTACTTTCTTTGTGTTGGAAATCCAGTGTGCGGTGTGGTGTGCTCTGGTGTACTCTGCTCTCCATCGTGCCTCAGCAGAGGCAGGGTCGTTTCAAGGTACTGGGGACCCTAGGCAATGACGGAAATACCCCCCCTCCCCCCCAGAGAGATTTTGATTGCAGTATCATTGCACTATTCAGCCACAAAACCTAGGGTCTTACTGTGCAGTCAGTCACACTCACAACTTTATCATTGCTGTCTTTTCAATGCACGTGAAGAACCAGTCATTAACATGGGGGGCCCCTTTCAGCTGGGGGCCCTGGGCTGGGCCAGGCAATTGCCGAGTTTGCTTGCCTGCTTGTGACAGGACAGGCCTGAACAAAGGGCTCAGGGTTACTGGCTAATCAGCTCTTCCTGTACCCCAGAGAGGAGGTCTGTTCCGGAGAGGCTGACTCAGGGCGGCCAGCCTAGGGGTCAGCCCAAAAACACACCGCTCACTCGCTCAGCGCCAAGGATGGAAATTGGGCTGACCAGATGGCTGAAGGTTTCATTCATTTTATTATTTTATTATTATTATTTTTTTTATGGAGACTACCCCTGATTCTTTATTTATTTCTTTTTTACCGCACAGCCTTTTATAGCTACTGTAATGGTCTGTCAGGACCATTTAGGAGAGATAATGTATGTTTGTGACTGGTAATGTAACAGTGTTTTCAACAACATGATGTTTCATGTTGGTATAGGGATCAGGAAGCTCGCTCAACACCTTGTCGTCTTATACTTTAATACTTTACACTGGGTGCTTCACTTCATCAATGAATGAACTCAATTCTCAAAGATAAGTAAATAAAGAAGCATTCTTCAGATTTCTTTTTTCGTTTTTAATCACAGACGTTTCGGGCTCACAGCCTTCTTCAGTGTGAAATGGCGACTTCCATGTTGGTATAAATATTACACTATATTTAATGTGTCAACATTTCTGAGATTGGTTGACTCGTTAACTTTTTGGGTGGACAGATTGATTATTGTCAGATGATTCCAAAAGTCCCCTACATCAGTAACATAATACCTGTATCAGTAACATTTCTTTGTGTTAATGGAATTTTTTAAGCATCTTGATTGGTTTGCTTGCAAAACAGTGTCACTATCCTAAGTACACATTGTTACATACACCTCCTCTTTTCTGGTAATCATCTTTGTGTTTTAATGTCCTATTAACAAGAGCAAAGGAATGTATCTGATGTATGCTGTTATTTATTTTGGGATTGATTGTAGAAGTAATTTGTTGTCCAGTGTTCTAAAGACCATGGTACCCCTAGGGCATCAGGGTATTATCACTTTAGTGCTATTTCATGCTTGCATTGTCAGGATATAGACTCTGACAAATCAATGGTCATGAAACTGATCTATAGGAACAGAGCAGTCAGTGCAGCATGGTGGGGAATAGGATAGAAACACAGGGTAATAGCAACTTTTCATTGAGACACTTAGTAGTTTAGGTGATGTTTTGTTTATGTGTGGGTGAGGGGGACTGTGCTGAAGCCAAATGAGTGTGCATTTCTAAACCTTGCACACATACACTACATTGAAGGAGAAGAAATCACACACTAACCAATGCAAAACGAATGATTTTTTGAATTAAACAAAAAAAAGTGGTAGGCCTACTATACATTCAGACCTGACCAAAAATTCACTTTTGGTAGCAGTCGTGTTCCTTTCCACTTCAGTGGAATAAATAATCATAACTGCATCATCTACATTTTGATGTGTTAGGTTTAGAAGTGAAATACAAATAATCTAACAGACCCATCAGATTTGGAGCTACTGACACGACACCTATTCTGCCACATGTTAAATTGTTCATACAAAAACCAGCAAACCATTTCAAGCACTTGAACCGCATGCATATATTAAAAGGCATCCAACGCACTACATGACGCAAGATACAAACACTCATTTCGTGAGTTGAACTTCAGAATTATCCAATATTTAATTCAATTCAACCAGTCTAAAGTAATTATGATCCTAATCAGTGAGAGTGCTCTATGTTTTCCTTGAGTTCCTCGATATGCTTCCATTCCATTACACATTAACAGATAATGTGTGTACAACCCTCAAGAAAAGATGCTTGGCTGGTTTGTTTTGTCAATTGCATCCACCTGAAATATCTCGTAAAAATGATGAACATGTATCTCATGTAAATGCCTGTGTTGTGGCAGTGTCAAGACGGCTGTTTGAGTTGGCTTGCCCTTTAATCGTTCTGTTTTTACAGAGATAAGTTGCTAAATAGTGTGTGTCTTATTATGGTAATTAGCAGAACTGTTCGCACATAACAAATCAAAGTCTGACTGGTTTTGTGCATGTTTATTTGTGTGTGCATGTGTGTGTGTGTGTGTGTGTGTGTGTGTGTGCGTGTGTATGTGCGTGTGTATGTGTGTGCGCGTGCATTCGTCAATGTGTGTGTTTGTGTGTGTGTGTGTGTGTGTGCATGCGTGCGTGCATGTGCGTGTGTCTGTGCGTGCAGCGTTCTTGCCTCCCAGCGTGACTGCTGGCACCAATATCTCAGACCCAGATTGGAAGAGGAAAAAAACCATTTTGACAGCAGCCGGCAAAACATCTGAATCGATGCTTCCCCCGAGAACCATCAAAATAGAAATAATCCTCTGATTTTTGATGTTGCATTTTATTGGAATCGCTGGCTCCCAGATACTCCATAGTTCATCCTCTCTTCAAAGCACAGGTATAAGTACAGTGAGTCAGTAAACAGCTGCACAGGTGTTCATAATGATTGTTTCCGAACGTACAGCAACTTATTTTGAATCATTATATTCATTATAAACGAATCATAAATAGGCCTTGTGAAAAAAAAGACTTGTTATGATATATAATGTATATCCTATATAATGTATATAAGACTTAATTTCTTCATATGCCGGTAAGTCATGAGATCATTCCTCCATCCGCACAGATTTGGCAGCAAACATTTGTTGTGCAACGCTGGCATCTGCCCCACAACTGGATCAGTGCGACAGACGGGGAAGCTCTGGCATAAAAAATGTAGGCTGGCATGTTAATAAATGCAAATCAAGGGGGACGAGAGGAGGAGCGGGGAGGTGGGTTGGAGCGGGGAGGTGGGTGGGTGTTTGGGAGGGAGGGAGGGAGGTGGATGTTTTGAAAGATGCATCCCATCCCTCCACTTCTCACTCCACAGCTCTCAGCCCACCTCACCCTATTACCACCTCCACCACCACCACCATCCACCCCATCAACACCACCGCCATCAACACCATCATCATCAACACCATCTCCATCTCCATCACCATCCTCACCTCCACATAATCAATTTTCACCGTGCTTCCCTCTCACTTCAGCAGACACCGTTGATGGGTCTTCTAAGTAAGTGTCGCTTTGACAAAAAGAGGCATGTGCGCATGCACACACACACGCACGCACGCACGCACGCACGCACGCACGCACGCACGCACGCACACACGCACGCACGCACGCACACACACACACACACACACACACACACACACACACACACACACACACACACACAATATGACAGAAATTCACAGTTTGGTGCAACAGCAATGTCCTCGTGTGTGTGTGTGTGTGTGTGTGTATATAATTATAAGCCCCCGATAATACAAAGGGAATACAGTGTTATCTTTATTGAGGCTTTCATAGTTAAATCAGAAGAACTGAGCAAAGCAGAGCCAGAGTTGCTCCTCGGGTGAGTTGGGTGGATTCCCAATGAAGGTATTTGTAAAGTGGAGGAGACAAGCTCACACTATCGCCTAATGAATAATACAGTTCATACAGTGGTGTAGTCTACTTTTTTATGGTGGGTATACTGTAGGCCTACATTATATTTGGGAGCAGGAAAGGATCTGCACACTGCTTGCAAAAGAAGATCTGCATCTTGCCTGAAGAAGATCTATGATCGAAACGTTGCTCCTAATAAATTAAGTCTTTTGCAAGCAATGTGCAGATATTTTCCCTCTCCTACATGTGACAGTTTTTTGATTTGGCACCTGCTGATGCGTTGTTGCTGGAGGTGCGCACTTTCCACTACAGTCTATACTGTATATTTTAGCATTTTTTGAAGTGGGTATACTGTATATATTTGTGCTATTCAAAACAATGGATCAATCAATTTTAAGTGGGTATACTGAAATCTCTGAAATGTAGAAGTGGATATACTCCGAATACCCGCGTTCTACGTAGAATACACCACTGAGTTCGTAGGTGTGTCCTGAATCCCACATGACACATTGATGATTGAATGGAACGAAGGACAGCACTCTTCAGATTTGTCTTTGTTTATTCACCGACGAACATAACGGGATTCCCAATAACCAAGAAATGGCAATTTCAAGTCTGGCTGGTTGGATGGTAAAAAAAATGGATATTTTGACTTGTACCTGACATGCACCTAAAACCTCTTGTACTAACACTAATTTTCTAATCAAGTAATTTTGTGAGAACAGCTAAAATGAATAAATTCTAAATGATCCCAAATAACAATGTGTTTTGCATCCTATAAAAAGAGTTTGTAGGAGCTTGCTGTTCATTCATTAAGTATGAAGATTCATCCTCCTTGGAAAAAAGTGGACTGGGTGGGTGAGTTTGGGCATGAAACGTCCGGGCTGTAAGTGAAGTGATGTGAACTGAAAACCCAACTGTTAAACTCCAACTCCCGCTGTCATTGTGACACAGCACTCCACAGCACACAAATGAACATTGCACACTGCACACAACGAAATTGCATTATTAACTCACCCGTGTAAGGGGCCAGCCCCCAATGGCGCCCGAAAGGGAGCAGTGCGGCAGGACGGTACCAAGCTCAGGGTACCTCATTCATGAAGCAGGATGGGGGAGAGCACTGGTGGGTCGGGAGTCAGAACCTGGTGGGCAACTTTTGGGCTACAAGTCTGACGCCCTAACTGCTTACCCATAAAGGGGTCCCACTCCTTAGGTGAAAGTATCGGTTATGTAAGTCTATGGCCTCAGTCTGTGCTGAGTGACTAAGAGGCCTTTTATGTGGCTGAAGATAAGCCGTATCTTGTTTGTGGCAAGTCTGTGTGCATTTCATTTTACTTTGCTTTTATCTGAGCTCCTCTGGATCCAGTCATGTGTCTGATAGGGGCTTGCCCTAGTGCTACTGCTGCTTCTTCTGTGTGTGTGTGTGTGTGTGTGTGTGTGTGTGTGTGTGTGTGTGTGTGTGTGTGTGTGTGTGTGTGTGTGTGTGTGTGTGTGTGTGTGTGTGTGTGTGTGTGTGTGTGTGTGTGTGTGTGCGTGCGTGCTTTCGTGCGTGCATATGTTTGCGACCGCGTGTGTGTGTGTGTGCGCATGCTTATCAACCTTGTTGGTGTCTATGTGCATGTTCAGTTTGTGTCTCCTTTTTTCTTTTGAAAAGTGGGTGTATTTTCAGCATGTTTATGTAGAGAGAGAGAGACAGAATGTGTGTGTGTGTCTGTGTGTGTGTCTGTGTGTGTGTGTGTGTGTGTGTGTGTGTGTGTGTGTGTGTGTGTGCGTGTGTGTGCGTGCATGCGTGCGTGTGCGTGTGCGGACGTGTGTGCGCGTGTGAGACAGTGTGCCTGTGCCTGTGCGTATGTGCGTGTGTGGATGTGGTGTACTGTTTGTGTGAGGCTTTGTGTGTGGTGGGTGCAGTTACAAGTCCATGAAATGTGATAGGCTGTGGGCACAACTAGGAGGAAGTCAAGCACATCAAAGGTTTCATGCCCGCTGACTCCCGGGCACCAACAGATGGCAGCTGCCCTGGCACTCGCATTCGCCTGCATCCTGTCATTGCACCACACACACACACAACTGCCAGTTACACACACAACACACACACACACACACGCACGCATGCACACACACTGCAAACCACTCTGTCATGTTATTGCACAACAGACACAACTGCCAGTTACACACACACAGAACACACGCACACATGCACACATCCAGTAGGCCTACATCAAACCACTCTGTAATAACAGACATAGATGCATACAGACACAGCGAGCACACAGAAAGACAGACAGACACACACACACTCACACATCCCCATTCCTCCTTTTCCCCATCGTTTCCCCGGGAGATGTGTTACCCTGGCGACCAATATCATGTGACACTGCATCTTCACAGGTGGGTGTCTCACACCTTCAGGTTCAGCTTTCACAACATCTTTGGCAAACAAATGAGAGAAACAATGAAATATAATCCCAGCTGGGCTGTTGCACTTGACAGCGCTGAGAGACGCACCTTGTTGAGAGTTTCACCTTGTTGAGCGAGTGAACAGGGTTGCCAGATGAGGCTGAAGATTTCCAGCCCAAAAAATTCTCAAAACCCGCCTGGAAGCACAAAATCTATTGATTTCTATGGCAAAAATGGGGCGGGTTTTTCTGCTAAATGCCATTTTTACCCACACACGGGCATCCTAAGCAGCCCAATTGGGCGGGAAACAGCCCAATCTGGCAACACTGCGAGTGAATCTATTTGGAAAGCAGCCGTGGGACTACTCAAAAGCAAATAACTGTACTCATACATAGTACATATTACTGTAATGGTTATTCTGCATTGTAGCTACTATATCAGCAAGCTGTGCTTCCCATTTCTATGGCAGCATTGCTGTCATACTGTAGAATGGAGGCCATGTTCATTTGGGAGTTTTTTACAATTACCTTATTGGGCAAACACACCAGCAGCCAACGACAGCGACAAGATTAAGTGACAGAGAATCGCTGGACTGTGCAGCAAGAGCGATACGAGTGGTAGAAGTAGCAGCGCATTTCTATTAAAAGAAGAATGCAAGGGCTCCGACATTCCCATTGGCTGTGGTGGCTGACGCCTAACCACAACCGCTCATCTTCTTAATATTTGCTCAAATCCAACTACAAACTGTCGCTCAAGTCACCCAAACCACTTCTAGTCGCCCAAATCGGTTTTGTCTCTTCCGTCGCCAGTGACTCAATACGAAGTCAATTACTTCCGTCGCTGGAATCGCTCAAGTTGCGTTTGGTGTATTTGTGCCTTTACATCAAAATCAACAGATTAGAGATGCACCGGATCCTGATTTTTAGGATCCTGCCGGATACCGGATCCACTGCTTAAGATCCTGCCGGATCCGGAACCGGATACCGGATCCTACGAAAGGGTTGAAACACATAGCCAACTCGCACACGTGGGCCCTTTTTATTACGTTGGCGCAAACTATTTTTTAGACTAATTGGCTTACTGCCACACTGCCTTCAATGGCCGCTTCCAAAAGGCTTTCACTCCATGCAGCGATTGGGGTTGTGAAAGATTGACTGAAAAGCCTAGCCTACGTAAAAGCTAGAGGTGCACCAGATCCTGATTTTTAGGTAACTGCCGGATACCGGATCCACTGCTTAAGATCCTGCCGGATCCGGATAGTCTGAAAAACCCTATTATCCTGCCGGATCCGGAACCGGATCTTGGATCCTGTACATCTCTACAACAGATACAGCTTGAGAACGGGAAGTAGTGCTGTATGCACGGACGTACAGCACATACCAACACTAGTGGTGTCAACAATGATCGATTCGGCGATCCAATCCAATGCGGGGCATGGACGATCCAGGATCGATGCGGCAAGTTCCAGGATCAATGCGGCAATTTTTTAAAGTTTCAATTACTTCCATGGATATTTCGAGAGCAAATGAATGTTAAATTAAATAAAAGCACTTCAAAGCATTGCAAGACTGATACAGACTGATCCAGAAAACAGACAATAAATTGTTGCTCTGTATCTGACTACTTGTGTTGCCTCATCATGACTGATGAAACATTTGCTTTGCTTTCAGTAGAAATGTAATGCATTGCAATGCATTGTAGAATTGAATCGGATCGAATCGAATCGAATCGCATAGAATCAAATCGAATCAGATCGCTACCTCCCGAATCGTGATCGAATCGGATTGTGAGGGCAGTGCCAATCCACACCAATAACCACCACAAATAAAGGCTAGAAGAACACAGGAAACGCATGCTCTGTTTTCTGAAGTGGCAATCCAGTGCAACCAGTGCAGTAATAGACACTTGCTAGTCGAAACATTAGTCTCTGAAAAGTAAGTAAAATAACAGAAAGAGACATATGTATGGCACCAGATTGTTTCCCTTTTAATCATACATGAAGATTGCTTTGGTGACCAAAACATTTAGGAGGAAAACAATGAAGACATTAAAAAGATAGTACACATGTATTTTGCATTCAATTATGGTAAACATTGAAATATGGTGAATCCCTAGTGATGCTGTGGTGCCTTGCAATATTGAAGCAGGTGATGTAAATCCCACCTGTTGACTGCTACTCTTCTGTTCATCAATTTCCAGTGTGAATATCATTTTGAAATCTAAATATGCAAAACAAAACAAAACAATTCCCCAATGCAAGAACCTTAATGCAATCACTAGGGTGTGTATTAAAATAAAGGATGTTATTTTTTTTAATTCCCTTTCTCTTTCCTACATCGGTTTCCTTGGCAACAGACAGTAGCAGTAGCGTACACACCAACTCCTGCTTTGAAATCCGCTCAAACAAGCTGTTGTGGGCAAGAGTCTAAGAGTCTGCCAGATGCCTGTGCTGTTAAGACCCCATAGTCTAGGCAATGGGTGAAAAAATCGCTCGCAAGGTGATAAAAGCATGAAACTTGGCACAAGTGTTCATTAGCACATGCTTATCAATTTCAGGGGTGGAGCCACCCAGAATTCAATGTTGCATAGCAACGGTTGCTAGGCAAAGCATTTTCTTAAGCAACCAGCATCACGGATAGAGTTTCTTAGCACTTTTGTGTTGTCATGATGTCTGTCCTTGTTCATTAGGACATGCTTATCAGTTTCAGGGGTGGAGCCACCCAGAATTCAATGTTGCATAGCAACGGTTGCTAGGCGAAGCATTTTCCTTAGCAACCAGCATCACGGATAGAGTTTCTTAGCACTTTTGTGGTGTCATGATGTCTGTTCTTGTCCATTAGGACATGGTTATCAGTTTCAAGGGTGGAGCCACCCAGAATTCAATGTTGCATAGCAACGGTTGCTAGGCAAATCATATTCCTTAGCAACCAGCATCACAGATAGAGTTTCTTAGCACTTTTGCTATGCAAACCATTTTCCTTGGCAACCAGCATCACTGATAGTTTCTTAGCACTTTTGTGGTGTCATGATGTCTGCATCTAGAGTACTTGTCCTAATATCACTGCAATAATGGTTAAAGAGTTGATATACCTTCAATATCGGAGATAATTTCCTCTTTGTTATTCTTGCCATTCTAACTCGTTCTTGTATTGTGCTCATCTAAATTAAAGAGAGTTTAAACACTCATACAATTTTACAGTTGCTATTCCTGTACCCAAAGAAAAAGGCAATTGCCTGACAACATACAACATTTAGGAATTACACTTTCAAATTCCTGACAGTAAAACACATACAATTCAGATAATATGTTCACACCAGACCATAGCACAAGTTAGATATGGTCTTTAGACTGCCTACTGATTTCTCATAGAGAGGAGTGGTTTGTGATTGCTAACGGCCATTTATTTCCTATTATCATTAAGTGTTATCATTTGGTCTATATGTAGCCCATAGCCAATTGTGTTAGTTACTGTATATTGAAACAAACTGAAAGCTTCCGTTTGTCAAGTACTGTAATACACGTCATCATCTTTCCACCCCTCCCCACTTGCTGATTGGCCCCCAAGATCTAGTTGCCTTGCGGAGGGATAGAATCCATGCAAGATTTTCAGACTGGAATGTGCAAAGCAACATAGGATTTCCCAGGCTAAGACAACACAACTGATACTGTGTAGGCAGCAGTGGCGCTTAAGCATTCGTTCAAACCCAGATTGTCTGTTTTTGTCTAGATTCAGCCCATTAAGGTTAAGGTTAAGTAAGGATAAGGTTAATAAGGGTGTCTTCCACACCTTCATATATGGCTGAAGAGAGTTTGAGCCCCAGGAACTGTCATTAACTGGCACAGAAAGATGACTGTAACAATACGCATCGCATAAGCTAAGCACTTGGCAGTGAAATTGTATATTTTGTACACATTGCAATAATCAGGTTAATGATAGAATGGTACGTCAGTAGGTTTTTGGATAGAGAAACAGTACAGCGCTTCTATTCCATTTGATAAAGGTTCAGTGTAAATACTGTAAGAATTAAGTTAAGACAAGGATGTGAAACTCAGGCCAGGGGACCAAATTTGGCCCACGGAACCACTTCGGCCATTAGGCCCGCAAGATCTTTGCAAATTTGTATTACAGTTGGCCCACATACACCATCAATACATAGACAATGTGACTTGAAGGCAAAATTCAGTCAGTCCGAGTTAGAGTACTTGTATAAATCCACAAAGCAAAATTTTGTTCATCACAAGAATTATGAGTGTGTCCACACTAGTGTAACAGCATATACATAGTTTGTTAGTTTTAAATTTGGATATTTGGAATATACAAAAAGTAATCATATATTAATACAGTAATAGGCAAACAGTACCCATGATTGTAACCAACTGCTAACCAACTATTGGTTAAGAGAAAAACATTTCTTTGCATTTCATGACTATAATCTGCTGCTATTAAACCATATAATTTTAGACAGACTCCATTCATTTTGAAAAGATCTTACAGTTGTCTAAATGATTTGTAACACATAATCCATTTAGGATTTTATAATTAGTTCCTGGGTATGCATGTCAATAATCACTTTGTCATTTGACACAACACAGGCAAATGATGTTGTTCATGCAGGCATCTTTCTTTCCAAAGTTGTAATTTTGTGCTCTGAATGATCAGTATGCAGTAGGCACATGTAAAATGCAGTGAAATAAAGAGAGGCCTGACTTGAAGTGACACTTAAAGCCCCTCATTAGGCCTACTACAAATGTGTTTAAGAAGAACTTAAGTGAGAATAATATTCACATAATTGCAAAGCTTTGTGGTTTCTAGAATGACACCAAAGGAGTCACAATGCCCCATTTGCTATATAACCTTTTAATGTATTAATACAGTGGTATAGCGAAGTCCAGATACACATATCATACCACAGAACTGATTAAAAACTGTGTTGTTGATGTTTGTTGCTCAGGAAAGTTCATTGATTATGAGAGGTCATAATCATACATATTGCAGTATTTGAAGCATTATGATGCATTATTTTAGTGATATTAGGGCAAGGAGTCAATATTTAGACATAACAACAAAATTGCTGGGAACTGTATTACTGATGCTAGTTGCTAATGAAGATGCTTTACCTAACAACTGTTGCTAGGCAACATTGGATTTTGAGTGGCTCCACCCCTGATATTTAGTGATATTTGGGCAAGGAGTTAATATTTATTTACACATCATAACACCACAGAATTGCTGGGAACTGTATTACTGATGCTGGTTTCTAAAGAAGATGCTTTACCTAGCAGCGGTTGCTAGGCAACATTAAATTCTGAGTGGCTTCACCCCTGATATTAAGTAATATTAGGGCAAGGAGTCAATATTTAGACATCATAACACCACAAAATTGCTGGGAAGTGTATTTTTGATGCTGGTTGCTAAGGAAGATGCTTCACCTAGCAACCGTTGCTAGGCAACGCTGAATTCTGAGTGGCTCCACCCCTGAAATTAATAAGCATGTCCTAATGAACATTTGTGCCAAGTTTCACGCTTTTATCACCTTCCGAGCGATTCTCCCATTATATTGCACCCATTGCCTAGACTACTAGTAATTGGCCATGGTGAGGATGAGCCAGGTGTGACACTTTAGCTCTGGGCACTACACTAAGCTCATTTTGCTGCAGTACCCCTTTAAAGGGACACTGTGTGAGATTTTTAGTTGTTTATTTCCAGAATTCATGCTGCCCATTCACTAATGTTACCTTTTTCATCAATACTTACCACCACCATGAAATTCTAAGTATTCATTATGACTGGAAAAATTACACGTTTCATACATGAAAACGGGGATCTTATCCATGGTCCGCCATTTTGAATTTCCAAAAATAGCCATTTTTAGCTGCAGAAACGACTGTACTTGGACCATACTAGAAAATATTTGTTTATTATTTAGTAAACTTTCATGTTAAGATCAAATTTGGCAATAGGCAGCCCAGTTTCAATGAGCAGCATAGTTGTGGTACCTTTTTTTGACCATTTCCTGCACAGTGTACCTTTAAATATTGTTTTAACTGTAACTATTTGGACCTGTTTTTTTACTTGCATTACTTACGAATAACGTTTCTTCGATATGAAATATGTTTATTGAATATACATACTTAGCATAGGCTACTTTATCTCCTATTGTTACTCCTATGTTATTTTATGACTTTGGCCTACAGTAGATTATGTCCATTGTCACTTTGATATTGTGCAATGATAATCTACTGCAGATGTTTTATCACACTCTCCAAAAGACATAGATATAGACAATGCATAACCACCATACCACTCTATGCATGTGAAGCGTAGATGCTTGTCATGATTCCCAACAATATCCCTCACTGTCCCCACATGTGATATCACTTCAGGAGAGGGCCAATCAGTGGTGTAGTCTACGTAGAACGCAGGTATACGGAGTATACCCACTTCTAAATTTTAGGGGCTTCAGTATACCCACTTAAAATTGATTGATCCATTATTTAGAATAGCATAAATATATACAGTATACCCACTTCAAAAAATGCTCGAATATAGTATACCCACTTCAAAAAAAGTAGACTACACCGCTGGGGCCAATGTGTGGCACACTAGCACGAAGAAAAGAATGATGGCTACTGTAAATAGCTGATGTTCATTGCATAAATATAAATAAGCAAAATCATTCAGCAGGCAGCATCACTTCCCATGTTGTTTAATTGTAAAGACTGAATTAGTGCATATCATGTCAAGTTCTTCTGTCTGTCTTATCTTGTCTCATAGCCTGTATTTCACCTTTCAAACTATGGAAAAGGTTAATAACCATCATCAACATATAAACAGGCCTAAGTAAAATCATTCAGCAGGCAGCATCTCTTCTCATGCCGTTTAATTGTAAAGACTGAATTAGGAGGCCTACATACATGTCAAGATATTCTGTGCTATATTGTCGCAGTTCTTTGAGTGCCATGGACTTTTCAGAATGTATGGCACAGTGCCAAAGACTTGATATCAAGTCAATTGCGTTTTTTATGCATACCATTGATCTGGTATGTTTGTTGTTCACATGGACAAAGAACTCAATTTTTTATGTCTCTTGAAAAATCACTCAAATGTTGGAAAAAAACAGGCAACCCCCCAGTCTGAATTTGAAAATGGCTGGCACTCAATGAGTTAAAGCCTATATTTCACCTTTCAAACTATAGGAAAAGGTTGATAACCAGCATCGACATCTAAATGATATATATACTGTATATATACTGTTTTTTATGTTTTGTCTGCTGATTGAATTACACGATATAAATGTCAAGTTCTGTCTCTCTATGCTTTCAACAGAAGCGTCTGGTTGTCCTCAGGTTCAGGGTGAGATACAGTAGGCTACGCCCTGGGATTACACGTCTGTTCAGCGGCAGACAAATTACTGAGCACTAGGGGTTGGAGTGAGTTTGTTGTGTGCGGAGAAGCGAAGAACTACACGGGCAAAAAACAAATTGGGTGCCTTCACTGCTGAAACTTGCCATGTTTTTTTTTCTTGTATCAAATGAACAATCTTGTTGTGAACCTGCCAAAAGCCTCCGGATCAGTTCCCTGCCAAGTCTCTGTGTGTGTGTCTGTGTGTGTGTGTGTGTGTGTGTGTGTGTGTGTGTGTGTGTGTGTGTGTGTGTGTGTGTGTGTGTGTGTGTGTGTGTGTGTGTGTGTGTGTGTGTGTGTGTGTGTGTGTGTGTGTGTTGGTCTCTGTGTTTTACCTTGTTGCATCTTGCACCCCTGCAGAAGCCACCTCATTTTCCCGCAGTGAAGTTAAATCTATAATCTCTGTCTTTTATTTTGATTTAGTACTCAATGATTGCTTATCAAGATTTTTCCTCATGTAAAAGAACAAAAGTAGCAACATATTTAGCATATTTTTATTAGGTTCAGCTCAGTAAATTGGTGAAACTTCTATCCAAACAGCCAAATTACTTTTCAGTTAGTGAATCTCATAAAAATATGTTCTTTCCTCAGTGTTTGCATAGTGTTAGTTAGGTTAGCAACCCACAAAGGTAGCCTTATTGGCCTACACAGCCTACACCTCTGGAAATATTAATTCATATGACAGCTTTTTTTAATCAGATGCAATCAAGGAAACAAAGAAGAAAAACAAAGTGCAGTAGCCATGGCAAGCCTCTGCAAGGGTCATGCCTTGCAATTTAATAATGACGCTATTATGCCCGTCATCTTCTCTCTCTCTCTCTCTCTCTCTCTCTCTCTCTCTCTCTCTCTCTCTCTCTCTCTCTCTCTCTCTCTCTCTCTCTCTACTCTTATCACGAGTGCCTCGGAGCCTCCCTGGAAGTGACATTTTCTTTGGCCAGATAAAGTCCGGAGAATCAACACTTTTAATTACATTTGGTGAAAGCGAGCGAAGGCATGAAAATCTTATCAGGGTGGTGGTAATTAGATTGCCAGTGTCTCCTCTCACCACTACGTCTAGACCATTTGATGAATAACTCCCATAATAGATGGGCCAACAATAAAGAACAGAATCCATTGACCTATTCATATCGGCACCTTCCATTGTGTAACTGTTTGACACAATGAGACATCTTGGCGCTTCCTTTCAACGTCGACTTTCTCGAGTCACTTTATACCATATTGGATATACACACGACTTGGGAGGCCCAATGGTGGTGGTGTAGACAACGGAGCTTGATATTAAACCAGATACTGGAGTGGGATAGGTCTAGATTTTTATGAAGTTCTTTTGAGGACATTCTTGTTTCTACATTCCTTTTTAGCAGGGCTTTGAACCGTTATTTTTTTCCAAACGTTCCGTTCCGAACAGAAACGGAATTATAACGTTTCCGGTTATGAGTTCCACCAATAAATTGACGTTCCCGAACCGGTTAGAACAAAAAAATATTGTTCCCGGAACGGTTAATTTCGTTCCTGTCAGCTGATTACTCTCCATAGGCCTAACTGACGGTAATTAACCAAGAAAGACGGAAGTGCAAATGAGTCAGCCTACTTCCAAACTGTTTATTCAAGCGGATGAAAAGAATATCCTCCAGAATTTTGTCGTTCAGGGACGACCTAAGCGGAGAATAAACCTCAATGATGAAAATGCGTGCTCCACGCTGACTTGGGTCACGGGGAGCCAAAGGTGTAGGTTTGGCTTGGAAAACCATCCACACCTAAAATTACGCCCATACGGGGAGCGCTATGATGGACATTGTGAGTTTGTGCATACTTTAAGCAGCCATGGATGCCCAATAATGTTGAACATTCTCGGTGCGCTTTACACGCGCTTCTCTGCAATATCTTACATTGATACAATGGAAACTCTGCCCTTTTGTATGACAGTGGTTTCTCTTATTTAAGATGTGGTGTGGAGACTTTGTAATCCACAGCTCTCTCTCCATTCAGTCAGAGAATGTCACAGGAAAATAATTACTTTTTTTTTGTTTGAGGAACGGTATTAACCGGTATTAACCGGTTACCATTATTTTTAAATAAGTGTTTCCGTTCCAGAACATAAAAAATAATAACGGTTCCGGTTTCGTTTCTGTTCCCTGTTAAATACAAAAAGTTTCTGGTTTTCGTTTTCGTTCCTTGAACCGGTTCAAAGCCCTGCTTTTTAGGGAGCTGTTCTCATTACCATGTGTATGTGTTGCTTCCGAATCCCCACAGCGGCAGAGATTCAGTGTTATATCTCTGTGCTTTCTCACTGCTGCTTTTTCATCTGTTTAGTAATCCACCTGTTGAATATAGGCCTACTCTATTTCATGCATGGCCAACGTGATGCCCGTGGGTAGCCCCCTCCATCTGTTGAATATAGGCCTACTGTATTTCATGCATCGCCAACGTGATGCCCGTGGGTAGCCCCCTCCAGGAGATCCTGACATGCCCGCCAAGGATGCTAAAAAGGCATTACAACTAGTAGTGTCAACAATGATCGATTCGGCGATGCAATCCAATGCGGGGCATGGACAATCCAGAATCGATCCGGCAAGTTCCAGAATCGATCCGGCAGTTTTTTTTAACTTTCAATTACTTCCATGGATATTTTCGGCGCAAATGAATGTTAAATTAAATAAAAGCACTTCAAAACACTGCAAGACTGATAGACTGATACAGAAAACAGCCAATAAATTGTTGCTCAGTATCTGACTACTTGTATTGCCTCATCGTGACTGATTAAACATTTGTTTTGCTTTCAGTAGAAATGTAATGCGTTTCAATGCATTGTAGGATTGAATCGGATTGGATTGGATCACACTGAATCGAATCGAAACGTCCCGAATCGTGATCGAATCGGATCGTGAGGGCAGTGCCAATCCACACCACCAATTACAACAAGGTTTTAGACACTGTTTTATGTTTTTTTCTTATTCCAAATATGAGCATTTTTTTTTCAAATAAACATGATCATTAACAAAAAAAAAGTAAACCATCATGCAATAACAGTGCACGTTTAAAAAAGATATCAAGACATTGGCAGAAGATTTTGAATGACCAAGTAGCCCTTTGGCTATATATAGCTCACGGGAGACCCTTGGAAGGTTGGGGACCCCTGTTGTACAGTAGCATATCCTGCTCACATCCCCTCTAAAGGTAGGCCTATACTGTATGCCAGTGATTCTCAAAGTGTGGTCCGGGGACCACTGGTGGTCCGCGGCAGAGCTCAGGTGGTCCGCGAGGGGATTTCTACTTTTCCAAGACAAGCTAGCAGTAGGCTATATTTGTAACATAATTACAAAGCTAAATATAGCTGAAGTCATATTTTCAGGCTTGTAATGTGAATAAAAAGTAAGTGAGCTGCCTCGAAATGAGCAGTGTCAAATTGGCACCCGTCAAATGTCAATTCTGTTGACAAGTGGTCCCTGAACATTTTTGGGGGGACAAAGTGGTCCTCGGTCTGAAAAACTTTGAGAACCACTGATGTATGCCTATACTGCAGAGTCTGCTGGCTGACCTCCTGGAGCTAATCAACACCATACTTGTCAGGAGATGCATCTTCATGACGAGCCCGAGCCATTGGTCTTTCTTTCCCTTAGCTGGAGCGGTTAGTGAAGAAAGGGGATATAGGAGAGGAGAGTGCTATATGAGGTCAGCGTTGAGATCCCTTTGGCATTTGGCAGTGCGGGTGGCTGGACCATTAGGGAGGGAGCTGGGCAGACCACGGGCCTGTGGGAGGTCATATGTCTCTGGGATGCTGTCAGAGATGGCAGCCACGTCACGGGTAGTCTACAGCAGTGCTTCCCCACCTTTTTTGTCTCATGTACCCCCTAAGCCTTTTCGTTGTGCCATGAGTACCCCCTAACTCGTGTTTTACATCGCCTTTTCTATTCCAGTGTGACTATGCTCCATGCATTTGTTAAAATTAAAAGTGTCCAAGTACCCCCTGCACTGTGCTCGCGTACCCCTAGTGGTACACGTACCCCTGGTTGGGAAACACTGGTCTACAGATATGAGATGGGATGAGGCAGGGCGCATGGGGAGGATTATATAGAGAAAGGCTTCTTACTTTGACCTGCTGTGGTATTCCTTCTTATCCAAGATTGTGTGCCACTTAAAAGCAGTCACGTTTAAACCGACCGTATCTCTTCATGTTTTCAAATCGTTTAGGTTTCAAAGCATCTGATCTTGATAAATAATGAACTTCATTTTAACCCTTGTAATGTGTTCTTGTTATTGTTACATAGAAAGTGTTCAGGTCATTTTGGGTAAATCTACCTGCTTGACTTAGCGCAGCTACAATTTGTGCAATCAAGAATTGATTGAAGAATTGAAGTGACTACTGTATCACAGCCTTTCATTAATCAACAGTAGAACTCATATTATTCATATTATGACATTATTGGTTAAAATGGAACTTTACATAAGCATATACACATTAACCAGGTTAATTAATTACTTACTTAGTTACTTAGGCCTTCACATTCCTTTCGGAAAAATAGGCCATTGATGAAGAGCTTCCACCCTCGTCTGTCTTGGGCCATTTCCTCCAGCTGTTTCCACGACAGTCCCCTCTTCTTTAGGTCTCTGAATTAGCTGATCATAATTATTAATCATCATTATCATCATTATTGTCATTGTCATAGCGGCATCATCCTCATCATTGTCGTTGTCGTCATTGTCATTGTCATCAACAGCAGCATCATCAGCCTCGTTAACGTCTTCGTCACAGTGCCATTGTCATCATCAACTTCGTCATCATCGTCACCATTATGATTATCATTCATCACAACATTGTGCTACTGTTATTATTACATTTTAAGATGTTTTGATTATTATTATTGAAATATTGATGAAGAAGAAAAAAATATAATGAGGAAGCTGCTGCTCCTGCTAGTGATGCTGACGATGATGATGAGGAGGAGGAGGAGGAGGAGGAAGAGGAAGAGGAGGAGGAGGCGGAGGAGGGTAAGGAGGAGGAGGAGGAGGATGGTGATGAAGAAATATGCTACAACACATTATGTAGGTTACCTTTGGTGGAAATGTCATTGTTTTGGCTTTGCTCACACCTGGATCCAATCAAGAACATTTCCCTCTCAGTATTTTTGCTTATGAGCTCTTTTCTGAGATTTCAAAATACTTGGAAAGAAAAAAAAAACAGGAGAGGTTTTTAATGAATTCCCTGGCTGTCAATACCAAGTTTAATTAAAATCAGGTAGGGTTAATCTTGTGTGGATTTGAGAGGAGTTTTGATGCTTAATTAGAAATATTGACAGTATCAGGCCACAAGCAGTGACAAATGGGAGTCATTTTCACTCCTCACAAACAGACAGGCACAAACAAGCACACGCACACACACACACACACACACACACACACACACACACACACACACACACACACACACACACACACACACACACACACACACACACACACACACACACACACACACACACACAAGCTTACACTTATTGTACACATACACACACACACACACACACACACACACACACACACACACACACACACACACACACACACACACACACACACACACACACACACACACACACACACACACACACACACACACACACACACACACACACACGTGCAGAATGCCGGAAAGAGAAACCCCGGCAGAAAATGGTCCATCCTCAAGGATTTCATACCTCACCGCTGTCTCTGTGTCAGCAATCTCTCACCTGTGTCGCCGCCTCGCAGACCTTGACTGAGCTGCCGTGTCCATTGTCGTGGGAGCAGGGGGTGGAACTAAATCTGCTTGGGGGACTAATGATACGTCAGCCCGGATCAATACACCCTCCCAAATGTCAACAGTACAATTTGATAGTCAGCAGCAACGACCAGACGGTGCATGCTGCAACTGAAACACAACCCACCACAAATGTAAAGCCTTACATGCTTTCCGTATAGTAAGGAGGTAGACTTTTTGTGCGTGTATGTGTGTGTGTGTATTGGCATGAATATGTGTACAGTATGTGTATGTGTATCATCACCAGGCTCCTATGTGTGCCTGTAGCGAAGGGGAGTAGAGTTGCCCAGCTGGGACTTGAATCCGGACCTTCTGGGGAAGTAAACTGGGGCTCTGACCGCTACACCAAAGAGCCTCTTTGGTATAGCGGTCAGAGGCCCAGTTTACTACTCCAGAAAGTCTGGGTTCGAGTCCCAGCTGGGCAACTCTACTCCCCTATGCTATAGTGCCCCTAAACCCATGGGCTGCAAAGATGTCAGACTATCAATATGGAGTTCAGATGCAAAAACCCCTAAGTGCCATTTCAGAAAATAATCTTAATTCATTTTTATTTAATACAAAGCTATCAAAATTGCATATTTTTTCATTTTATTTATGTAATATAACTATTTATATGTATTATCAAGAACACGAATGTAAACCAAACCAACAACGGGGTTCTCGAAAAATATAGAATTGCAGGTCTTCAGAAATGGAGTTAGGGGGTTTTGCATCTGAACTCTTCGTATGTAAATATTTGTGTGTATCATCAAAGGGCTTCAAACCGCAACCAGAGCTGGTTTTACCATGAGGCAGACTAGGCTGTTGCCCAGGGCCACACCAAATCCGCCCTCGAAAGGGGCCCCCAAAAGTTAGCCCTGCCATGGTAAATGTCAGCAAAAGTAATTGAAGAGGCCCCTATGTCTATAATTTGCCTAGGGCCCCCAAATTAGTAGAATCGTCACTGACGGCAAGCCACCACACATGCAAAGGCTTCCATGCTCTCCTAAACCTATGGGTTGTAAGAATGTCATACTTTCTGTCTACATGAAGAGTTCAGATGCAAAACCCCCTAAGTGCCATTTCAGAAAATAATCTTAATTATTTTTTATTTAACAGAAAGCTATCAAAATTGCATATTTTTTTATTTTATTCATGTAATATAACTATTTATATGTATTATCAAGTACATGAATGTAAACCAAACCAACAACGGGGTTCTCTAAAAATATAGAAGTGCAGGTGTTCAGAAATGGAGTTAGGGGGTTTTGCATCTGAACTCTTCACATGTATATTGGTGTGTACTGTATGTGCATGGATGTATTTGTATCATCATAGGGCTTCGTGTGCCCATGCAACTCATCATGGCCTACTTTTTGATGCTGCGTAAGTATTATGTAATTAATAAAAATACAGGGTTAACTCCTTGCTCTCAATATATCCGGGTGTACGCCAGTCATTTTAATGTGCAGGTTTAATGAGGAATTTTGTTGGCATCCTCCATGTGGAGTGCATTATGTCTCCATAGACAGATGGGCCAAGTGTCTTCATATGACACTTCTTTTCCACTATCTTTGCAAGAGTGCACTGCATCACAATGCCTTCCAGCCCTATAGCTGCAAGTATATCATGGAACCGCATGCAGCGGATGCACAACAGTACATTATACTTTATCATTTAATTAAGCCCTAAATACACAGCACCTAAAGGAATAAGGCTAGGAGGATATACATTTGGGCTGCCTATCTCGCTGTCCTATAAAGCCAAGTGCACAGTGCTATCTGAGTCTCCGAGAGCTTATCTTTGAGCTACAGAGGGAGAAGCGGGCTTGGAGTCGTCACTGCTGGCCATCTCACCCAGCCACAGAGGCACTGCAGAAAGGCAGGGCAGGCCATGTTAGGGCCAAAACATACCAAGGCGGAACGGAGCGGTCACGGGACGAACGCGGTCTTTCTGCTTAGTTTCGGTCGGCGTGTTTTTCTCTGCCTTTCACACTGACAGCGTCGGCGTGCGCGTCCAGTCCTGTTCAAAACCCACCCCACAGCTAAAGCTAGCGTGCTACTCATTCATTTTCCGTCCACTTTATTGTTGATGTTACCGTTGACCGAAATATTTTAAATAAAGTTTAATCGTTTATTTTATTGTATGGGTCATATCCAACGCAACTGTCAGCTGTGGTGTGTGTGAAAAATCACAAGGCAAAGCCATGGCCGTAGCCACATAAGAGGTAAGGTCTCTTATTTTTAGAGAAAATAATATTTTTCATACATGAAAAAGGGGAAAAACTTTCCAGAAATCTTTTCAGCTGCAAAACATACTGTAAACTGTGGTCATACTAGTAAATATTAGTTCATTACATAGCAAATATTCATGAAAAGACCAAAATTGGGAAAAGACAACATAGTTTCACTGAGCAACATAGTTACAATAGATACTCCGGGCAACATCCTACATAGTGCACCTTTAAAAAAATTCTGGCGCGCTGTACGTGCACTATGGACCTCCCTTATTTCAAATTCCTGGCTACGGCCATGGGCAAAGCAACACATGCTATGGCAGGTCTCCGACTAGCAAGTCGACAAGGCAAGGCAAGGGAAGAAGACAAAGCACGGAAAGGTCTGTATACAGTGTGTGTCCGACTAACAAGGTCAGCACAAGTCCATGCCTAAAAGGCAATAAACACCACCAACGCATGTTCACGCTCAGGATGATGGTGTTGTGATGAATGATGGGCTGTATATGACAGTGATGCAGAAACTGGTTTGTTTCCCATTATCGGGGTGATTGTAATAGAGAGATCACTGTCACTTTCCATCGACGCAAAGGTTAATAGGCTGCCTATATGCTGTGAGGAAACACAGACGGATGATCTTGTTCAGTGAGCTGGTATTTCCATCTGCAAGCATGGAAGGATGAGGAAAAAAACATAAAGTGTGGTTCCCTATGTTGGTATATGTCTTAGTTTTTATAGCAAGCTTTATCTTTTCTTCCTATGCTCCACTACTACTATCCGTTGCAAGATGTGTTAAAGGAACAGTCCACCCTTTTTTTGATTATCACATATTTGCAGTATTTCGAAGTATTACACATGAATGTGCATATAATTTTCTTCTCCGTGTCTTCAGTGCTCAGATTGACATTATTAGCATAGCTTAGCACAGTCACTGGAAGTAAATGGTATGATTTGTAACAAGTCACAAGTGGACGGAAAAGAACAGCCGTTTTGCTGGCGACAGCATTTGCTCCATTTATGTGGCATACATGTGATCTGTAAGTACGAGACCTGGGTTTCGGATTTCTTTCTTTCTTTATTTTTTTACTTCTCAGTCAGACGATTTTAAGACCATGGTCATGATTTTAAAAATAATTTCCAGGGTGGCAAATTATTTCCACAAGGTGAGTATGGAAATCAGTGGCAATTCCCTTGTGTCATAGATCAATTGGCAGTTCATCTGCAGAGACGCAGTCATCAGCTGAAGGTGTCTTTCAGAGGCAATTATTGGCTATTGTGACCTTCTCGGAAGTGAACTATGTGGGAGCATGCCAAATATCCTTAAAAAATAATTGAAAAAGAGCAAAATCCCATCACCAATTCTGTGAATGTTGGCTGGAATCTTGACTTCAGGGCATTTAAGTCTATTGTGATGTAACACAATATGTATCATTGTACATATTATCGGTTGATCATGTATGACAATTTGAAGACATTAGCGATGATATTGATTTTTGTGTGCTCAAGCATTTTTAACTACTGTCTGCATTTCACATTGCAATCACATTTCTGTCTGAAATGGCTCACTATAAGTAAAGAAAACTCACAGCCTATGAATTCCATATGCACCAATCCATTCTTTCCATTAAATCATTTCATTTTTTGCTCTGCAGTTACAGAACCGCTTGTTGTCAGATATCCATGGCAACTAACATCTATAAAGTGTTGACTTTGTGGTTTGGACACTGGAAGTATAAGCAGGGGTGTCAACTCTCACCCAAATCATAGTAGATGAACTATGTTGTTAAGTAACAGAATTCTGACCGTACATTAAATAGCTGTGGTGGGTGAACTCTGTGATGTGAGAGAAGGTAGCTATAGGCATAGACCGGTTAAAGGGCTGAGAATATATAGAGCTCCCATACTCAATTAGCGGCCCGCAGGCCTTTTGTGGCCCTTCATTGGGAGGAACTTGTAAAAACTGGCCCTCTGGGACTTTTAATTTAGTACCCCTGCACTAGGCCTTCCATGTGCATTGCACATGGCCAAGCTAATCACATAGCCTGAGGAAAATCTGTATGCAGACAGGCATCCGCGTATGCAAACAGACTGCCAGACTCACACTTCAGTAAACTGTTTGAGAAGTATCAGAGAATGAGGGATGGTGAAAACGTGGGGACTCAAAGCCTGTCTTCCCTGGAGATTAAGAACTTACTGTCTCCCTGACAGTGTGACGTGTGGCTCTGAGCCAAATGGGGTCGTTCATATCACTGAGAGAACATTTGATCTACGTTGAGTGTCTGGGGCCTATTTTGCATTCAACAGAGGTGGAGTAATGTATAGACTTGCTAAGAAGATAGTCGATATCTTGTCAATGTAAAGTATAATAACATCTGGCTGTCCTATCAAAAGAGGCGATTTACATGTTATCGTCTCTTCTGCCTAAAAAAACATTATATTGTTAAAAAAGTTGCTTGAAAAGAGAAAAAAAAACTTTTCTTCACCAAGGCACTCCAAAAAGTATAGTTAAAAATTTCTTATTATTATGACATCTCATTATTATGACATGTCCATTAAGGACTTTTAAAATTGCCCACGCGTAGCGGCAGTTGAGCCTTCTTCAGGGCATGCATCATCAACATACCCTGAAGAAGGCTCAACTGTCGCTACGCGTGGGCAATTTTAAAAGTCCTTAATGGACATGTCATAATAATAAAGACATTTTTAACTACACTTTTTGGAGTGCCTTGGTGAAGAAAAGTTTTTTTCTCTTTTCAAGCAACTTTTTTGACATTGAATATTGAACCAAAGAGCACCCCCAAGAACACTTTTTTCATCTTTCTAAAGGGACTGAGCACGCCTCTGACTTCCAAACATTATATTGTTGTTTATATTACATTACATTTAGCAGACGCTTTTATCCAGAGTGACTTCCAAACAAGGGCATAATCAATAGCATACAATGCACACAGTAGGATCAGTTGGATGACTGGAACAAATGTTGTTTACATGTCACCAAGCTCTACACCACTGAATGTTACTGCATCTGTGTGGCTTCAGGAGGGAGGTTTATTAGCGTACAACCTCCAAACTCTACTATTTATTAGCGTACTACCAAACTAGTTGGTATGGTATCCATCACTCTCACCCCGCTAAACTTCACTCTCATTTGGGTCCATGGCAACAGTGTAACCGAGGTTGACTCTGCGCGATCCGCCACTCTGGGTTTGAACTTTTGACCTTCCATTTCACACTCCAGTTCGGCATGAGAGGCACAGGTACAATTCCATTAAACGAGTTCAGCACTACCAATCAACATGCGACTTTGGGAGGAAGGTTTACTAACGTTCTACTACCAAACTCTGCTAGTTGTCATCCGTTACACTCAAACCCTAAACCTCACTCACACCGGGGCTGCGTTCGTAACGGAAGGCAATGACTCGATGACTCCCCTCCTACATAAACTGGTCTCTGATCAGAGATGTGAAGTTAGCTGATGAGGCGGTCGTAACGAACACCACCCAGAAATGTCAAAAAAGCCCGGTCTGGAAAGAATTAAATAAATGCTGTCAGAGAATAATGATCCTGGCTAAAACTGTGGTCAGTGAATAGTTTCGTCAGTGTGGTAAACGATTGGTCCTGTAAGCAGTTGGATGATAACATTGCAGTGTTATTACATTGCTATTAACAACACAATTTAGACCCTTTTCTGAGTTGTCTGCAATGCAATAGAATGATTCCAACTGAAAAATGTTGATGTTTATTTCTGTCTCTGTTATTTGGCCGATTTTGATTTAGCCTCAGCTTGTTCATAATGGCTGGCTATGGGCATGATTGGCTATGGGCCAAAACTGGTAAATACCGGATTTAGCCTCTAATACGGTTCAACACAATACGACCTATTTGCAGAGGAGGCATCTGTGGTAGCACATGCGTGTTACTTCATTGATTACTTTGAGTGATATGGTCAGTTTTCCGAGGTCAGTGAAAATGGGCCCATATTGTAGCTGTGGTAAGCAGTTTTCTTTATCCTCTTGCATCATCAGTTTGATTTTCAGTGTGTGTGTGTGTGTGTTTGTGTGTGTGTGTGTGTGTGTGTGCGCGCGCGCACGCACGTGTACGGGCATGTGTGTGCGTGCACACGCGCATGTGTGTGTTTGTGTGTGTTTGTTTTTGTGTGTGTTTGTGTGTGTGTGTGTGTGTGTCTGTCTGTCTGTCTGTCTATGTGTCTAAAGTATATTCTCACCATTTAATTCCCCACACAATTTGTTTTGATTAACCACTCAAAACAATGTAGAAATGTAAACAATTGAACACCACATACAGCTACATTGACTGATGGGATAACTTAAGGCAGGGGTCCCCAACCTTTCTAGGTCTGAGGGCTACCAAGGGTTACCCGAGGGCTACTGAGGGCTACCCGAGGGCTACTTATGTTCAAAATCCTCTACTGATGTAATGGCATCATTCTCAAATCACACTATTGTTGAATGATAATTTGTTTATAGGTTGTAAAGAATAAAGAATCTCATATTTAAATCAAGAAAAGCATTAACTGTGACTAAAATCTGGTAGTCGTCACTGTTTATTAACATCCTTGGTGGGCACCTCAGAAGCTCCTGGAGGGCTACCTGGCGCCCGCGGGCACAACGTTGGTGACACCTGACTTAACCCTATTCACACTGGGCTTTTTTGGCATTCCTGGGCCTCGGGCCTCATAACTCATGAACGGAATTCAGTATGACTACGAAACTTGGGGGAGATGATCTACATATGGAAATCTATGAATGACATAATTTTTGTGTCTATTATCTATTATTATGACGTCATTATGACATCATTATGATATTATGTCCAAAATCTCGCCATAATGGATTTTCCAACAAATTTAGGTAATGCACTTAAATTTTAATGATTTTATGCTTCAAACCACTTAAATGCTCACAACGTTGTCTGATGCTAATGGATATAACAAAAAAATATGAAAACATATGCCGTCATAGATATGGTTTTTGGGCAGACATACCTGTCAGAAAACCGTTGCCATGGCAACAGAAAAAATGATAAACCTAATCTTTCGGTACCTAACTGTAGCCAACTAAATGTTAGAAAAAGTCACAAAGTTTCGTAGTCATAGCTTAAGTCGTTAAGGAATTATACAACATCAAAGTTGGTGCGGGCACTTTTACCCCCCCCCCCCAAGTCTGGATAGGGTTAAGGTCATAACCATGTAGGGGAACATCATGAAGAGGTCCCTGCTTGCAGTCTAGAGGAAGGTCTGTGCAATAAAGGAATTGAATAGTAGGCTTTTCAGAGCGTATTGTAAGCTAAACATCAGCATCAGCAGACCTTGTTTTCCGTACCTCTGAAAACTGTGAAATATCAATGAATGAGATGCCTCAGTGTGTAGAGAAATGCTGAAAGCTGTAGAACTGTCATATCGTAGACCAGTGATTCTCAAAGTGTGGTCCGGGGCCCACTGATGGTCCGTGACAGAGCTCAGGTGGTCCGCAAAGGGATTTCTACTTTTCCAAGACAAGCTAGCGGAAGGCTGTATTTTTAGCATTATTACAAGGCCAAACATGTCTGAAGTCATATTTTCACCACAATAAGACAGGCTTGTAAATGTGGATAAAAAGTAAGTTATCTGCATCAAAATTAGTATCGAAATAACACCCGTCAACTGTCAATTCAGTTGAGAGGTGGTCCCTGAACACAATGGTCCTCGGTCTGATAAAGTTTGAGAATCACTCCGCAAAGGGATTTCTACTTTTCCAAGACAAGCTAGCGGAAGGCTGTATTTTTAGCATTATTACAAGGCCAAACATGTCTGAAGTCATATTTTCACCACAATAAGACAGGCTTGTAAATGTGGATAAAAAGTAAGTTATCTGCATCAAAATTAGTATCGAAATAACACCCGTCAACTGTCAATTCAGTTGAGAGGTGGTCCCTGAACACAATGGTCCTCGGTCTGATAAAGTTTGAGAATCACTGTCGTAGACAGATTTATATTCATCTAAATGTGCCATACAGAAGCGAGACAGGTTGACACCATAGCCAAGACACTGGTTGTTTATGTACTGTACTTCCCTTGTCTGTCTGAGTGCCGGTTTGTCTTTTACCCATGTCTGACTTTTGTTTTTGGCAACAGTTGTACAGCAAAATATCACAACAGATGGCAAGGAGACACCAGTTCTGAGCGTGGAAGAAAATGCATCTGAAAGTCAACCTCATTTTTTGTTTTCCCCGTTACGATACAGAATTTTGTCACCTCTCATGAGAAAACATGCTACCTGAACAACACTGTGATGTTCCCATCTACCCTTCGACTGCTACTTTTCTTCACTTTATATTTGTGGTTCCGTCTAACACCGTCTAACACCTAGTCATAAGTATTTGAGACTTTGATCAAGCCTCAATAGCAAATGTATATTTTTGATCAGATCTTGGTATACGACGCCGAAGGCAAGGTTTAAATATGCCGCATACTATATGGCAAAGGCACTCCACTTTACATTGGCTTGTGGCCATAGGGAGGCAAAAGGGCCACATCTATGGAAAGCATGTTCTAGTGATATTAGAATAAGGTTTATGTGAAGACAACCTGGCCTTATGCAAGTAATGTAGTGGTGTGCACATCCACAATGTACTGTAGGTGCAGGACAAAAGGCGAGACACTATGAAAATAAAGGTGGAATGTCCGCAGACCGGCTCACGTTTTTCTTTTTCATTTTCTTTAACCAAGTGAACGCTTTATTAGCCTAGTGCCAACCTGGCCTTATGTGCCATGGTGCGATGCAAAATGGGGAACCTTTGGCATCATATTCTGTAGTGAAGTCTGGTCATAAATGCCCATTTGACGTCACATATTGGCGTGTTGGGACTGGCACTGGGTTGTTCTTGTAAATTCTTCAGGACCACTTGAGTGTACTACTGTCATGCATGCTAAGGTCAGGATGATCATTTACAGCTCCAGGCCACTTTATTAGAATAGTGTGAAAAAGTTGACTTATTTCCATAATTCCATCAATAATGGTAAACTGTCATGGATTATAGATTCATGGTCCAGTTTTTTAACTATTCCAATCATTCAATTGTTTATTCTTTGCATATTTTGGCCTTCCAGCCCAGAAAACCCATGGATTAGAGAACGGTACATGGGAGTTATGGAAGCCCAGATATCCTTGATGCTTTGCAGTCAGCTGTTCTTGTTTGTTGACCTGGTGACCCACA
Organism: Engraulis encrasicolus; assembly: GCF_034702125.1. Taxonomy (NCBI): domain Eukaryota; kingdom Metazoa; phylum Chordata; class Actinopteri; order Clupeiformes; family Engraulidae; genus Engraulis; species Engraulis encrasicolus. The sequence goes on from NC_085859.1 coordinate 11,000,785, forward strand.
CTTCACTCTTCAATAAACCCTGTACATTTCCATTCCACATTTAGGTGTTAACTCACCAGTTTAATTCTAACTCACCAGAAATAAACCCCATTCATTTTCAATGGGGTTTAATTTCATTTTCATTTCAATTATGGAAATAAATCAACTTTTTCACACTATTCTAATACAGTGGCCTGGAGCTGTATATTGTGTTGTATTTCTACTGTTCGAAAAATTACTCATACCGTTTCATTTCACTACTCTCAGTGGATCTGGACAGCAGGATGATACCTGGATGACTGCCCATAGATCAAGTGCTTCTGTCGATCCGGCTTGTACGAAATTCCGAATGGAAAGAATTTCAATTCAAAGTAATGCCTTAATACGAACACTAGGTGGTGGTGTTCTATGTACTTTAATTCAAAGAAATTCAAGGTAATGGCACCACCTAGTGCTCGTATTATGGCATTATTTTGAATTGAAATTCAAACAGTGACTGTGATGAACTGAGGTACATGTAATCTTCATTGTCTACCCGAAACATGTGTGGAATCATCCATCATTGCAAAGACAAATGTAGATTCAAATGCAAGTTGTAAGTTCAAGTGTGTGTGTGTGTGTGTGTGTGTGTGTGTGTGTGTGTGTGTGTGTGTGTGTGTGTGTGTGTGTGTGTGTGTGTGTGTGTGTGTGTGTGTGTGTGTGTGTGTGTGTGTGTGTGTGTGTGTGTGTGTGTGTGTGTGTGTGTGTGTGTGTGTGTGTAGGGGGTGGGGGGGTTGTTGATGCCACTCTGTACCCAAAGTAACTAAGTACAAGGTACCTCATTTTTTAGAGAACGTCTATTTTCTTTCTTCAGAATGATTTTCAAATGGTGGACAGAAATTTTACCTTTCGTTGAACAATAGTTTGTTGACCTTATTTTCTATAATCCATTATGTTTTGGTCACTGACTTTTTACTGCCATTCCAAGCACATACTTACATACAAACCAGAACATACTTTACCTGTGTAGATGCAACTGTGCAATGATATGATACAACAAACACATTCCAAGAAAGAAAGAAAATGCTAAGTGGGATGATGGTATATTTTGTACTCAGGTGCATCATGTATTCAATAAATTTACATTGAGCTGTACAATCATGTAGTTGCAGAGTATTTTCCTTCTTCACACTTCCCTGAACCAAATCAGTAGATAGTACAGTCTTTTTTTTCCTTTTTCAAAACAAAAAAAAAACATAAATGCATGTCAGTAATTGGTATTTATTGAAGTGCGTTTTGCTCGGCTTTAATGGGGTCAGTAGCCTATGCAAGTTGAGCAAGCCAGAGAGACAAACAGTGCTCCAAACATCTCTCCCACAGCTTCCGTCTCGCTCCGAAAGACACACATACACCCCAATGCCACTGTGCAGTGTCCAGTCCACCACTTAACTTGAATTCAGTGTTGGAATGTTAATACAGGAAATATATCTAGTGCATTTACTGATGCTGTTGTTAGTGAAGCAGATACACTGTTCTGGAAACATTGAAAACAGTTCAAAACAACAAAGTCCTTTTTTTTCATACATTGGTCATTCATCTCATTTTTATGGCTCTCCCCCATATTTTGACTGTAGGAACTATATCGTCACACCAGAGACTTCTTGGGTAGGGTTATATTAAGGCCACATGATAAATTGCACACTATATTACACACTGACAGTTAGATTTCCACAGAATATTGTTCTTTTTTGAAAAAAAAGATATACCCTTTGGATATATCCTTTTTTATTTAAAACATGGTGAGGGAGACTGTTCAAATGGCTGCCCAAGTCTGCTTCTCGTGAACACCTCAAATATAAACTTTGTGTTACCTTTCATATGAAGATTCATCACCAGTGCTCTGGACCTTTAAAACAATCTTTTACACAGCAAATTGTTCCTCAAAGACAGTACATAATAATCAACATTTGTACAAGGAAAGAAAGTGTATAGTCACAGAAAATAAACAAAACAAAACAAACAAAAATACAAAATAAAAACAAAAGTATTCATCTGTGGGTGACTGTTTGAATCCTTTACCCACTTTTCTTTTCTAAGAAGAACAGCTTTAACATGTGAGGTTCAGCTTTTTACATTGTCTCCCTTTGATCAATATAGATTTTTAAGTGTGTATTTTTTTTTCTTCTTCAAATAATATGTTGACACAATACAGCACTAAAATGGAGCATCTATACGCCTGTCACCAAGCTCCCCTTCCTGACAAGTTCAAAAAAGGGCACAGATTTAAACATCAAATACGTTTCCTTTTCAAAAAAGACTTAAGAGGGGGTAAAAGAGATTATCCGCTGTGGCTCCGGAATAATAAAAACAAATCCCAATAAAAAAAAGTAGAGGACGTACTGAGGCGTGATCAAAATGGGAAATCCTTAGTGCTAATGAGTGGAGATGATCCGAGTGAAGAAAAAAGGGGGAAAAATGTAACTCCAGGATAAAGTTGCGGTTAAATAATAATAATAAAAAAGAAGAATCCAGAAGGTAACCGAATGTTTACAAGAGGAAAAGACATGAGAAATGTGGTTGGGTCAGGTTGTTGCGTAAGGTAGGGTGAATCACAGCAGCTCCTGTACCGGCAGTTTGGGAGACAGCATACTGTGATGGTGAAGTCCACAATCGGGACGCCACAAGTCTTTTTCAATAGTATATAGGAGGTCTAGTAGGACAAGCAGAGGACAAAGGCCTCTCTTCCTTTAGCTCTCAAAGTCAATAAAACACTCAAGGTCTTCCTCCGCTTTGGAATCTAACAGATGGCATGGACAACCACCAAGTCCTTGCACACTTTTTCCCTTACTCATCCATTCATTCATTCAGTCAAATGTTCATTCAATCATTTTGAGCTTTCAGTTTTGCTTGCTCGTGGTCGTGCTCTTCCGTTCGCTTCTTAGTCACACTCATTTCATTATCATTTTTCCCTCTCCATTCAAATCCCTTAGATTGTTCTCCAAAGCTCTCTTTCATTCTCTGTCTCTCTCTCTCACACACACACATGGTCTCTCGTTCTCATTCTTCCAGAAAATCGTGGGCAGGGCTGCAGCAAAGTCTTCGATATGCAACACAAGGGCTTTCTCACAGACTGTCAGTCTGTCTTCCTCTCTTCATCTATCATCATGGTCGCTGAAAGAACAGAAGGGGGGAGGAGGAAAAGAGGAGGAAAGGAAAGAGGAACGAAGGAGGCTGAGGCAGCATGGAGGAGATAGAGAGTCTGTTTTGATGTCTGAGGATCCCTCTGGGAGGTGGGGCTGGGTTGTAGAGGTGGGTGTGGGGAGTGTAGGGGTGGGGGAGTGGGGCAGTTAGGTGGTGGGGATTGGGCAGGTTAATGGACAATGGGGGCTAACTTTGGACTGCGGAAGAGGGGACATTGCTCTGCCTTGTCTTCTTGATGCTGCCTGGCCCATTCAAAACATTCCCTGGTCCGTGACTGTTTTTGTTTTTGTTTGTTTACTTGTTGATTTTACAGAGCGAGGACACCCAGCAGAGGGGTGAGGCAGGTGATCCACATCCAGGCGTGGCGGCCTTTGAGCTGGGCGGAGTTGTTTATGGGGTCCTTGATCTTGAATGGTTCTCTGGGTGCGTCCTACCACAAACAGAAAGCCCGGAAATGAGAAACAAAACTACACACAAATACTGTATTTACAGTACACTACACATACATGCATGCATGCATAGAAAAACACACAAACGCATACACATGCAATGGCAATAATACTTAAAATAACAATAATCATAACAAAAACAATAATAACAACAACAATAACAACAACAAAAACAACAACAATAATATTAGTAAACATTTTAGATGCAAATGACATGTGTGATGAGCAATGAGCTGGATGACTAAAGACAATAGCTAATTTTCAAGCTAGCACAACAGTAGAAATCAAACACAAACATGAACAAAAGACGATGAATTATAAACAAACTAACGTTTTGTCTCACCGAGGGATCACAGGCTGAATTGCACGTCTCTCCATACCCCTGTTGAAGAAAATTGAATGCGATGTTATCACAATATTGACACAATGACACAAAATGTGGTTTCCTTGACACTATGCACAATTTCACACGATTCTCTTATGCATTAACATTTTTTTTTTAAAAATGAGACATTATCATTTACATGAATGACCTGGTTTATGTACATGATTCTGTGGAGCACTGCCATAACATGGCTAATAACCAACGGTGGGGCTAATGATTTGTTCATATTGGCCAGCTGCAGGGCAAATGGATCGCTAAATAATCGGTGACATTTAGCCTAATTCATTAGCTGAGATGGAGGCGGACGTGCACTTGTGTCAATAAAAGGTTTAATAGCAAGTCTTTATAACTCACTATATGGGGACATAATGGGACATTAATGGGACAAGAGCAGGAAATGATAGATACCCCTATAGCGTAATGACCTTGAGAACTACAGTTATGAGGTCATTGGGAATTACGAGACCAAAGATTTTCAATCATATCCTATTGGTGCGTCATTTAGGGCTTATGTGCATGGTGGCCAGGAGTCAAGAATGGAGACGGTGTCTACAGGGCCGCCGACGGCTTTTGCTGGGCCCAGTATGAAGTCATCCGAAGGCGCCCCCCAATCAATACATTACAATGCAACAACACCCCAATTTTGGGGACCCTCCTTCACTGGGGCTGGGACAACTGACCCCTTTGTACGCCTTCTGTTGGCTTTTCGGAGCGCATGGTGGAGACTGGTGGGGGATCACATCACGCCACAGTCAGACCTCCCGGTTGATAAATCTTCGCCGCATGATGTGATCACTACAGTGACATAAACGGCTCACTCACACGTTACGGCTTTGCAGCAATCCATCACTGTGACTGGAGGACAACAACAACCCAGTGAGGAGGACACATCGGCAGCTAAGGCTGCAACGCAGTTCCAACCCTTTCAAGATATTTGTGTGTTTATTTATTTATTTATTTATTTCTTCTTCTATTTTTTTATATCTCTTGGTTGTGTTGGTTTACTTGAGCAAAATGCAATGCTAATTCTTCCCGGAGCGTTCTTTTGTTATTGCCCATGCCTGCCGTTGCCGTGCGAGCGGTGTGATAAATTACCCAAATTTGCCTGTTCATAAGCAGTTGGTCGGGTGATAAAAGAGGTATGAATTCATTTTCGTGACTTCTACTCCACTCCGTTCTACTCTGCTCTCTCCGTTTCGCCGCCCAATCGTCTTCATGCCTGAGTCAAACCAAATTAGACACTGCCTCCTCTGTTTTCCTATTCATTAATTCACTGTAATATAGCTTAATCCATCAAACATTATGTCAGCAGAGCAGCATCCTGAACTGTATGTATTTCTCCTTCCCCCTACATCCCTTATCCCGTGTGCTGTGATGTTTCAATGCATATATTATTGCATGAACGGTTGCCTAATGTATGATAAGGTTCTGTTCCCCTAGTTGCACTGTGCTCTGCCCTGTAAACAAATCTTCTAGAAGAGGGTCACATGATTAATTAAATTGGCTGCAAATGAAGTTTGCAAATCAGCAAACTCACTGATTCTTTTCCGTGCATTAAAAATAATTTCCTACATTTTTATAACTTAGGTAGGTAAAATGGCTTAATTATTGTGGGAGGAAATACTATGGTTGCCATCTCTCTCTCTCTCTCTCTCTCTCTCTCTCTCTCTCTCTCTCTCTCTCTCTCTCTCTCTCTCTCTC
>NC_085859.1:11016478-11053978 GCF_034702125.1 Engraulis encrasicolus
GAGGACTAAACATATTTTGTTTTCAAGAATTTGCTATCAAACTAAACCGAAGCATGTGCATATAGTTTATAATATTATATTGTTACTATTTGCCAGTGTCCCTGGGTGTTCAGGAAGTGCGGCCATAACATTCATACATTATTGTCAGTCATTATTATCATTATTATTATTATTATTATTATTATTATTATTATTATTATTATTATTATTATTATCATATTTGTTTGTAGCAGTGTGCAGACACATCCACACAAATGTGGTAAACAGCACTGATTATGTACCAACTCACCAAATTAGTGCAGGAGAGGCAATCAAAGGTGCTCTCGGGATTGGCTGTTGTCTTGGTAACATGCACGCTCACTTCCTGGTATGGCTTGACTGAGGTGGTGGGAGCGATCGTGGCAGGCTTAGACCGGTCAGTGCCAGAACCAAACTCCTGGATAGCGTATCCTAAAACAGAGAGAGAGAGCACAAGTGGCGATGCCTTCAGACAGGTATCCACATCGAACAGGAGGAAGAAAAGTAGCCTCACAATGCAAAAAGGAAATAAATTAACAAACAACTAGTAAACTCCCTATTGTTCATGTTTTTTGTTTTGCAGTTAACAGATTTTCTTTTTTTACCCAAAACAACTTACAACAACAATGGAATATGTGGAATGGAATAGTTAGTATAATAATGTTCTAAAAGCCTCAGCAATGGCGCATCTTCCCCAACAACACAGACTAATAGTTTAATTGCAGACTAAGCATAACTTGAGAAACTAATTAGGTGAATTAATTGCTTAATGCCTCTTTTTTGGCTGCTGTTTCTTGCAAAGGTAAAACTTTATCATGGAACACAACGGCTACGTTGATGTTTTTAATTCCGAATAAAAAAAATCAGAATTAAATAGTGCCGCCCAGTGTACTTTGATCTTTCATTTAATTCCCAATTGTGAAGTGTTTACAGGATGTTTTCAAAGCAGAATTAAGCTTTATTCAGAATTGAAGTGAGTTAATTCCGAATTGAATGTCTCATGTAAACGTAGCAAATGTTACATGGTGTTGAGCAAACACAATACATTTCCAGGAGACACATCCAGCACATCATTATGCTTGACATTATAACTCTTTATTCATAATGAGAGTTTTGATGTGGCGGTGGTGGCTCAGGTGGTAGAGGTGCTGTTTGGCAACCTGAAGGCTGCAGGTTCGAGCCCCATTCTGTCTGACCCCATCAATGTGTCCTTGAGCAAGATAGGTTACTTATCCCCTAAATTTCTCCTGGTGGCAGGGTGGTACCCTGCGTGGCAGCCACTGGCACCGATGTGTGAATGGGTGAATGTGAGGCATGCGAGGCGGAGGTGTGGATAGGCGCTATATAACCTTTTACCATTTACGCCCTTCTGTATCCTTAATGACAAGTTTTGCCGACACTGTCCGTATATCCTTGACGAGATTTGACGACCCTATGAACAGCTTCAGGATTTTTTCCCCCAAAGTTAGCCAAAGTAGCGACCAATGGTATTAATAATTAAAAAAGAAATACAAAATGGTACCAATATACCGTACAATATGTTCCAGGCATATTGGTAGAATGTATTCACATGTTATCATCTGAACAGTTTCAATTATTTTATACAATTATACTTCAAAGGTAGCCTTGGAATGTTCCATGGCGTTCCATGGGGGAAAGAGTTAACGGGGTGGCGGGGAGGTCACAGGGTTATAAGTGTATGTATACATAATTGACTCTGTTGACTTTTACACCATAGGGATGAAAAAACAAACTTGCAAAAAACGTGTAATCATTTGTACAAAGTACTGCATGTTGCTTGAGCATTGCTTCATTTAGTTTAGTCTGTGGATCAAAAGGACAGACACAGCACAGCACAACCCAGCACTGCACAGCACAACACAACGCACCACACCACTGTCTCTTGTGCGTGGCTAATGGGGCGACTTGAAAGGCCCATGATAAGTGTTGGCGTTCACAGTGCTCAGCTCTTCGATGAGCTTTAATCCAGAGGCATACTTTGTTCAAAGACGTTATTAGAGTGGTGAGCATGTCCTTGAGAGAGATCCCAATGGTCCTCGGTGGCGTCTGCACACGGCCACACATACTGTATGCATGCACGCACGCACGCACACATACATACACACACATGCACACGTCGCACACACACACACACACACACACACACACACACACACACACACACACACACACACACACACACACACACACACACACACACACACACACACACACACGGGGGCGTAGCAGCATTTTGTGGGCCCTATGTACAATCAGCGGCAATGAACCCCCCCAAGCCATGTATCTTTAAATCAGACACTGTGTGGGCCCCCTATATACATGGGGCCCTGGTGACATTTCACCCACCTGTATGACACCCCTGCACACACACACACACACACACACACACACACACACACACACACGCATGCATGCACGCACGCACGCACGCACGCACGCACGCACGCACGCACGCACGCACGCACGCACGCACGCACGCACGCACGCACGCACGCACACACACACACACACACACACACACACACACACACACACACACACACACAGGGAGAGAACAGGGGATCATTATGCAAATGCCGCATTGTTGCCAATGGAAGCAAGACCACTACTGGTGGTGCTTCAGTCCTTTCAGGAACCGAGACACTTGATGGGTTTAATCCCCATTCAGATATATTAAGCAACTGGCCTCCCCAACAAAACTTCCTGACATTACCAAGTTCAGCGTTTCAATGACAGCGCTCCCAAAGAGAAACCGTCACTGGGTACAGGAAAGGACAAGAGGAGAGTTCAGCAAGAGGGTGGGAACGAGAGGGAAGAAAGAAGAAAAAGAGTCCACATGACAAGTTGGTTCAGATGAGAGGGCTGTACAGTAAGCAGTAAGACATCTTTATTGTCAGCATCTGTCACCATGCAGTTCCTCCCCATGAGGAGTGCCTTCCTGGGTCAATGGCTTATACAGTATGTGAATGGATTATACAACATACTGTACACTGGACATATACTGTAACACGTTTTACATCACATTTATAGATGGTGTTATTGCGTTAATGTTCCTTTGATTCAATGTGTTTGTGTTACATAAATGTTTTTGACATGCAAGACATACAATCATTAAACCCAGTCAGCACTTCCACTGATGTTGTGTAAAATGCTGTCAAATTCTTATAAATTCTTAAGTTATAAATAGCTCTTGTTCCCATATGGTGGAATCAAAATAAATGTTTTTCAAAGTCTTTTCAGATGGTCTTTTAATGCCTCTTTTCCACTGACGGTTTTCTGGTAGGCCTACAACTCAACACAGCACGACTTGGCCGCCACTTTTTTGATAGGGCACGACACAGCTCAGTCGAAGAGCAAAAAGTGGTGGCCGAGTCGCGCTGTGTCGAGCTGTAGGCCTACCAGAAAACCGTAGGGTGGAAAAGAGGCATAAGTGGCTTGATTGGTAAGTTTCATGCAGGGATGTTGCTAAGGTTTTGGAGGCCCTGGTCAAGAGCGGACCACCCATAATTAAATAACACTACTACTACTACTACTACTACTACTACTACTTCTACTAATAATAATAATAATAATAATACGTCTTTTAGTCAATCTCAATATAAGAGCTGTAGGCCTACCAGAAAACCGTAGGGTGGAAAAGAGGCATAAGTGGCTTGATTGGTAATATTTATGCAGGGATGTTGCTAAGGTTTTGGAGGCCCTGGTCAAGAGCGGACCACCCATAATTAAATAACACTACTACTACTACTATTACTACTACTACTACTACTACTACTACTACTACTACTATTACTACTAATAACAATAATTAGAGATGCACCGGATCCTGATTTTTAGGATCCTGCCGGATACCGGATCCACTGCGTAAAGGACCACTTCAGTCAATTTCAATATGCTGTTGCATTGCTCACGCTACCCTTGACTTGTCAGTGCCCGGAGATGCCACATTTTTCGGCTCAGCCCTTTCCGAGATATGAGGAATTCTAATGGGGGCAGCGTTTGTTTACATTTTAAAAAAATGAAAGGCCAACTCCAAATATTTTCCCAAAAGGTACTGCTGTTTGCTAGTTGTCTGCTGATGTTTTATAACCTTTTCTATGTTTTTGGGAATAAATAAAAATGTTTTTTTGAAATGTAAACAAAGAGCTGCCCCCATTACAATAACCAGGATCTCGGAAACGGCTGAAGAAGAAGAAAAAAAATCTCAGGCACTGACAAGTCCAGGGTAGTGTGAGCATTACAACTGCATGTTGAAATTGACTGAACTGTCCCTTTAAGATCCTGCCGGATCCGGAACCGGATACCGGATCCTACGAAAGGGTTGAAACACATAGCCAACTTGCACACGGGGGCCCTTTTTATTACGTTGGCGTAAACTATTTTTAAGACTCATTGGCTTACTGCCACACTGCCTTCAAGGGCCGCTTCCAAAGGCCTTTCACTCCATGCAGCGATTGAGGTTGTGAAAGACTGACTGAAAAGCCTAGGCTACGTAAAAAGTAGAGATGCCCCAGATCCTGATTTTTAGGTTACTGCCGGATACCGGATCCACTGCTTAAGATCCTACCGGATCCGGATAGTCTGAAAAACCCTATTATCCTGCCGGATCCGGAACCGGATCTTGGATCCTGTACATCTCTACTAATAATACGCTTTTTAGTCAATCTCAATTTAAGAGGCCACGATTTCCGGGGCAAGGTGGATGAGGCCCTACGCGCTCTGCTTACCCTGCTTACTCTGCTTACGCCTAGTGGCGCCCCTGGATTCACATGATGATACAAAACATTAGAGATGCACCGGATCCAGTTCCGGTTCTGGATCCGGCAGGATAATAGGGTTTTTCACAGGATCCGGGTCCAGCAGGATCTTAAGCAGTGGATCCGGTATCTGGCATGTTATCTGTCTGGTGCATCTCTAGCCTAGGCTTTTCAGTCAGTCTTTCACAACCCCAATCACTGCATGGAGTGGAAGCCCTTTGGAAGCGGCCGTTGCAGGCAGTGTGGCAGTAAGCCAATGAGTCTAAAAAATAGTTTGAGCCAACATAATAAAAAGGGCCCATGTGTGCGAGTAGACTATATGTTTCAACCCTTTTGTAGGATCCGGTATCCGGTTCCGGATCCGGCAGGATCTTAAGCAGTGGATCCGGTATCCGGCAGGATCCTAAAAATCAGGATCCGGTGCATCTCTACAAAATATACAGCATGAAAGTGTGTTTGGATGACAAGGATGAGGGGGATCGTCCAGCTCATCTGGGCCTTCCCTTCTTTCCTAAACAACACCCACGCCTTGCATGAAATCCTGCCACTCCACTCCCTGGGAACCTTGCCCAAAAAGTTTGCAACGTTTTGGAAAATCCATCGCTTACTGATTTTTTGTTTTGTTTTGTGTGAACTTGGATTAGCTAGTCAGGGGAGGGTTGGCGGGGGGGGGGATCCAAGGGCAAGGAGCTCATCTGGGGCTTGGGGGGAAGGCAGCAGGAGACTTATCTCATTTGAAAAAGCCTCGGCACTGATGTTGCTGTGATATGCTTGGCGATACTCCTGGGTTTCACAGAAAAGCTTGTGTGTTTTCTTTCCTTTTCTTTTCTTGTCTGTTGAGTTGTTGTTTAAATCCCTGCTCTCACCTTCCCGCCTGTTTCTGATTTCTTTCTTGTCTACATCTGTAAAGACAAGTAGGCGCGCACATACACAAACACACACAAGCGCACACGCACACGCATACAAGTACACACACACGCACGCACACACACACACACAGGGGCGGATCTAGCCATTTTGGGGCCCTAGGCGACATGTAAATATGGGGCCCTCAAAACCCTTTATATAGACATAAAATTATGTGTTTTGGTGCTATGTATGTGTTTTGTCCCATATATATCTTCTATTACTTTACATAAGTGACAAATTCAGATCAAGACAACATTTTTTGTGTGTTTACCGCGACTGGTGTGACAGTTGGGGCCCCAATGGAGGACAGCTTTAGTCGGGGCCCTAGGCCGTTGCCTAGGTTGGCCTAATGGAAAGTCCGCCTCTGCGCACACACACACACACACACCATCAAACATAAAGTGTAACAGTTTGTATTCGGTGGCATCCTCCTTTTTTACTCAATTCTGGGATGACAAATGTCCCCTGACAGGAGCATCTAGCGGATAACGCTGTTTCTCATGGCACAGCCCCTGCTTTTGCATACTCAGCCAAAAGAAACAAAATGAATTATAAGGCCAAAAAATCACACAGAGACACATATTCTTGTCAAGTTGCCCTTATGTTCCTTGAATGGCTCAGTAAGTTGTGTTGGAGAGGAGTGGGGATGAGGGGGGGGTAGGGAGAGAGAGAGAGAGAGAGAGAGAGAGAGAGAGAGAGAGAGAGAGAGAGAGAGAGAGAGAGAGAGAGAGAGAGAGAGAGAGATGGGGTGGACGAGAAGTGATAAGAGTGAAGAAGGGGTGATGAGAAGGGTGGGAGACAGAGAGAGAGTCAGAGAGAGAGAGAGAGAGAGAGAGAGAGAGAGAGAGAGAGAGAGAGAGAGAGAGAGAGAGAGAGAAAGAAGGTGGATGCGCATAAGGAATCCTCTTTTAATGCAAGAAAATGCTGAGATCTGTGAAGTGCTTCCTTGAACACATCTCTCACAACACAGAGACGAAGGAAAAGAAAGCCTAAGACGAATTGCACTTGTTTTTTTTATCTTCAGTCTAGTCTGTATCAAATGATGGAGATCCCTTTGTGGTGCGAGGCACAGGACCCCATGCATCTGTGGGCGAAACCCCTTAGCAAGCTCATGTCCTCAAGGTTTGCTGCAGTGATACAGCATGGTGGACATGTGTCTGGGTATGTGTTTTATAGTTTTGTAGTGCAGGGAAGCCAGCAGTACAGTGGGGGACAAAGGGGTCAGCTGTCCCAGGGCCAGGTAGAGAGAGGTGGGCCTGAATACATTGTCTGTATTGGGTTGGGGTACCTTTCTGTTTTATAGATTGAGGGGGCGTTTATACGAGAATGATGAAAAGAGAAGACGCAGAAGTCTTAATTTTTTAATTCGCGTTTAGACGAGCATTCTAAGGTGGAATCTTTGTTTACATGAAGACGCAAGAGTAAGGTGTCTGCACAGACGTCATAGAACTAATAATACACAGGGGTAGCGCCATCTTGAGGGCCCACCACGGACCCACAAGATGACACAATTATTTGCGCACCAAGGGAAGAATGTAACGCCAATATTACGGTGTAACATTTTTAACAGGCACTTTGACAGGTACCCATTCAAGCGTGATAGTTTTGTAGTGCAGGGAAGCCAGCAGTACAGTGGGGGACAAAGGGGTCAGCTGTCCTGGGCCCAGGTACAGTAGAGAGGTGTCCCTGAATACATTGTCTGTATTGGGTGGGGTGGGGTGGGGGGGGGGGGGCCTTTCAGATGACTGGTTCCACCACTGCAACACTTTACTATTTGTGGGGAAAACCAAACGTTAAATCTGTAATACTGCACTGCAAAACTGCACAGATTTGTAGCCTCTTACTACTGCAGATGGGGTCGACGGCAGGTCTATTCACGGTTTGCTGAAAATACTTGACTACATCATAACAATATTGCTATGACAGTATACTAAGAGCCTTAAGTAACAGATTAAGACATATCCATTACAATGTTGGTGCCAGTAAGGATATTAGATAGGCTTTACGCTAAGGGGTTAAGTAATACATTATTACAACTTGGTCATATAGGTAACAGCGAACATGGAAAGGAGGCAGTGTCTTTAAAGTGATACTGTCCCATTTTTGGAAATAAGTTTATTTTACACCTCTCCTTGAGTTAAATGACCTTGACCTTTCTCCTGTACTTCATGCCGTTCTCTGAGTATGGCAGTGCAAAATTTCCCTGCAAGTCAGCAATCAACATGGAGTCCTATGAGACCAGCTGACAACTAACTGGTCTCATAGGACTCAATGTTAACTGCTAGTTTAGAGGTAAAAGTTGCAGCATCATACTCAGAGAACGGTTGAAAGTACAAGGACAAGGGACAGTATCACTTTAAACATTTTAATCATCCCCAGGGGTGCAGTGGGCGGAGTCCACCCACGCAGTCCACCCATTTCTCCTGAAGTGAGATTTTTTTTTAAAAATCCTCTGCCCATGTTTGAATACAAAAAGGAATGACCACATAGCAGTATTGCAGGTGATTGACCAAACAGATGAAAATGGAGAAGCAATGACGGTATAAGGACAGTTGGGGGGTTTGACATGATAAGTTGCCAAATGATTTGATGACGTTAATAATCACGTACCCCCCACTTTAAAATTCCCCACTACACCACTGATCATATGTTACAACGGTAACATAGAAGGACACCAAAACCAGAAAAAAGGTTCAACGATGATATTTATTACGCTCGTTAGTCTAGGGGGTAACAAAAGAATCCCGAACTCGTAAGTCTAGGGGGGAATGTAACAAAATAAAGGAGCCGTGCTCCAATCCAAAATAAGAATCGTCAATGCCGTGTAGGCGAAAAACAGCAGGTGGTCAAAGGTACAAAACAGAGAAAAGGCAAAAGACCAAAAATGTCAAAATGGCAAGAGCGCAACAGCCAAGCAGCAGTAGTCAGCGGGCTTCGAAGTGGAAGTGCCAAGCCGGAAGTCGAGGAGCAGGAGTCAACCCTTTGGTTAAATAGGCAGTGCTCCTCCCCTGGCCACAGGTGTCTCCACTTCCCAGCCCGGCCGCTCTGTTAATAGCAATCACTGCATTTGAGGGGTGAAATGAAAAACAATTAGCAGGGGGAAAAAAGCAAAAACCAACTAAGACTGGTGGTAACACCCCCACCGCAAAATGGTGACTCTAGTCTCCAAAAAAAGAAAAACAAGAAAAAGGAGGGTGCATAATAGTATGCAAATATTGCATAAAATTATGCACCAATAGATAAACATTTTTACACTAATAGTGTACACCAAAACCCACCACCACAACACAAGATATGTACAGGTGTCACCAGCCGACATTACAAACGGCGGACATGCTGATGACACTTGGGGGAAGAAGGAAATTTAGGTAGGGCCTAAGTCAGGATTAAATAACTGTTTAGATGGACGGGAACGTCGTATCAACAGAACGCTCAGGAGCCACGGCTCGGGACAAAGCGTCGGGTACGACGTTGTCCTTGCCGCGAACGTGCGAGATGCGGAGATCAAACGGCTGAAGCAGTAGACTCCAGCGCATGAGGCGGCGGTTGCTGTTGAACATTCTGTTCAGGAATTTGAGGGGGTCGTGGTCAGTATAGACGACAATTGGCTGTGACGACGAACCCAAATACACCTCGAAATGCTGGATCGCCAACACGAGCGCCAGGGCTTCTTTCTCTATTGTGGCATAGTTACGCTGCGCACGGTTGAATTTCTTGGAGAAGAAGCAGACCGGGTGCTCGTGCATTTCAGCACTCTGGAGAAGGACAGCTCCCGCGCCTGTATCACTGGCATCAATGGCTAGGCTGAACGGCTTCGAGAAGTCAGGCGCCACCAAGACAGGCGCTGACATCAAGAGCGTTTTGACATTTTCAAACGACCTCTGACAATCATTGGACCACAGGAAGGCGGACTTCGGACTGAGCAAATCAGTGAGAGGCGAAACGACGGCGGCAAAGTTTTTGCAGAAGCCGCGATAATAACCCACTAAACCCAAGAATCTGCGCAGGGCACGTCTGTCACAGGGTACAGGGTAACCTTGCACAGCTTCAACTTTGGCCGCCACAGGGCGAACCATACCACCACCCACTATGCGACCCAAGTAGGTAACGGTTGCTTTTCCGAAGTCACATTTGGCAAGATTGACTGTGAGCGACGCTGCAGAGAGCCGTCGGAAGACCTCACGCAACCGAGCCAAATGTTCAGACCATATATGGTCATGCAAAACGACGTCGTCCAAATAGGCATCACAGTTAGACACGCCCGACAAAACCAGATTAACGAGACGTTGGAAAGTAGCACCGGCATTACGCATTCCAAACGCCATGACATTGTACTGCAAAAATGCATCCGGAGTCACAAAAGCAGAAATTAGTCTTGCTCTGGGGGTGAGGCCCACTTGCCAATAACCCTTTAGCAAGTCTAATTTGGAAACAAACGTGGCGGATCCGACCCTGTCAACACAGTCATCTACCCGAGGCATGGGATAGCTGTCGGGAACGGTGACTGAGTTGACGCGGCGGTAGTCGGTACAGAAGCGATACGAAGAGTCGCTCTTCAAGACTAAAATGCAGGGCGAACTCCATGGACTGACACTCGGTTCAGCCAGTTTGTTGGACAGGAGATAATCCGTTTCATGCCGCAAGACAGCACGTTT
Organism: Engraulis encrasicolus; assembly: GCF_034702125.1. NCBI lineage: Eukaryota > Metazoa > Chordata > Actinopteri > Clupeiformes > Engraulidae > Engraulis > Engraulis encrasicolus. The sequence continues at coordinate 11,026,839 of NC_085859.1, forward strand.
GGTCGGGTTAACCCTGTATGGATGCTGTTTAATTGGGGGACTGGTTCCCACATCGATGTCATGCAATAGAACGTTTGTCCTGGAAGGGACATCGCGGAATATCTCCGGGAACTCGTGGATTAATGAGACAATATCACGCCGTTGTTCAGTAGTCAAATGCGATAAATGGGTTGGCAAGGTTGCTAACATCTCAGTATTGTTTAGGCGGCCCTGAACGACACATCGCAACGGGGCCGCATCAGAATCCTCGCTCTCAGCCAATGAGAGGAGGACAACAGGTGGATCAGGCGACTGGCGAATGAGATAAGGCTTCAACATATTAACGTGACAAACGCGGGAACGGAAGCGCTTATCTGGCGTAGCAATCACATAATCCACGTCGGACAGTTTCTTCTCGATACTGTAAGGGCCACGATATTTGGCCTGAAAAACAGAACCCGGAATAGGCATCAACATGAGGACTTTGTCACCGACTGCGAAGCTGCGGTTACGAGCTTTTCGATCGAATCGTCGCTTCATCTCAGACTGCGCGCATTCTAAGTTGGCTCTTGCAATAGCGCGAGCTTGGTGCAAGCGTGTGCGGAAGTCACTTACAAATTGCAACAAGCTTTTTGGCGGGCCAGCACCAATCCAGCGCTCGCTCAGGACTGTCAGGGGTGTACGCAGTTGATGAGCGAATACAAGTTCCGCCGGACTGAAACCGGTGGATTCTTGCACCACTTCGCGAGAGGCAAACAGCAGCCAAGGGACGGCGTCTTCCCAAGACGCTCCAGTTTCCAGAATATACGCACGGAGCATACGTTTGAGTGTTTGATGGTACCTCTCCAATGCACCCTGACTGGCAGGATGAAATGCAGAGGACACGCGATGGGTGATCTGGAGTGCCTTGAGGGCTTTGGCAAACGCCTTGGACATAAAATTGGTGCCCTGGTCGCTCTGGATTTCGCGAGGTAAGCCAACGAACGAGAAGAAACGCAGTAAAGCTCTCATGATTGCCTTCGTGGTAATTTTTCGGAGGGGGATGGCCTCAGGGTAGCGCGTGGACGCGCACATGACAGTTAACAGATATTGATAACCACTTCTTGATCTGGGGAGCGGACCAACGCAGTCGATAATGACACGTTCAAACGGCTGGCCTATAGCCGGTATGGGGTGCAACGGCGCAGGTGGAATTAACTGGTTCGGCTTCCCAGCGAGCTGACAGGGGTGACATGACTGACAGAACTGGGTTACGTCACGCCTGACACCGGGCCAGAAGAAATGTCGCCTTATACGATCGAATGTTTTAGCCACGCCACTATGGCCAGCAAGACCGTCGTGGGCCAAACTCAGGATGGCGGAGCGGTATTTGAACGGTACTACTATCTGCGGAACTGGCGGCTGGTCCTCGGACTTTCTCATGAGAATACCATTGTGTAGGTAGTAACCCTGGGTGACAGTGCCTATTTCCGAGTCAGAACACAGAGAGTTGAAACAGGTTACGAGACTATCATCCGCTTTTTGCTGCTTAATCAGCTCAGATGGGGACAAAGAAAAGTCAGGACCATCATGCAGTAATTTAGGCATTGCTGGATCTAACACGACCTTATTTTTAGGTCCTTTTTCCTTGAGTCTAGCGCACGCCTCTGGCTTTATCATAAAGGTGTCGGCTAGAGAGATGTCTGGAACTACTTTAGACTCAGCAGCCTTCTTAGCTTGCGCGCGCGTCACTACATTGGCGGAAAACACTTCAGGATGCTCGCGCTCACATTGATCGGGTGTGTTAGATACCAATGGTGTTGCCACTACTTCAAGCGGTGCGTCACAGCTAAACACGCTGCCGCGGCCTATGTCGTTACCTAACAGCAGTGTGACGCCGGGGACAGGTAGAGAGTTATGGACAGCAACAGTCACTTCGCCACTAACAAGGTCAGACCGCAATAAAACACGGTGGAGAGGCATCCTAGATACCCCCTTTCCAATGCCACGAACCAGCACGCTACTGCCTGTGGCAGTGCGCGCTGACAACGGGAGGACCCCCTGTAGAAGGATAGTTTGATTCGCGCCGGTGTCGCGTAACATGCGTACTGGCACTGGAGCGGCACCAGACACGGACACGGATCCGTCTAACAGGAACGGTTCATACAACGATTCGTCGGTGGTTGTGACATTATTGGAACAACGCTGTAGAGGCGAAAGTGTGTGCACCAAACTCACTGTCGTGGTGTTAGCATCACGCGCACGTTTAAGCTTCAATTTAGGACAGTCAGCAATGACATGGTCAGATTTCTTGCAGTAGAAACAACTTGGGTTATCAGACGGTACAGACGGCGACTTTGTGCCATTACGTTTGCTAGACACAGGAGACGATGGGCGAGGCTTGGCACGGTCCTGGTGAATGAGAGTGTACTCGTCTGCTAGAACACATGCAGCAGACAGAGTTTGGGGCTTCTGTTCGCTGACGTGTGTTGCAACAGAAGGTGGCAGACAGTTGAGGAATTCCTCGAGGAGGATTAACTCGCGTAGTTTTGCGCGGTCACTTGCGTTAACTACATCGCACCAGCGATCAAACGAAGTTTCCTTTAGCCGGCCAAACTCGACATACGTCTGGTCTGTTTTTTTACGGAGTTTTCGGAATGTCTGGCGATACGCCTCGGGGGTTAACTGGCAACCACGGAGTACGGCACTCTTTACGTCGTCGTAAACAAGACTCTTGTCGAGAGGAAGACACGAGTAGATCTCCTGGGCTTTCCCAGTTAAAACACACTGGAGAAGCGAAGCCCATTGTTCTTTTGGCCACGCGAAATTGGTTGCCACCCTCTCGAAATGCGGAAAATACCGCTCTACGTCGGTATCAGAGAAGGGGGGCACCAACTTGATATTTTTCGCCACGTCAAACACAGTTTTACTTTTAGCCTTTTCGGCATCCAACCTAAGACGCTCACGCTCTATGTCAAGTCGCTGTTTTGCGAGGTCAGTTTCTAACTCTAACCGTCGCTGTTCGAGATCTAGCTCGCGCAAGCGGACAGCCTCAGACGGACTAGACGGAGTGGAGTGCGAGGTCGGCGATGCAGCCTTGGCTGGCGTTCGGGGCGGCAATATACCCTTTTCATTGAAGACCCCAAGGAGCTTTGTTTTTATACTGTCCTTGGTTCTCTCCTCCTCTGTGTTTAACTCTACATCGTACTTCTTCGCCAATTCTAGTAATTGTGGTTTGTTAAACCGGTGCAACTTTGTGCGAGACGGAGATTCAACAAAACCTGTGATATCGGACATGATTGTTGATAATGAACAGCTGATTAACAAGATAGTCGTAACAGGACGTGTGCGGAAACTATCCGGCAAATATACAAGCACACACCAATTAAACTCGATGCTCCTCACGAGTAGCAGTTAACAAAGCCAATGGGCTCGCCGTAACGAAGCTACAAACAGACTACACATAAGTAGTAACAGGTGGCCAATTAGACACGGGTACCCGAAGTGCAGACAGGACCACAAACACACAAACGGACTTCCCACAAAATACGAGAATCACTCCAAAAATCAGACAGGAGTGAAGCCACGAGAATCACTCCAAAAAGTGGGAGTGAGGCCAAGCTGATTGGCACGCTGCGTTGGAGGTAAAAGTGGTAAGCGTAAAACTGGGCAGGGGGTGTCCCTACTCTGCCTAATCTGAAAACAGAGAAACAAAAGGCCTCACTAGCTACGTCTCTTCCGTGGAGTACCCAGCTCGAGGCTTCAGGGAGCCCCCTCCTGGGATATCCACAAAAACGAGCTACAAGAGAAAAAGAAAAACACACCTAAGCCCAAAAAGCGAAGGTAAACTCACCACAGGAAAAAAAACCGCAGGAAACACAGCGACCAAAAAGCGACAAAAACCCTACAAGGCTAGACTACAAAAATGCTATATATCAAAAATAGCGACAGGCTGCGAGAGGTCGTGGGTTCAAATCCCGGACGAGCCCCCAATATGTTACAACGGTAACATAGAAGGACACCAAAACCAGAAAAAAGGTTCAACGATGATATTTATTACGCTCGTTAGTCTAGGGGGTAACAAAAGAATCCCGAACTCGTAAGTCTAGGGGGGAATGTAACAAAATAAAGGAGCCGTGCTCCAATCCAAAATAAGAATCGTCAATGCCGTGTAGGCGAAAAACAGCAGGTGGTCAAAGGTACAAAACAGAGAAAAGGCAAAAGACCAAAAATGTCAAAATGGCAAGAGCGCAACAGCCAAGCAGCAGTAGTCAGCGGGCTTCGAAGTGGAAGTGCCAAGCCGGAAGTCGAGGAGCAGGAGTCAACCCTTTGGTTAAATAGGCAGTGCTCCTCCCCTGGCCACAGGTGTCTCCACTTCCCAGCCCGGCCGCTCTGTTAATAGCAATCACTGCATTTGAGGGGTGAAATGAAAAACAATTAGCAGGGGGAAAAAAGCAAAAACCAACTAAGACTGGTGGTAACATCATCCCTGTTACTGGAGGGGGACATCCCAGCTTCAGAGAGTGAAAGTCTGGCCTGTGATAAACACTCTCCTGGATACAGTATGTTTGTGGTGAACCCAAGGGAGTTTCCTAATTTGCTGGTTCACTTGAATGCTCTTCAAGCGCAGATCCGCACTGTGAAGTGTTCCAGTTTGTCAAAACATGGCACGTCTATCTGTATCTCAGATATCTGCCTTGATTATATTCTCAGCTGTGTAATTCATCTGCTCCTCTTTGTTGTTATTGTTGTCCAATCTGCTCATATTTGCCCCGGGTGGACAGGCATGTAAATATGAAAAAGGCCAATGTGCGGCTGTGTCCAAAACAAAAAAAAGGTCTGCCTTCAAAGACTGCATTTGGTGCCAGGAAGGCATCACAGCTGTCAAAATCGAATAAATGCACAACGTGTTTCTTTTGAAGATCTCTGCTTCATCAAAAGATGGCTCCTTCATGCTGCCTTCAAGATCCAACGCTGTAGTCAGTTCTTAAGAATAGTCAAGTGTTCTCTGTTCTTACCTAACCAGAATGTCCAAACGCTTTCAATGGACTGTGTGAGTTATTAGGCAGGGAAGGCAGCAGCAAGGCAGCAAGTCACTAAAGCGTCTGGTTTCGGACATGCATAGCCATTATTTTACCTTGAAGAGACCTTTTGGTCTTGGGGGGGGACTGTCATGAGAAAGTGGTTGGCATATCCAGAAAGTCAAAGAATGCACGCAAATCAGTGGCACACGTAAGATAACTGAAAAGAAAATAAAGGTTCGCAACACTGTTAAATGCTCCCAAATAATTTATGGCACGACGTTTCGAACTAACCGTCCTTCCGTTGCACTCTGATGAAGGACGGTTAGTCCGAAACGTCGTGCCATTAAATATTTGGGAGCATTTAACAGTGTTGCGGACCTTTATTTTCTTTTCATTTAAAGTGGTTAGGATGCCAGGCCTGCAGCCGAAGGGTTGCTGCTATGATTCCTGAGCACCCATCTGTTTGATGAGAAATTAACCAGCCCTTCCTCACCTTCTGCCATGCCTGAGACACCCTGAGCAAACCCCCCCCCAAACCCAAACACACACACCTTATGTGACGGAGGTCATCTTGCACCGAACATGCGACCTCGTCAACTACAACGGTCCGGCAATGGGAGACACAGTACGATACCGCTGGGCCAAGAGACTAGTCTCTCAGCCCAACGGCACGAGACTGTATGAGGCTATCGGAGGGAGGTTTACCAACGTTCCACGCCAACTCTGCTAGTTTGCCTCCATTACACTGTCTCCCTTAAACCTCACTCCCAATCCGGGTCAAACGGCACCACTGTGACGGAGGTCATCTTGCACCTGTTCACCCCCCTCGGGGGTCGAACGTGCGACCTCGTCAACTACAACGGTCCGGCAATGGGAGACACAGTACGATACCGCTGGGCCAAGAGACTAGTCTCTCGGCCCAACGGCACGAGACTGTATGAGGCTATCGGAGGGAGGTTTACCAACGTTCCACGCCAACTCTGTGCTAGTTAGCCTCCGTTACACTTACTCCCTTGGGGCGCCAATTGGGCTGCCCCCTTGCACAGGTGTGTGCACTGTGTCCTGTGGTGTGCTGTGTGCTTTGCCACAATGACAATGGTTGTCTATCTTTCACTTCTGTCACCTTATGGTCTTGGAATGAAAGTGGTTTATTTGATAAGAACCATGCATATTAATTAGCCTACTTTATATCTGAGAATAAAATGTAATGTACGATGTAAATATGCCAATATTAGCAAAAAATGTCACTTTTCATCTGTAGTAACTAACGCAAACACATACAACGCAAAAACAAAACATACAAAACAAAATAAAACAAAAAATGACAATGAAATAAAATGACAAAGACAAAAGTACAAAGATAGACCTTCCCCTTTTTTACAATATTGACATACATCAGACATACGGACGTATGTAGCAATTAGTGACGGCATGTACTTACTGAGGCAGCTGTTCTCTCTGAAGTCCTGCAGGAACCTCTCGCACTCCTCTTCCTTGTTGCCGCTGCCGCGACAAGAGCACCATGGGGAGATGGTGAAGTTGGTCGGGGTGTGGTCCACATAGTTGGGCGTCATGTCAGTGCCTAGGGTGAAAATGGAGGCACATAGAGAGAAACTTTAGAAAAAAAGAGGTATCGCACACCATTAAAGTCTTTCTTGAGGTGCTGGCTTCCTGAGCATACAAATGTTAAAGAAAATGAATAGAATGTTGCGCACTCTGCTCCATGTTTTATTGGTGAAGTGACGTTTCGGCCGTCTGGCCCTCTTCAAACATGGAGCAGAGTGTGCGGCATTCTTTTCATTTTCTTTAACATAGAGAGAAACTGTCATCAGTACTGATTTCAAAAGAACAGGTCATGCACACATAGTAACATATAGGAAATATAATAAACCACTTTCTGGCTCGACGTTTTGCTCCACCTTATTTTTTTAGTAGTTTGAATTCATGCTGCTCATTCACAAATGTTACCTTTTTCATATATACTTACCACTACTATCAAATTCCAAGTATTAATTACGACTGGGACTACTACAAAATATTAGTTTATTATTATTTTTTTGTATTATTAAAAACATAAAATAAGAATTAGACAGCACAGTTGCAATGAGCAGAACAGCTGCAACACCTACTCTGGCCACTATCTTAAATAAGTCATACATTGTATTACAATTTCTGATTATATGTTATGCTATAGGTCTCTGGGTCCAGACAATGACATCATCTTGGCTTTAAACATTGTCTCCACTCACCGATGAGGCCAACGTAGGAGGCAAGGCAGGCTTGATAGTCCTCGTTAGGACAGCCGTTGATCGACTCCGGAGTCATCAGGCAGTGTGCATGGAAGTCCGCCAGCCTGGACCTTCAGACAAACAAAACATAAATTGTAAATTAAGTACACCGTCAACGTAGATTTTTCTCTGATTACACACCAACAAATCATTGTGTCGGCAGTGTTTCTCTAACGTTAGACAAGTCAGACGAATTGCCCCCTTGGTGGGACGCTGCCTTATGTGGTATACCGAAGTGAATCGAGGCTAGTCGAGGCTAGGGAAAAAAGTACAATAAGTAAGCAAAACTCACGACCAATCAAAACATTTCTTCTATGAAATGAAATATTGTCTTTCAATTCACCATGTTTACTTAACATTCAGAAATTCAAAGTCAGACATATAATAAATACTGTATTCCACATTATGGGAATTCCACGCTATGCCTCGGAGAAAACGCTAGTATCTTACGGGCTGCCTATGACACTTACAGATGCTGAGCTCTGTTTGTGTAAGTGTCTGGTTCTCTGGCTGCGGATTGCCTTTTTCCCCAGTTGACAGGACAGAGGCTACATCACTGTGGCAGAATTTTATGTTCATCATGGTCATGGTGTTTGTTTTGCCTCGTCTCAAATGTCAAGTTCCGCACTCACCCACAGCTGCAATACTGCCAAACATGGCTCTGTGTGTGTGTGTGTGTGTATGCGTGCGTGCGTGAGTCTACTGTAAGTGAATGGATGTTTAGGAGACCAGACATTGTGAGAGGTTGTGTATGGCTTTGAGAGAGAGAGAGAGAGAGAGAGAGAGAGAGAGAGAGAGAGAGAGAGAGAGAGAGAGAGAGAGAGAGAGAGAGAGAGAGAGAGAGAAAGAGAGAGAGAGAGAGAGAGAGAGAGAGAGAGAGAGAGAGAGAGAGAGAGAGAGAGAGAGAGAGAAAGAGTGTGTGTGTGTATTCATGTCTACAAATGCTGATGGCTAATCCAGTTGGGCAGCGTGTGATCACGCGTGTGCAAACGCAATCTTATCTTTATGGATCACTGCCGTCTCCAAATGATGTGCTATATCTCCTTTTCTCTTCAACTTCTGTCCGACTTTCACCATCTCTGCCCTCTTTCTAGTTGCATGCTCACCTCCACCTCCTCATGCATTATACATCTACCTGGTGGTGTGTCTTTCATTTGCTATATATTTGCTTGTATTTCCATTTGTGTTCAATTCCTGTCCTTCCCATTTCAGAATCTCTGCACTCCTCCTTGTTGTATGCTCTTTGCCTTATCCTGTGTTTACATCAAGAAACGACCAGAGCGACGGATGTCATTATTTGTCTGTTAAGGGCAGTTAGAGGGAAGCTTAATCAACCACCTCAGCGACCTGTTCGTTTTGGTCACTTCTGGTGTAGGCCTAGTTACCACAACCTTCCTCAAGACATGCTGACCTCTCTCTGACCCCTGTCTTGCCTCTGACATCCCCGCTTATTACACCTTTTTACCTGTTGCAGTGTGTGGCAAAGGGGAGAGAAGTCACTCTACTTGGCTTTGAACGCAGCAGGTCTCTAACACAGGAAGCGTGCACCTTGACCATAGCACCACAGAGCCAGGCTTGTTAGTATGGCTGTCAGAGCACACCGTCACAACCTAGTGCATGGAACTCGAACAGCACAGTGCAAAGCAGAGGTGCATAATGCAAATGCAGAAGTACTCTTACTCTTATCTAGCTCATTGGGTAACTTGTGTTTACTGTAAACTATATACTGTATACTGTGGTTGTAATTACTTCAACTATTACGTCAGCATTATACAACTGTGGACAAATTTGTGGTATCTACTCTAGTAGAATGTTTTCTTTATTTCAGCACCATTAGGTCCATCCGACATGAAAAGCAATACATTGTACTGTTAGCTGGTGGTGTGTTCTTCAATGCAATGCCAAAAGTAATGCAATTTACTATGTTTCTTTTTCACAGTTTTTTTTCCCAATACTTTTTACTGTAATTTCAAGTGCACAGCTTTTAAATGTTCCCTTTGCACCACCCTACAGCTCCAAGGGGAAATTCTGCTGCAGTGTACCCACTGAGTGGCTTCCCTCCCTGGGTTTCCTCCTGCCTGGCCTGGGGAAGATGGGGCTACTGCCTCCAAACCTGCCTTGCTGTTCATGTGTTCTCAGTGTGTTCTCTTCTCCTCTGTGGCTGCTTTCACGCTGTGCGTTGCCTTTTCCTGTGGTGAATTAAAAAGAGCCTCCCAGCCGCCTTAATCAATGCATAGCCATAGACACAGGCAGCGCACCACCGACTACACTGCACCCTCCCTCCCTCTCCCTCTCCCTCCCTCCCTCTCCCCTCATACCGAGGACAATTGCTGTTGCCACAGCAAATTGCTGGCTAGGCAGAACTGGCGTGTCGTACAATGGCCTAAACTAAGCTGACACTCGCTATTAGTTGGAGAATAGTTTTACCCTTACAAATGCTGTCCTCCACGTAGAGGCTCTCCACCACACAGATTCCTTCATTTCAAGTACCTGGCTTTACCTGTTGGGTTTTTTTTTTGGTGAAAATCCTTGGATGACTCCTGTAGCTTTGACTTGTTCACTCCAGTTTTTTTTCCCTCACTACCTCCTCTCATCTTTTGTAATTGATGTTTTTCTATCTTTTTTTTGTTCGATCCACTCAGGCATCCTTTTCTGTTCCAAGACATCTGCTTCTAAACTGTGCAGAACACTCCCAGTCCACACAATCAACAACAGCAACCCCTCATGCAGCCTCCCACACATGAACCGTACAACTCCACATCAGTAATCAATACTGTGTGAAAACAAAAAAAAACTCTTCATGCACACACTTTCCACAGCTGTATTCTCAACACGCACAGAAACACTCCTTCAGCTTAAAGGGACACTGTGTGAGATGTTTAGTTGTTTATTTCCAGAATTCATGCTGCCCATTCACTAATGTTACCTTTTTCATGAACACTTACCACCACCACCAAATTCCAAGTATTCATTATGACTGGAAAAATTGCACTTTTCATACATGAAAAGGGGGATCTTCTTCGGGAATTTCCAAAAATAGCCATTTTTATCAGCAAAAATTACTGTACGTGGACCATACTAGAACATATTTGTTCATTACTTAGTAAACTTTTATGTAAAAATCAAATTTGGCAATAGGCAGCCCAGTTTCAATGACCAGCATAGTTGCAGTAACTTTTTGACCATTTCCTGTCCCTTTAATATTGCTGCATTTCTGTTTGGCCATTTTAAGGCATTTAGGGGCCCAAGCCAGACTAGGCAAACTATTGGGGGAGGGACTTCTTCAAGAGGGTTTTCCGGCACTGAATAGATTTTGCCTCGCTCACAAAGTTGTCATTCGAATATGAGTACATAGCCAGTCGTTAGCAGGCCCCCCATTCAGCTGGGGCCTAGGCAATTGCCTTGTCGCTTGCCTGGTTATGACAGACCTGTATTTCTGGCCAGCAACAATAAGCGTCCTTCCCTTGTAGTCTACCTTTACAATCTCTGATGCCACCCTCGTAGTCACTACTGGAGCCCGGAGAATTAGACTGAGGGGCGGGGCATGGCACGCTTCTTCCTAGCGCCTGGGGCGTGATTTCAAAATAAGAGTACACAGCGCAATCTGACAAAAAAAAAGTTTTTTGAATACGCATCGAACATCTAATTTATAATCGTAGAAAATAGAAAATGTTGATATCGCGATTAAAATTTAAATCGAGAAATCTTCCAGGCCTAAAAGCGTGTTTTAGCCAAAAAGCATCCATAGATAGTTCCTTTTTTCCAGAAAGCTACAGCCAAGAAAGCTATACTGCTATAAGCTGCTCTATGTTCCGCGTAATTCCAGACTTCCTATAAGCTTAACACCAGTCCACACACCACAACACACCACCCCACCCTTCCCTTCTCTGCCTCACTTTCCATTTGTCTTTTTGTTTTGTTCAGAGTGGCAAATGACAGGCTGTCAGAAGTGCTATCTCTGTCCAGCACTGTTCCCTGTGACTAATGGAGGTGTCCTGCAGTCGACACACTCTCTCAGAAAAGCCACTTTATGCATGGACAGTCCTCTCAATCTATACTTTTTTCATTTTTTCCCCCTCCTCCCCCCCTTTCTCTTTCTCTCTTTCACAACCTGACTCCTACTTTCTTTCATTTTTTCCCCCATCCCTTTCTTCTTTTTTGCTGCCTGCCCAGCGATAAAACACTTTGTGATGTGAATGTTCTTCTTTCCCGACTCTCCTGCACCACTGGTATTTATCTTAGTACAGGGCAGAATCATTCTGGACCCCGATGGTGTTTGTTTCTCTTCTTCACCCTCTCCGCATCCACCTCCCACCTCCCTCCCCCATCCCCTCCTGCCCCGCGCACCCCCCCGCCCTGTGCACTCGTTCACTCTCTCACTGTTGCTTGGCTGCTGTGCTGTTCTCACAGTCTGAAGTGAAACCAGAAGCGGAGGGAGGGGAGTGTGATCTCATGCCCTCTGAGCTGATGCTGAAAGGAAGCTCTCCTGGGTCTTCGGGCTGAACTTACAAACAAGAGATGGCTGTTGTAAGTGCATGAGCTTCCTCTGCCCCAACATGCTCTCACCCTCTCTTCAGTTCAGGAGGACCTACGGTCTACCAGGTCATAGACATACAATGCGAATGAAAAATGAAAAACAAAAAACATTACAGTGGATGATGCCCACAGGTACTGTAGGCTTGTTACTAATGTGTCTCTTAGATAGGCCTACAGTATAGAAAGTCCCTCACTGGATTCCTGATAACTTACAAAGTTATGCAATGTTATCACATATTAAGAACAATAAGAACAGAATATTGATAAAAAATAATGCATTTTAAGAAAGGAAATGTCAACAGACTAACTGAGGTGCCCACGCTGTCCATCCATACCAACACCATGGATCCCAGTAATTAGTCTGCAAATGCCCAATGCAGTTTTCCACTACTGGAAGCAGTCCAGTCAAGTCCCCTGTGGTGCCTCACAAAGCCAAAATATTACATTTTAAATGTCAAAACTGAGTTTGGATTATACAATCACTTTATAACAACCCCTATGTGCTTTGACAAAATGGCTAGCTTTGTCTTACTAAAAACAGGCAAAAAAGAACATCTCAACATTTATGGCAAGAATAATTTGGACTTTTTCTCTGGCTTTCCCCTTTCATTTCTATGGTCGGGACAATAAGACAAACACACCTGGCCTACTGAGAGCAGTAGGTTCCCCATGCACCGCTGCTGAACCAGAAACAGAACTACTCAGGCAGCAGACACAAATCAGATTTAACCGCTGCCCTTGACAAAGCTCAAAGCTCTGGCATTGAGGGGGGAAAAAAGCTTAAAATGCCCCCAAAAATGCTTAAAATTGTCTTCTGTATGTGCACAAACATCTGCACTAAGGAAACAGTCTCTCCTCTGCCATGTGTGTAGCTGTAATTATGAGATACTTATTGTGATGCTCAATTAGTATATTTCTCCACTGTGAATCACAGATGGGAGACGCAAGGCCCTCTTTCAAGTCCAAAGAGGAGGTGGGAGACTTAGATTGGGAGAGGAGAAAGCTCTACCAAACTCAAGTAGTAGAGAGAGGGAGAGGGAGAGAGAGAGAGAGAGAGAGAGAGAGAGAGAGAGAGAGAGAGAGAGAGAGAGAGAGAGAGAGAGAAAGGGAGGGGTGGTGGTGGTGTGGGAAGAGCACTATTGGTTCACTCTTGGACAATCATTAAGAGATGAGAAGCACTAGCACTTTACTAGATGACTGACGTGCCAATTCCTCTCAATTATCTGTCCTTCAGTGGCTCCCATTATGTCGGCTCATTGCGAAGCGCTCCTGGCTCCACAGGTGGGTGATAATAATGAAAAATAATAAGGCCTGTCTGTAAAGCACTAACACAAATGTTCTGCTCAGAAGTTCGCCTCATCTTCTTCACAGACCTCTTAATCTCCACTTGCTGAATACGGAATATAACGTGTGTGTGTGTGTGTGTGTGTGTGTGTGTGTGTGTGTGTGTGTGTGTGTGTGTGTGTGTGTGTGTGTGTGTGTGTGTGTGTGTGTGTGTGTGTGTGTGTGTGTGCGTATGTGTGTGTGTGTGTGTGTGTGTGTGTGTGTGTGTGTGTGTGTGTGTGTGTGTGTGTGTGCGTGCACGTTTTTTTCCTGTTCCCACCTTATTCCCTCTTTCTTCTTTCTTTGCATCTTTTCTTTCTTTTGGACTTTTTCATTTCTAGAACTGAACAATATAAGCCCCTATTGAATATTTGGTAACGCTTTATTTTACGGTACAGTATTTACTATGTACTTTCTGGGTAACAACTGGGTAACAGAGAGAAATTACATGGTACCTAGAATGTAAAAAGGTGGTAATTATGATGTAAATACTATGTAATTACAGGGGAATAGCTCAAAACTTACCATGAAACTACACTGTGTATTTTCTGGGTAACAATTGGGTAACAGAGAGAAATTACCCAATTGTTATCCAGAAAATACACAGTGTAGTTTCATGGTAAGTTTTGAGGTTTTCCCCTGTAATTACATAGTATTTACATCGTAATTATCCCCCTTTTTACATTCTAGGAAGCATTTAACTTCTATATGGTACAGTATTTACTGTACTGTCTGAGTAACAACTGGGTAACAGAGAGAAGTTACATGGTACCTAGAATGTAAAAAGGGGGGTAATTACAATGTAAATACTATGTAATTACAGGGGAAACCTCAAAACTTACCATGAAACTACACTGTGTATTTTCTGGGTAACAACTGGGTAACAGAGAGGAATTAGATGGTGTATAAAATTTAAAAGGGGGGTTACTACAAAGTAAATGCTATGTAATTAAGAAGAAAATATCTCATGAATTACTATGAAAGTACGGTGTATTTTCTGGGTAATTATTGTTTGATGGCAATTTAAAAAAGGATGAAAGTACTACCTATTTACCTGTTTGTTTTACAGCAATACCACATTTAATTACTAGGTTAATGTGCTGCTCTGGATGGTCATTACACAACTCCAAAGTCAGAACTTACAAGGAACAGTATTTCATTGTAGTTACTGTGTTTATCACCATACATACCCATTTATTGCATGGGTAAATGTGGTACTTACCTGACAAAACAATTGCTGATGTCACACATTGCCATGGGCTTTATCTTCATTCTTGTAGCCGTTGAGTCAAAAGTGTTTGGTAAGTACATGGTAGGTTTCTGCACTGTTACCAAGTAACATATATTTATTTACCAGGTAAAAAAGGGGAAACTGTACTGTAAAGTAAAGTGAATGCTCTTACCAAAGTATTACCAATTTCTTACCAAGTAATTAAACTTGTTTCATAAATCATGTAAGTGCATGGTAAGTTTCTGCACTGTAACCGAGTTACAAATATTCAGCTACCAGGTAAAGAAGGGGAAACTGTACTGTAAAGTAAAGCGAATGCTCTTACCAAAGTATTACCAATTTCTTACCAAGAAAATAAACTTGCTATGGTAAGTATCTGCACTGTTACCAAGTAATAGATATTCAGTTACTAGGTAAAAAAGGGGAAACTGTACTGTAAAGTAAAGCGAACGCTCTTACCAAAGTATTACCAATTTCTTACCAAGAAAATAAACTTGTTATATATCATGTAAGTACATGGTAAGTATCTGCACTGTTACCAAGTAACAGATATTCAGTTACCAGGTAAAGAAGGGGAAACTGTACTGTAAAGTAAAGCGAACGCTCTTACCAATTTCTTACCAAGCAATTAAACTTATTTCATGTATCATGTAAGTAGGCCTACATGGTACGTTTCTGCACTGTTACCAAGTTACAGATATTCAGTTACCAGGTAAAGAAGGGGAAACTGTACTGTAAAGTAAAGCGAACGCTCTTACCAAAGTATTACCAATTTCTACCACACAATTAAACTTGTTTCATATCATATAGGCCTAAGTACATGGTAAGTATCAGCACTACCAAATTACAGATATTCAGTTACCAGGTAAAGAAGGGGAAAACTGTTCTCATAGGACTCTGTGTTAATTGCTAGCATGGAGGTAACATTTGCACTGATGTAGTCAGAGAACGGCAGGAAGTACAGGAGAAAGGTATAACCCAATAACTTAACTCAAGGGGAAATGTAATATGAGCTCATTTCCAAACATGGGACAGTATCACTTTAACATCCGAGTTGGCAGCAGATATAAAGACTCATCAGACCAGGCCTACATTTTTTACAATACAAGACTAGAGAAAGTATTGCCTGGACTGTTTCTGCTGCCAACTCGGATGGCTGCCTTGTTCCACACACACACAGGTGCATATATTTTATTATTATTATTATTATTTCATTCCAGAATTCCTGCTGCCCGTTCTTCATTTCCATTTTCATGAATATCACTTTCCAATTTCTAGGTATTATGACAGCACACATTGCAATTTTCATCAATGAAAAAATGAAAAGGGGGATTTTCTCCATGATACTTTTTTAATTTTTTTAATTTAGAAACAGTCATTTTTAGCTGCAAAACTTACTATGTTCATGTAACCCAGTTGACAAATGCATATTAAAAACGTATTAGTTGATTAAATAGCATAAATAGTAAAATGGGATAATAAATAGTGATAATACTGATAAGGCAATTCATGAATGAAGGTTTGGTATCGTTAAAAACACGATTAACATAGCAGGACTTTTACTGTGACAGTTACGTTATGGGACTTTTATTTTGACATGCGTTTCCACGCATTCAGCTTTCCGTGGAGCCGTTCCAGTCAGTTGAGCTGAGAAGAGCTCGAAAGCTGAAGGAAAGACTTCGTTTCTTCGGCTCCACCTTGGAGCTAGATATTGATAGAAAACTAATTCTAAGTTAAAGATACCTACTTCTAAGTTTCATTTTGGACCACCGAGCGACCTGCTCTGTAAATCTTTTGTGTTTTGAAGAGCAAGAAGCTGCGCTTCGTCGTGTATTGTTTCTGTTGAATCGTCTCGGTAAGGCAACCACCTGTATTTTCCCTACGGATGTAACTTGAGTGTTATTGCTTATCACTGTGAAATACTTAGGTGAAACCTCAGAATTGTATTTTGTTTTGTTAATACTTGTTGTGTTTAGTGTGAAAAGGGTATATTTTGGTTGAATTGAGTATAAGTTTAAAGCTTGGAATGAGCGGCCTGTAATTCACATGCTTGTGATCACGCACCCAGCAAGTGCGAGGGGAGAGGTCTGAACAAGTCCTCCTGATCATTTGTGCTCGGCAATATCTGTGTGTAATTCCCGCGGTTTCAGTACCGAGTGATGTTTTTCATAGTATTCATCCTGTTATTTGATAATGGTTATGTAACTGAATGGTATGCAATGCTTTTCAGTATAAGTGAAGTGTATGCGGTTTGCATATATTTTCCTTTGAGAAGATTGATATTAATGTTGTACAACCAGAGGTGGAAAGAGTACCGAAAATTGTAGGCCTACTCAAGTAAAAGTAGGCTATCTTTAGGCTACTTTGCCTAAATCCTGCTCGAGTAAAAGTAAAAGTAGGCCTACCTATCTAAAAATCTACTCAAGTAAAAGTAAAAAGTACTTCACTTAAAAATGCAATTTGAGTAAAAGTACTTAGTTACATTTAATTAGCTTTTCTAGACAATGTAATGTTTCTTTTTCTTGAATATCGTCCTCCATAACCTCTATCTCTTGCTTGGCACCAGCCATCATCCAATACATTGATCCAAGATAGTACAATAGTGAAAATGCTGTGTGCCATCCTGCATCATCTTTCATTTCCGGCAGATTGTGGCATTATTTTGCGTGGCATTTTGTCTATTTTTTTACTCAGTACTCAGGCCAGGTTCCAGTGTAATTGAGTTAACAACTTGGGTCAAAATGTACTCAAGTACTAGTAAAGTATTAATTTTAAAAACTACTTAAAAAGTTCAAAGTACTCATAAATGCTACTCAAGTACAATACTTGAGTAAATGTAATTAGTTACTTTCCACCCCTGTGTAGGCCTACAACTACTTTAAGTTTAAACTGTTTGAACTGATATTTGATAAGAAATGTGAACATTGTCCTGTGTACATGTGTAGCTTAACTAAGGGTATGGTTACACAGGTGAAGTTTTTTGGACCTGGATTCCGCTGTGGATTGATGACTGCGTTTGATGGCGAGCCACCCACCCCATTGAGTCGGATCCTGTCCTGTGTCATTGTACGTGGCGCATATGTGGTAGGGTTGTGACCTGCCTGTGTCACAACAACACTGACTGACTGACTTGAGTTGTTACTTTAACGGTTTACAAACTGAACTAAGGCCTTGAACTGAACGGAACTACTATAAAGGAACTACTTTTTCTTTTCTTTTTCTTGAACAACTGAAAGGAACTCTTTTCTCTTTGAGGATTTAAAGGACTGATTTAAAGGACTGTTCCCAACTTTTGGAAAATAGACAATTACTCACTTTTGAAGGACAATTCATTTTATTTTATTTTAAAGGGTCAATTTTTTCTTTTATTTTGGGAATATGTACATATTTTCTACCTTGCAATTCATAACTAAAGAAAGAAAAAAAGTATATCCTTGTGTGGTGTCTTTTAATTGCACTTATCTTTTTGCACTCTCCCAGAGCCTAGTGTCTTTATTCTCTAGCTATTGAACCTGGCCTATCATCGACATGTACATACCTAGTAGTGGGTTACATTCATACTAGTATATTAGTTTATTACCTAAACATAATAAAATTTGGCAATAAGCAGCACAGTTCCAATGAGCAGCATAGTTGCAATACTGTCGTTTGCCACAATATACAATAAAAAAAAATGATTTCCACAATAATGCTTTGATTTGCTTTTGATGTATTTTTTTCCCTTCTTTACCTGGTAAATGAATATCTGTAACTCGGTAACAGTGCAGAAACCTACCATGTACTTACATGATATATGAAACACGTTTACTTTCTTGGTAAGAAATTGGTAATACTTTGGTAAGTGCGTTCACTTTACTTTACAGTACAGTTTCCCCTTCTTTACCTGGTAACTGAATATCTGTAACTCGGTAACAGTGCAGAAACTTACCATGTACTTACATGATACATGAAATAAGTTTAATTGCTTGGTAAGAAATTGGTAATACTTTGGTAAGAGCGTTCACTTTACTTTACAGTACAGTTTCCCTTTCTTTACCTGGTAACTGAATATCTGTTACTTGGTAACAGTGCAGATACTTACCATGTACTTACATGATATATAACAAGTTTATTTTCTTGGTAAGAAATTGGTAATACTTTGGTAAGAGCGTTCGCTTTACTTTACAGTACAGTTTCCCCTTCTTTACCTAGTAGCTGAATATCTGTAACTCGGTAACAGTGCAGAAACTTACCATGTACTTACATGATAGGCCTACATGAAATAAGTATAATTGCTTGGTAAGAAATTGGTAATACTTTGGTAAGAGCGTTCACTTTACTTTACAGTACAGTTTCCCCTTCTTTACCTGGTAACTGAATATCTGTAACTCGGTAACAGTGCAGAAACTTACCATGTACTTACATGATAGGCCTACATGAAATAAGTATAATTGCTTGGTAAGAAATTGGTAATACTTTGGTAAGAGCGTTCGCTTTACTTTACAGTACAGTTTCCCCTTCTTTACCTGGTAACTGAATATCTGTTACTTGGTAACAGTGCAGATACTTACCATAGCAAGTTTATTTTCTTGGTAAGAAATTGGTAATACTTTGGTAAGAGCGTTCGCTTTACTTTACAGTACAGTTTCCCCTTCTTTACCTAGTAACTGAATATCTGTAACTCGGTAACAGTGCAGAAACTTACCATGTACTTACATGATTTATGAAACAAGTTTAATTACTTGGTAAGAAATTGGTAATACTTTGGTAAGAGCATTCACTTTACTTTACAGTACAGTTTCCCCTTTTTTACCTGGTAAATAAATATATGTTACTTGGTAACAGTGCAGAAACCTACCATGTACTTACCAAACACTTTTGACTCAACGGCTACAAGAATGAAGATAAAGCCCATGGCAATGTGTGACATCAGCAATTGTTTTGTCAGGTAAGTACCACATTTACCCATGCAATAAATGGGTATGTATGGTGATAAACACAGTAACTACAATGAAATACTGTTCCTTGTAAGTTCTGACTTTGGAGTTGTGTAATGACCATCCAGAGCAGCACATTAGTAATTAAATGTGGTATTGCTGTAAAACAAACAGGTAAATAGGTAGTACTTTCATCCTTTTTTAAATTGCCATCAAACAATAATTACCCAGAAAATACACAGTGTAGTGTCATGGTAAGTTTTGAGGTTTTTCCCTCTAATTACATAGTATTTACATCGTAATTACCCCCCTTTTTACATTCTAGGTACCATGTAACTTCTCTCTGTTACCCAGTTGTTACCCAGAAAGTACATAGTAAATACTGTACCGTAGAGAGAAGTTACATGGTACCTAGAATGGAAAAAAAGGGGGTAATTACGATGTAAATACTATGTAATTACAGGGGAAAACACAAAACTTACCAAGAAACTACACTGTGTATTTTCTGGATAACAATTGGGTAATTTCTCTCTGTTACCCAATTGTTACCCAGAAAATACACAGTGTAGTTTCACGGTAACTTTTGAGTTTTTTCCTCTGTAATTACACAGTATTTACATCGTATTTACCCCCTTTTTACATTCTAGGTACCATGTAATTTCCCTCTGTTACCCAGTTGTTACCCAGAAAGTACATAGTAAATACTGTACCGTAAAATAAAGCGTTACCGAATATTTACACATTAGCACAATAACAACAATACATACTGTAGCACATAGGGGAGACTGGGGTAAAGTGAGCCACTTTTTACATTTTTCATCACAGCTAAGCGATGAAGGCGTATTTGGTTAAAATTTTTACATCATACCAAATTTCAAAGTGTCCTGATACTATTAGAGCAAAAACTAATTGATAAACTGTCATGGTTAAAATGATATTGCCTTTTAAAAATATTTTTTCAGGTGGCTCATCTTACCCCATGCATGGGGTAAGGTGAGCCACTGCTTGGGGTAAATTGAGCCCAGGCAAAAATCTCAGCTAAACAACTTTTATTTATTATAACAAATGTAACTAATGAATCTATGAAATAAAACAACTAATGCAACAGAACTATGCCAAAAAATACATATTGTGGGCCCTTACAGCTTTGTTTGAATACAATGGCGAACAATGCAGAGTGCAATGTAGAAAAAAAGTTAATATTATTGTTTGAATTGGCTTAAACATGCATAAAGTCATTAATCTCAACTCACCTGGGTATGATATGAAAGAAATTATCTGATTATGCTGAAATATCATAACATGTTTTTCAACCATTATAAATCCCATTAGGATAAGCGGCTCATCTTACCCCATCTCAAAAGGCTCACCTTACCCCATGCCAAAATTATGTAAATAAATGCTCATAAAATTATCATAAAAGTGCAAAAAGACTTAAAATATCACTCATATAGTAGCTTATTACGTAACATTTCAGACATGATGAGACCAGAAATTGTTCTATTTTTGTTTTCTCTAAATCATCCATGTTTTGAATATACATGGAATTCACTTAAAGAGCAAAAAAAACACATTTTCACAAATATCTCTCTTGCCAAATTTGGTACATGCTTCACTTTTTCACAGGTGTTAGAAAAGGATTTCCACCACCTTAGAATGTGGTGACATGTTAAAATGTATTCACCTTTTTCGAGAAAAAGGGGGTGGCTCACTTTACCCCGTGGCTCACTTTACCCCAGTCTCCCCTACAGTAAAGCACTAGGTGATGCAGTGTTTTGTTTCACATAACTCACTGATTTGTTCTGCATAACATAACTTAGATCATCATTGCAGTCCTTCTACTGTACAACTGTATCACAGGCTGAGCCTTTTCCATAATTACAGGTGACTTGGGCAATGGTGCGAGCAGTTCGGCATTCAGTACTGCATTCTTGTTTTCCCTTTTATATTACGCCTACATTACGGGCATATTTTATTTAAAGGGACACTGTGCAGGAAATGGTCAAAAAGGGTACTGCAACTATGCTGCTCATTGAAACTGGGCTGCCAATTGCCAAATTTGCTCTTTACATGAAAGTTATAGAAAGTAATAAACAAATATTTTCTAGTATGGTCCAAGTAGAGTGATTTTTGCAGCTAAAAATGGCTATTTTTGGAAAATTCAAAATGGCGGACCATGGAGAAGATCCCCCTTTTCATGTATGAAAAGTGCAATTTTTCCAGTCATAATGAATACTTGGAATTTGATGCTGGTGGTAAGTATTCATGAAAAAGGTAACATTAGTGAACGGGCAGCTTGAATTCTGGAAATAAACAACAAAAAATCTCACACAGTGTCCCTCTTCTTTCCAGAATTCATGCTGCATATTTATTATTGTTACATGAATACTCACCATCACTACAAAATTCTATCTATTCATTATGACTGGGAAAATCACACTTTTCATGCGGGTATATGAAAAAGGTGGATCTTCTCCATGTCCGCCATTTTGAATTTCCAGAAATCGACATTTTATCTGCAACATTTACTCTAGGTCATACTAGCAAATATTAGTTTATTGCTTACTAGTTTATTACTTACTACGTAAATATTCATGAAAAGATCCAATTTGGCAATAGGCTGCACAGATTCCATGGGCAGCATATCACTCTCAGAAATAAAGGTACAGAATTCGTCACTGTGGCAGTACCGTCAAGGGGAGCACCATTGTGTCGCTTGGGTGGTACTTCAAAAAAGAGGTGACAGATGCACATTGGTCGACTCTGCAAGCAACTGAACGTACCTCTTTTTTGGGGTACCAATCAAGTGACACAATGGTACTCCCCTTGAAGTTAACTCGTCTGCCACAGCGACGAGTTCTGTACCTTTATTTCTGAGAGTGTAAGGGTATTATTGGCATTACAAATAGGGCTCTTTGTGCCATTACAAACCTCATAACTGCAACCACCTTACTGTTGAAGTTATCTAGCAAGATGAATAGTCGGCCATCCGTGACTCCTATTAGCTTGAGGCCAATATAAAAACCAGCAAAGGAGACTTTTGGGGTTTGTTGCTCTGCAGAAGCAAGCTGTGCAAGTTTTTTTGGTCTAATTATTATACCCCCCTTCCCCCAATAAATCAGATAGATTTTTTTAATTAGTTTCTCGTATAGGACCCCATCTCTGATTTACATGGCTAATAACAGCTTTCGTGCCCGTGATGTGGAAATGTGCCAGAACCAAAAGATGGGAGACAGCCTCTAAAACTGGCTCTGTTGGGACACTTGGAGCTAAAAGCTGGTAATCCACATTAAAACGGACAAATCCCAACCATTTGTGCTGCGGGTGGTTGTGGGAAAGCTGTGATAGTCGGGAGGTGGGTGGTTTGTGGTGGTAGGCTTACCTCACTTGGTTTGCATCCAACAGTCTAGCTTACCTTGTCCTAATGGTGTATACAGGCTGGGGCATCAGTGAGGGCAGTTGCATGCATTTTGTGTTCAGGTTTCAAATGGCATATTGTCCGTATTCATTTTAACCCCTTAAGACACGGCATTATAAATTAGCTGTTACCAGAATGGCAATGATTAAGTCGTAATGTATTACTAAAGGCCCTGAGCACTGTCATAGTAGTGTAGTACTATAGGTAGTTAACTTTCAATGTCTATTACAGTGTGCCACAGGAGGTACGGCGTGCATTAAGGGGCTACGACATGTTACAGAATATTCTGTTTACGCGTGTAACAGTGTTCTGCAACTAAAAGAACACGGAGATATTCGGAATGAACAAAGAGTCATGCACTGAGTACTGCCACCATTTTGTTTAAAATCGAATTACTTCCCGAATCTAACTGCACTCAGTAAACCTAATCATGCCAGTTCATCTTAGACAGTCATGGACACAGAGAAGCCTCGCAGACAGACAGACATTATGCCACAAAAGAGACATTGCCCCTAGCCCTTACTCTGAGGCTAAATAAAAAAAGCCTTACAAAAAGAGGAAGGAAAAAGAGGGAATAAAGCAGCTCTTTTGCACCAATCTCTTTTTCGAATCAAACAAATCTGTCCGGTCCAGTTATATTAAGACCACAGGCTCTTTACCGAGTTCTAATTACATGCGTTTCTTTGGCCCATTGCTTATCTAATGGGGCAAGGCTCCCGATTTCTTCTTTGCTTAAAGCACTGGCCGCTTCTTTTCAGATATCATGCTGTTGCAACTGCCACTGTATTTTTTTTCAACCCCTGTGTTTACAGTAGTTTAGTTTTCATCTCCGCATGAACATCTCTTATATAAATAATAAGGAGGCCTAAGCTAATTGAACACGGCACTTGTGAAAGGCCATTGTGGTGAATAGATCTTGCTCTAACCCGGCGCCACTGGAGCAGCTGGTTGAAAAATGAAAGAAGACAAACATGTGTCTGCCATGTCTGGCTTTTCAAAAAACGAGGACTACATAACTGTCGGCAATTTGCTGCTCACTTGAGGTCTGTTTTTTTTTTTTTTTAAAGGGTTACCAGAGGACTGTTTGTACAAAGAGTGCTCAGACATCGAGGGGGTTAGGGGTGGTGGTGGTGGTGGTGGCGGTGCTGGTGGTGGTGGGGAATGAAGCCCATTCTACGGCTCTCTACAGCTCACCCATTATACTGGCGCTGGTCACACGCTGTTAAAATTACATGGCGTCTCCCACTCGAGCGTTTTTATGGACACTCTGTTCTGAGGAGTGCCATGCTGTAAGAGCCCCTCTGAAAAAAAAAAAGCATATTCGTCTGGAACAAGCGAAACTCACATTATTTATGGTGCTGTTGTTGAGCAGGTGAGAGTGGGGATATTGGATAGTGGGTAGCAGGAGAAACAAACCAGGGATGATGCTTATGATGCACTTTTAGGAGGTGGGGTGAGGGGGTGGGTGAACACCTTCTCTGCGGCTTTTAAAGCCCCCCTTTTTCCAGTAGGTGTTACATTGTTTTGCTTCTGTTACAGTGAGGCAGAGTCATCATGCAGTTTTATGACTGACAAAGATGCCGGTGGCTTTATGCTTCATGTACTGCGAACATGCTGGCCAAAGGATGGTGAGGGTGATCAGGGATGCAATTGCATTGATGGGTGCCTCGGAGGGTGGGAAGGTAATATTTCAACCTTCATATGGATACTGTTATGGTTATCATTTTGCTTTTGTGATTTAAAAAGGAATAAAAAAATATAAGATGACCAAAGATAAAGATGTCGGCTTGATTGCCATACACTGGGCAACAAAGACAAGAGTGTTTAAGTACAGTTACAAAGCCTACATTTTTAAGTAAATGCTTTGATCACAAAGCATAGAAATACAACAAATGATATTTAAACTCTACAGTATGTGTATGTGTTACTAAATAGAAGCTTGGCAAACAGAGACTGGTCTTTTTGGACTATCAATTGCTGCTTTTTCAAGGTATCACTGTGGACCATGTCGATCCCTAAAACAAACTCATGTGAGCAAGCGGGCCATTGTCACGTGGCATCACTGAACTTGCAGCGAAGGAATTGAAATGTTCAGCGTTCAAAGGTGTCTGATGCCGCAGCAAGTTCAGTATAAGATGCATCCGGTGGCATATACGTACTGTTTTCTCCCAAAACCACCTGCTCGCAGTGAAAACTCTAGGGCAGACATGGGGCGCTTATATATTCGCTTATTGGCTGTTTTCTGAGGGGTGGGCGTTACGATCAAAATCCTACTGCTCCAGGCACTCCACAGAGAAGCATGGCCAGACTTGTAGTGGAGCCAATCCTTTGGCAGAAGTACGTAGGATGGCTCGCGAGGCTAGGTAAACAGTTGAGGGCGTTAGACTTCTGTCCAAAAGGTTACCGGTTCGAGTCCTGACACGCTAGGTAGGTTGGGGGAGTAATTACTCTCTGCATCCTCCTCCATGACTGAGGTACCTTGGGCATGGTACCCTCCTGCCACACTGCTCCCTTGGGTGGCATTGGGGGCTGTCCCTTTGCACAGGTGAGGCATACATACAATTTTGTTGAGTGCTGTGAGCACCGTGTGCCATGGAGTGCTGTGTCACAATGACAATGGTACTGTAGGGCTTTCACTTTCAGTAAAAAGGGATAATTTTATAAAAGATCATTTTTCCTGAGGGAAGTGCGGTAAGTGGTGTAGTGGTGTCGTACTATGCCCCTCCCCTCCTCTCCTTGTTCTGCCATCTACAGTACAATGTCAGCATTCTCTAAACTACTCCCATGTAGCTCAGACGCTGCTCAGTGGCCTGCAACATCTTCATTGAAATCCCCCCTCTCCCCGGCAGACCGTGACACCACTGACACAGAGAGAGAGAGAGAGAGAGAGAGAGAGAGAGAGAGAGAGAGAGAGAGAGAGAGAGAGAGAGAATGCCCAGCTTGTGCAGCACACACACACACACACACACACACACACACACACACACACACACACACACACACACACACACACACACACACACACACACACACACACACACACACACACACACACACACACACACACACAGCCCTCTTCTGAATATCCTCATTGTGGCATTCCCTGCCCTCATATTTGCCCTCTTTTCTGTACAACCGGATGTGTCTGACAGTACAGTGCACTGCCATGCGCAAGACATGCGGCTTAGGGCTACAGGAGGACATGTTAGGGGAATGACCGTGTGCAGTGCCTATCTATCTTGAACACACACACACACACACACACACACACACACACACACACACACACACACACACACACACACACACACACACACACAAACACACACACACACACACACACACACACACACACTATCCTTAGAAATGGATGAACATTCTATCACTACATAAAATACCATAGGCACAGTGCTTTATTATCATAAAATATCATATTCACAACATTAAGAAATGATATAGGCCTATTAATGATTAAGTGTCCTTCTATAGCCTATGAGGACATTAGCCAGTCACAATGTCTGTCCCATGTGCATCTCTCAAAGCATTCAATTCACTGAGGTTCACAATCTCCGCAAAACATACCACCTCCAAGCCACTTTAAGTAGTCTACTCTTGCTACATGATTAGATTGAGGGTGGTCAATGCTGATTGCATCTGCATGTCGAAAGCAATTTAAATTAGCAGGGTCACCTACACATTAATTAGCGTTAGCATTGCCATAAGGATGTGTACAGCATTTCCCCAATACCATATGCATACATACAGCAGACATGCAATTACCCCAATTCTTAACCATTTCACAGTACACTGAACTTTTAGTTTGCAAATTTTTGTTTGTTTCATATGTGTGGAATAAAAGCTCCTAAAAATACTGACAACTAAAGCCTATATGCAGTTATGAATTATGAAGCCGCTGACCAAGCTTAATTGTTGCCACCAGTGCTTAATTTGAGGGGGAGCAAGGGGGAGCTAGCTCCGGAAACTCTGACGAGAGCTCCGGAACCTTGGATGGAACCTCATGGAAAGACATCACAGACCCCCCCTCGGTGGGGAGCTACCCATCCTCTGCGCTCCGGGACCTCCCGCTTGACAAATTAAGCACTGGTTGCCACTCATGGCTATCTACTATACAGAAGTCCATACTTTGCCAGAGGCTAAACCAGGATTAGCCAGAGGCTAATAATTCTACCCAATCGACGAACACACTTTAGCCAGCTCCACAAGATGTGAGTCTCTGTAAAGGTCTCTGATGTTCAAAAAAATGGGTGACTTGCCAAACTTTCAGCCCTGTCTGGTTGGTTCAGCGTTGCTGACACAACAGCGCTCCAGCACACATTGTTATATCCCAAGCACGTGGCTGTATCATCTTTTCTTCAGTGAGATGTTAGTGTCTGAACATATGGCACACCCTCAGGCAAAGTCAATACTTGTTTTATTTTTTGCTTC
>NC_085859.1:11058978-11093978 GCF_034702125.1 Engraulis encrasicolus
GGTTTGTTCACACAATGTACCAGGAGCTTATACACATTGTATTCTGGCCCTTACTGCTTACACATAAATAGAAATCTAGGTCTACTAGGTCCTTACTAAGGTTATATTGGTAATAAATCCCTTATTGTGCATGAACAAGACATTTGTGAATACATGCTTAACAACTGTCTTATTTTGCTTAGTACATGCCTTACAAGTTACTTACACATGCATTAATATTGTATGTATTAGTGCTAATAGATGTGTCCCTAAAATAAAGTGTTACCCATACTTTTTATTCATATTTACAAGCCTGTCTTATTGTGGTGGAAATGAGATTTCAGCTATGTTTTGCTTTGTAATAATGTTACAAATGTAGCCTACTGCTAGCTTCTCTTTGAAAAGTGGAAATCCCTTCGCGGGCCACCTAAGCTCTGTCGCGGACCACACTGCTATAGTAGAAGCAAACGCATGCAGTGGACTAAGACAAGTCAACAAATGCAGCCGGATATCAAGCCCAAGCACCCCACCCCCCCATCCTGCCATCCTCCCCTTATGAGCGTGTCTGCTTTGATATCTGCTAAGATTCACATGGTGTAATTACCAGGGCATTATCTAAATCCAGCGGACCACCAAGCGCAGAGCGTGCTAAATCCTCGACGCATTGTTTCCAGGCAGATAGCCCTCGCAAGCACACAATTGCCTTGTTTAACCATGGCTGTGTGTGTGTGTGCGTGTGCGTGTGTGTGTGTGTGTGTGTGTGTGTGTGTGTGCGTGCGTGCGTGCGTGCGTGTGTGTGCGTGCGTGTGTGTGTGTGCGTGCATGTGTGTGTGTGTGTTTGTGTGTACGGTATGTGTGCATGTTTGGGGGGGGGGGAGTGTAGTAGTTTCTATACTCTGTTGTACTCTGTGTAGTTTATTGAAAGAGGGAGTGGGAGAAAGTTTGAAACAATGTGGGTCTGTGTATAGCAATGTGTGTACTGTATGGTATGTGTGTGTGCAAGTTTTTTTTTTTTTTAAAGAAACTCTTTGCTGTTTATTTGCTTTAAACTTTTCTTCTTCAAAGGATTCCGCTCCAAGGGAAATGAAGCTGATTCTCTGCCAGCCTCTTGTTACAGTGGAGGTCACATTCGCCGCACTCTTTCTTTTTCTTTCTCTTTCTCTTTCTCTTTCTTTCCCTGTTTTGGCACTGGGTACCTTTGTGGCTATTTAAAAAGATGTTGGGGGTTTTTGACCTCCTCCAAAAAGATCGAGCAGGGTGGAGGAAGTTAGTAACCCGGGAGGATAATGAGATTCTCTAAGCCAGGGTTTCCCAAAGTGGGGTGCGTGCACCCCTGGGGTGCGCGGCCTGCCATTACGGGGTGCGCGAGCTGAATAGAGCAATGGTGGATAAGTGTGTTTTATATATATATATTTAATTTATTTTTAATAATTAATGTTTTTAATTTTATGGTGAAATTGTATGCTGGAAGGGTCCATCTGAATTGCAGTTTAACTCCTTGACTATTGGAAAAGAGGATACCCCAAGACGACTGTGCATAATGTGCAGTGAATGCGCAGTAAATCCATACTTGCATGGCCATCAGCACACCATAAATTTGCTTGGGGGAGTGCGCAAACCACATTGAAATGTAAAAGGGGGTGCACAGGGGAAAAAGTTTGGGAACCACTAAGCCCCAAGGTGAAGAGGAAGTAAATAAAATGTCCCAAACAAGGAAGTGAAGATGTAAAGAAGATGTGCGGCTGCATTCAGCCAGAGGAAGGTCCCCAGAATAGGTCAGCAACAGTCTGTAATCTTTTTATCGTTTTCTTCACTGTGGCTCAGAATGAACCCCATACGCACGCATGGACGGACACACACACACACACACACACAGACACACACACACAGACACACACGCACTTGCACGCGCACACACACGCACGCACGCACACACACACACACACAGATGGACACGCACACACTTGCACACACACAAACTCACCCACCCACATCCCACACATCCACATACACACACACACACACACACACTCACACACACAAAAACACACACACACAAACACACACACACACACACACACACACACACACACACACACACACACACACACACACACACACACACACACACACACACACACACACACACACACACACACACACACAGTCCAACAGGCTCCAAGCTCATTATCAGGTCAATCATGAATGAATCACCGAGCAGAGACAATGTGATATTTTATGGCTGCAATGCGTTCCGCTGGATGGCGGAGATCCTATCGAAATAAAGGGTATTTCCATTTCCGAGTAGGACCAGCCGGAGAGGAGAGGAGAGGAGAGGAGAGGAGAGGAGAGGAGAGGAGGGCTGAGGAGCACACACAACCACACACACACACACTCTCTCTCCCTCACACACACATGCACTCACACACACACAGGCAGGCAGGCAGGCAGGCCAGCACGTGGGGGCCATTTCCCACAATGGATGGCGGTTTGGAATTGACTCATTGCTCGCCAGGCCAGGCAGTCAGCTCTGAAGTGCTGAGGCACACACACACACACACACACACACACACACACACACACACACACACACACACACACACACACACACACACACACACACACACACACACACACACACACACACACAGGCAGTCAGTCAATTCTGAAGCGCTGAGGCACGTACACACAGACACACACGCACGCACACACGCACACACACACACACACACACACACACACACACACACACACACACACACACACACACACACACACACACACACACACACAGGCAGTCAGTCAGTTTTGAAGCGCTGAGGGGCGGAGCCATGAAGTCGCACCGAGAAACATTCCTGTAAATAAGTGCCATTCAAACGGCCATCCGTCTTTCAGGGCGGGGGTCTTGGCTGGGAGTCATCCCTGGGGCGGGTTGGAAGCGGCGTGAGGGTTGAGTGAGGGGTGGTCGTAGGGTTGGTGATTGGTTTGGTTGCGGGGGATGGGTTTAGGGTTGGTGATTGTGGGTAGGTAGCAGGCAGTGCTTAATTTGAGGGGGAGCAAGGGGGAGCTAGCTCCAGAACCTCAGAAGAGAGCTCTGGAACCTTGGATGGAACCTCAGGGAAAGACATCACAGACCCCTCCTCCTGGGGGAGCCACCCATCCTCTGTGCTCCGGGACCTCCCGCTTGACAAATTAAGCACTGGTAGCAGGGTTAGTGGGTGGATGGGGTGGGCTCGGGTTGTGGGTTGGGTGGTGACTTTGGGGTGGCAATGTGATGGGTGGCAGTGGTAATGAGGTGGGGTTGGGATGTGTTGCGTTGCAGCAGGGTGCGTTGTAGTTATGGAGAGGTAGCAGGGTAGCACGGGGTGGGGTTGGGTTGTGGGGTGGTAGTGGTGACAGGGTGGGGTACTTGGGATGAAATGGGGTGTGAGAGGATGGGCTGTAGTTATGGGGAGGTAGCAGGGTAGCGCATGGTGGGGTTGGGGTTGGGTTGTGGGGTGGGTGCTGAGGCATGTGAGGTGGTGCAAGACTCTGATAGTTCATGGTAATGATGCAGGGAGACACGATGATGGATGCACCACCACTGACACACCCACACACCATCCAACCATCCAACCAACCAATGAGCACCCACCCATTCACCTAACTACATCCATCCACCCACACATCAATCAGGGCCCTTTTCCACTGCCCGTTTTCTACCGTTCTCTTTTCTACGGCGCAGATCGACATGGCACGACTCAGCTGCTATTTGTTGTTTTTCGATGAAGCAGGTATGGCACAACACAGCACGGCACAGCTCGAAAACCAGCCATCTTTTTTTTCGTCCGGCTGAACCTAGCAGAGCGGATATGCCGCTGCCTACCCTCCAGAATACTGTGCGTTAGTTCGCCTTCACGAATCATGTGAATCAAAAATCAATCATGGCAGCCACCAGATCAACTCCCTTGGAATGCTCTTTACTTTGACACTGTATTACTTGCATATTAAAATTGAAGGCAGAAATCAACATTGTAGTATCCAAATATGATGCCGCTGAAAATATTTATAGATTCAGTGTATCAGATGTCGGCCTTACTTTAGTCAGCTAACCTACTTAAAGTGATGCTACTTGACAATGCCAAAACGTACCTCCCATAACGTGCCAACCATACTCCAGGTAACACGGTTTGTAATTTTTTTATTATTTTTTATTTAACCTTTATTTAACCAGGAAAAATAAACCCGTTGAGATTAAGAACCTCTTTTACAAGGGTGTCCTGGCCAAGTGGCGGCTCAAGTTACAAAATTAAAATTACACAGTTGCATTAAAATAACAAATCAAGTAAAATAACACGTCAATTGAAGCGGTTACAGACAATAGACTGTCTATTTAAACAAATAGACAGAGACAGACATGAAAAAAAACATGTTGGTTTAACAGCACCACTTAGCTCAACACTGCACAGCCAGGTTGTATATGGAAAACAGCCTAAACAGTCAGTGTTGCCAGATTGGGCTGTTTCCCGCCCAATTGGGCTGCTTAGGATGGCCGTCTGCGGGTAAAAACGGCATTTCACAGAAAATCCCACCCAATTTTTGCCATAGAAATTAATAGAATTGGGCGAGATTTTGTGCTTCTAGGCGGGTTTTCAGCATTTTTTGGGCTGGAAATCATCAGCCTCATCTGGCAACCCTGGCCCTGGTCATAATATATATGTATTCTCTAATGTTTAATAAATTAACTGTATTTTTTCCCCCTCCAAATGCGTGGGGATCCAGTCGCAAAGTACAGAGCTGTTTGATAATGTAAATCCACCCCATAATGCGCTAAGCCCCCCGGTGTCAAACAATGCACAAAATGGTGGCATCCTCTCTCCACAGCGCAGCACAGCACAGCGCAGCTCTCCACAGGTCTACAGGTGGCTGCCTTTGCCTGCCTCATCTCTGAAGCCCTGCAAACTAACATAAAAGGACTGCTCTCTCTCTCTCTCTCTCTCTCTCTCTCTCTCTCTCTCTCTCTCTCTCTCTCTCTCTCCAATACACACACACACAGACACACACAAACACACAGGGCCGCAGTGAGCTTTGCCCTGGCCCAGCACAAAATCATCTGGAAGGCCCCCCCCCCATAATACAAACAGTATAATGAGAACCTCATTCTGGGCCACCTCTCTTCCTGTGCTTGGGACAACTAAGCCCTGCACATGCAAGAGTGCACACGCGCACGCGCACGCGCACGCACACGCACGAAAATGTTTCTTTTTAGTCAGAGAACTCTGCACCACAGATGACTGCTCTGAGCAAGTCCCAATGGAGCACCATCTTCTTTTATTAACTCATCTCAGTATGCATTATGGTAGTGGAGTTTGCATTTGAACGGTTAGGAGTGGGCTTTTAATTATTTTGTGTCTCAGGCTGCTCTACATCTTAATTTTTTATGGAGGTGTGACTGCCCCAAAGTGCAAGAGTGGTAGTGTTACTGCCCTCATTTTTTCATAGATCTTAGAAACGGTGCACAGTGTGACAATGGTGGCCAGAGTTAAGTTGGTATTGCAACTCTTCTGCTCATTGAAACTGTGCTGTCTACTGCCCGATTTGATCTGTCATGAATATTTACTAAATAATGAACGTATGGTGCATTCCAGTCCCAAGTCATCCTAGTAGGAGATCGCACTTATCCTACCTGGATATTTCAGCTGCCGTTCCTGACAGTTGAAGTGGAAGTTCTACATCCATGGCAACCGCCGCAGTTCAGCTGACTTTAGCGAGGTGTTTTGATACGAGCCAAAAAATGTGTTATTACTCTGTAAGTTATTACTCTGTCATATGTTACATTTATGTTGACACAATATCATGTAAGAACACAAAGTTTATGCTGAGTAAAAATTGCTGTGTTTGGAACAGCTGCACAAAAGAAAAATGGAGTTTCACTATTTATTGACATTTTAAATAACGGCTCCATGGGCGCCGCCATTATTATCCGACTTCGATTTGTGCGAGTCACCCCGACCTCGCTAGTTGGAGCTCCCACTTCGACTGGCGTTCCAGAGCGTTTTTCGTAGTAGGAGGTTGGATAAGTGCGATCTCCTACTAGGAGGATTTGGGACTGGAATGCACCATTAGGGCTGGGACTCGATTACAATTTTTAATCGAATTAGTCTATAGGCTTTGAAATTAATTAATCGAATTAGTCGCATTTTAAAATATCTGACTTGAGAACAGTAACAAGTATTTTTTTCTCATGGATTTTGAATAATGACAATAAATAAGCTTAATCTAAAAATGTTTTTTTATGTTTAAAAGAAGAGAGAACTCTTCTCAATTTCAGCAGGCTGTTTACCATCAGGCATAATATTCCCATCCACTGGTCTAATCCAGAACTAGCATAGCTTTATTATGGTGCGACTAAAATGAGTTTTTTTTTTTTAATCGCGTTAATTTTTGTGTGATTAATTAATCGAAATGAATGCATCAATGTCCCAGCCCTAGAACTAATATTTGCTAGTATGAGCAAAGTGAGAAACACTACTCTAGGCATTGGGAAGTTTGCAACTACTATACTTTCCATGTGTAGAAAAAAACCCAGAGTCACCTGCCCATTCATAAGACAAAGAGAACTTCCATATACACTTCTGTCATGCACAGGCCAGTAAGGCAATCAAATGAAGTATAATTATGGCCGCTGTGATTTACTTCTGAGCGGCACAACTTCTACGCAACATACCATACTGGGGTGAATTTCTCAAAATCAAAGTTGCTTACTACATCAGCTACTTTGTTGTTTTCAATGCATTTTCCCATTGGCAACTACCGAAGTTGCTAACAGGCTAGCAACTTCTCTTTTGAGAAACTCACCCCTGTACTGTAGATCTGCCATATGTCAGTTTATGTGAGCTGCTGATGAAGGCTGTTTTACTTTTGATTGTGTGACTCCCACACAACATCTGCCAACATTTCTCTCTCTCTCTTGCTCTCGCTCATTCTCTCTCGCTCTCTCTTTCTCTCTCGCTCTCTTTCTCTCTCTCTCTCTATCTCTCTCTCTCTCTCCCTCGCCCTCTCTCTCTCTCATAACGTCCCAGTGATATCGACCTCCTTGATTTACTAATTGGTAAACAAAGCTGTGTTAGCTTACTCATGTATTTATTTATTTATTTTACACTGAGTGGGCTGTTAAACCTATTCTAAGACAGTTATTTTGCTTGCATTTACTTAATAACATGTACTTAAACTGACTTCACACTATTTACAGAGTTCACACGCAAATGAGAAATTAGACCAAAATCATTGTGGTAAAAGCATTAACGTTTTTTTTTCCAACAACACGTGCGTATATACCGCATGCATTTGCATATAATGTGAATTCCACACAGGGCCTGCAATTAGTCTAAGACGTGTGCTCCACAGGCAGAGTACACTCGGGCTAAAGACCTAATTGGGCACCCTCCGGCGGACATTCTTTATGCATTAACTTGTCAGGGGCCAGAGACAGTGAAGCATGGGGGAATAATCCCCACTAAGTTGCACAACTCTAACACAGCTAGTCTTGAACTGAGGACAATTCCTTTACAGCTAATGCATGCCGTACCACCAGTGGCATGGCCGTTATAACCATTGCTAAGTTAACTACCATTGTAATACACCACTATGACAGTGCACAGGGCCTTTAGTGAACCACTACTTACTCATCGGCATTCTGGTAACAGACAATTTATAGCGCTGTGTCTTAACGGGTTTAACTAAGGACAATGTTTTGTGTTACAGGAGGATCTCGACACATTTGAAAATGATGTATTATTTGTGTGCAGAATATATGTAGATGACGCAATTTGAAAACCATGAGGTTCAGACCACATGCAAACCCTTCAAATTGCTAAAGAACTGGATGACACACTTAACAACTGGTATAGCGGCATACTAGAGTCACTGTACACACGCGTGTGCAGTGGGTGTTACTTTAAGGTTTAGGTTAAGGTTACTTTTCTTTACATAGGTTCCATAATTTTTTACCTTATTTTACCTTTCCAATCTCTGAGAGATGAATGTAAACTAACGTGTGCAACATTCTTCATGCATTAACTTGTCAGATGCCAGAGACAGTGACACATGGGGGCCTAATCCCAGGGTTTGTCTTGAACTGAGTGAAATAACTGCAGGGTTTCCCCCAGCACTTAACAGTTAAGGTAAAACACACCTCCCACCTTGTCCAGATTTCCAGGAAAGACGAAGATTTTGCCTTACCAAATCATCACCGCCACAAGCTATACTGTATATATTTTTGGAAGTTTCATAATTCACATGAAACTGCACAATATTGCCTTTCCCTTGATGATAGTCGGTGACACTGGTTTACCCACCACCACCTTGACTAACAAATGTTCTGCAGGAAACACTGGAGTGTGTGACAACAATGCATGGACTGTGTAGATAGACTGTATCTCAACACATTTAACAAAGATGCATCCATTATAACCTATGCAGTATGCGCAGCATAAAAAATATATATTAAGAGCATGAGGTGCCTATGGGTTACAGCTCGTCTTGAATTGAACACAATGTTCTGTGTTACAAGAGTGTACTAACTGTACGTATTTCGCATTACAGTTGACAAAGGTGCACTATTAATTTACAATATACACTGAGCATAAAAATACTTTGTGTTAAAAAACAAGAAGGTTAAACTTGGCCTACTGTATGTGGTGTTAATTCAACACTTAAAGAGTTAATTTATGTCCAAATGATGTCAAATCAACAATGAGTTAAATGTACACTGCAGAATTTACTGTGTAGGCTACTGGTTTGCCAGTCACACACCACCCCCGATGGCAATGCCAGTTCCTCTGCTATTATGAGCTGACAGGTGTGCAGGTACAGCGCATGTTCTACTTTAAGGCATCCCATAATTACAGCCCCCTTGTTTTACCTGTCCTGTCTTCATGTGAACTAGACATGAATACCAGCCAACGAACGCTTTGCACGGGTTGGTGGGTTTCTTGTGTCAAGAATCTCGCCATGTTAATGAAACGGTGGCTTGTTAAAGTAGGTCTAAAAACACGGTAAAAGTGATCTACTAATGTTCCCGTTCAGGATAATTAAACACGGCTCCCGCAATTAAGCAGCTGGTTCCTACTCTCCGTCTTCTTATTCTGGCCCATTCCCTTTTTCTTTTTTAATTGCTTACCACCCCCACCCCCAAACACTATCCCTATTAGCGCTCCAACCCCCATTTCTGTAGGTAGATACTTTCTTTCCGGACTTAAAAACAAAGCAAATACTCGGGAGGCCAACATTCAGACCGACAGGTCTAAGCCAGCAGCAGGCTTGTGTCTCCAATACTCAGATTTTCGATTCTCATCCGATGGGAGGATGTCTTGCAATTAAAAGCCAAATACAAGAAGAAGAAGAAGAAGAAGAAGAAAATAAATAAATAAATAAACTAACCCTTCTTTGAATCTGCACTTGTTGTTGTATATTTCCTGTGCACTTGTATCTGCTAGTGATGCTGGCTATGATTATGTCCTCGTTTGTTAGTCCCTTTGGATATAAAGCGTCTGCCAAATGCAATGTAATGTAATGTAGGCCTAATGGAAGAAGAAGAAGAAGAAGAAGAAGAAGAAGAAGAAGAAGAAGAAGAAGAAGAAGAAGAAGGAGAAGAAGAAGAAGATGCAGAAGAAGATGAAGAAGAAGAAGTATAAAAATAGCTCTTTTGAAAAGGATGATTTTTCTCTTTTTTAAAGAATATGAACAATTCCATGTTAACAACGTGAGGATTTAGTGGAACCATATACACAGTATGAGTACAATTGGAATAGCCCTATGTCCATGTGTATTTAATGTGTACGCATGGTCTCTGCAAAGAACAGCTTTAGAACAATGTCTGTGGTACACTTAAGCACACCACACATTAACTACACGCTGAACGAACAGATAAGCCCACAAACAACTGATGCAGCCACCCACTCCTTCTTCATCTGAACAGAACACCATCAGCCTATATCAGCCTCCATGTTCTCTCAGTCTGACTGCCTCTTGCCTTTATTTTTCTCGATAAACTTGTTCACCTCCATGAAAAAAAAAGTTTTCTTTTGAAATGGCAGCTGCTCTTTTTCTTAAAGGTTCTCTATGCTGTGGAAAAAAAACAGTATATATATGTACTATACTGTATATCTTAAAGAAGTCCACATACACCAAGAGTCCAGAGACACTTCAGTGAGCACCAAAATAAGAGAGTTCACGTTCAGGAAGAGGGCATTTGAACTTAGGGCCTGGGGCATCGTATACTTTACTTCCAGTGCTGAAACCATACAGGGTTTCTGTGTGCAACAATTTGAGAGGGAAATGGCTTGGAACGGCTCCCAGACAGGCTTCTCCTTCTGGGACACGGTGCCGTTCAGCACAGTGTGCAGCGCAGAACACTCAAATACCTTTGGTCTCAGGTAAACACACACACGCACACACAAATAATCAAGCAGATAGGAGCATACACAACCATGAAGACCAGTGTGCAGATGTGCGCGCACACACAAACACACACACACAGCAGACCGACGTCCAGAACCAGTCCAGGCGTCCGGTCCACAAATACACACACACACACACACACACACACACACACACACACACACACACACACACACACACACACACACACACACAGCAGACCGACGTCCAATGTTGCCAGATTGGGCGGGTGCCCACCCAATTGGGCTACTTGGGATGAGTGTTGGCGGGCAAAAACGGGAAAAATTGGCCATTTGGCGGGTTTTTAAGCCGTTTTGGGCCCATAGAAGTCAATGTAATTTGTTGAATTTGGGTGGATTTTAGCGCATTTTGGCGGTTTTTGAGAACCTTTTGGGCGCGATTTGGTCAGACACATCTGGCAACACTGCCGACGTCCAGAACCAGTTCAAGTGTCCGGTCCACACACACACACACACACACGCCAACTGACCTGCAGAGTGAGTCGTGGCGTCAGGTATTATGGACAGACACATACACACACGCACACACACACGTTCACACGCGCACCACCACAACCACCACCGCAGACCAACTAACCTGCAGAGTGGGTCTGTGCGGCAGGTCTTGCGGAGCTCCAGGCAGTTGGGTTTGTTCTTCTCCTCGAAGGAGCACGCCGGCACAATGGTCTGGCGGCGCCGCTCGGCACAGGCCTGGTCGCGGCATGAACAGAACAGCAGCCCGTAGCTGTGTTCCGTCTGCACACGGTCGAAGAACTGCCGCAGCGCCTTCAAGATCAAAGGCAAAGTCAATGTCAATGTTAGCTTTATTGTTAATTTCTCCTGGACATGTGCAATATCCTGGGACATCCCATGCTGTTATTCAAAATCGTTCCGATATGAAAGACAGCATGGCAGGGTTCCCACTCTAATTCAGATATAAAATTCCATAATTTTCCATGCATTTCCAGACCCAAAAAGCAGAATTTCCATGATCACTTCCGTAAAAAAAATGACGTACATTTGTTTTTTTTTTTAAAAAAAGTGTGAAAACTGAAGATTATCTTCATCCCTAGAGCCGACGCCGAGCCACCGCCAGACTTCAGTGGGCTCATTGCATTCTAGAGTGTTGCACATAACAGTCTCTGGCGAAGCATTTTAGGGTAACCAGTAAGAAACAATGTTATACACCAAACAAAAAAGTTTCTGCTTTTACACAACTGTTAAGAAAATTCCATGATATTCCATGACTGTGCATGCAAAATGGTAAAATTCCATGACTTTCCATGATTGGAAAACTTTTATGAAATTCCATAATATTCCAGAAATTCCATGACCCGTGGGAACCCTGGCATGGAGTCTACTGTCAGCGAGGGTACCAGAAATGCAATGCAACAACATGTCACCTTGTGGCAGCGTTTGCGGTTGCAGGTGTCCTGTGGCTGTGGCGGCCCCTGGCCCTGCCCCTGGCCCTTGTTGCAGGTGGCGATATAGGTGGAGCGCTGGCGCTTGCAGGTGTCGTTCAGGTTGCAGTTCTTGGTGGCATCTAGGCAGGGGTTGCAGGTGCTCCCCGTGTCCAGGCAATGGGCACTTCCTCGCTGGGTGGAGGAGGGGCTCACTGTAAGAGGGGGAAAGGAGAGGAGAGGAGAGGAGGACATATTTACACATGGCTGATTGCACTAATGTGATGGTAACACACTGTAATGTAGACGCTCTGGTGGTCGTGGTAGATGCTCGACGGGTCCAGAGGGTGGACACTGCCATGCTGGGAGGGGAGCGGTGTTGCCAGATTGGGCGGGTGCCCGCCGGATGAGCGTCTGCGGGTAAAAATCTGAAAAATTGGCCATTTGGCGGTTTTTTTTTTTTTCGGTCGTTTTGGGCCCATAGAAGTCAATGTAATTTGTTGAATTTGGGCGGAATTTAGCGCATTTTGGCGGTTTTTGAGGACCTTTTGGGCGGGATTTGGTCAGACACATCTGGCAACACTGGTGGGGAGGGACACGCTGTAGATGGAGAGGGACAGAAGAGGGCATGTACGTGGCTGATAGGACTCATCTAATGGAGACACTGAGACACACGCACGCACGCCATAACAGAGACCCTCTGACAAACACACGCTTCCTTATCAGGTATCAGGTATTGGGCACTGGCATGCTGGGTGGGCGAGGAACTCTCTGTAGGTGGGAGAGTGAGAGAAGAGGAGGACATGTTTATATGGCTAATAGAGCTCATTTGATGGTTACACAAGCTAATGCAGTGGTTTCAGGAACATGGTGTGTCCCAGCAGTGGGCACTGTCTGGCTGAGAGGATGAGGCACTCAGTGTGGTGGAAGAGGGAATTAAGAGAGCACGCTTACATATGACTGATAGAACTAACCTAGTGGACGCACGCACGCACAGACGCACTCACACACACGTAAGAGTCTTCCCGTGCAAGCCGCCACTTGGGGCTCGAACTCGCAACCTCACAGTAAATTCTGGGCATGAGAGGCAGACGAGCTAACCAGAGAACTCAATAGTCAGACAAAGAGTACAGTACACGCAGTGTTGCCAATTTAGCGACTTTGTCTTTGTCGCTAGATTTAGCAACTTGTTGACGTCCCTGGCGACTAAAAATCTCATCTAGCGACTTTATGGTGTATCTGGCGACTTTATAAAACGCACATTTTCGAATGCACAATCATTGTTTTTCAACAAAATTGTAACTCTGCGCTGCCGTCAGAAGCGTTTCCCACGGTTAAGCAGATCTGCAGATAAGCTCTGATCTCCAAACAGTAGCTAACACTGCCCATTTGTACTGTGAACGAAAGCATGTGGGCTCGTTTTGCTAGGGATCAG
Organism: Engraulis encrasicolus; assembly: GCF_034702125.1. Lineage (NCBI taxonomy): Eukaryota > Metazoa > Chordata > Actinopteri > Clupeiformes > Engraulidae > Engraulis > Engraulis encrasicolus. The sequence goes on from NC_085859.1 coordinate 11,072,232, forward strand.
GGTATCGTGATGTTGTGGCGTCATACGTAACGTCATGACATCATCTAGTGACATCTAGCGACTTTTCAGCGAGCCAATAGCGACTTTGGCTGATTTTTTTGTCAACACTGAGTATATACACACACAATGAGAAAACCAGAACAAAAACATGCATACAGGACATAACACAGAGAAACTTGCAGACTCTAACAGGCCCAAAGATTCTGGATGGAGTAAGGGTTATCAGCAGTAAGGAAGAACAGAGCATGTTTAGAAAATGTTCAAATGATGCACTGTTATTATTCTGTTTCAATGAGGCAATGTGATTTATGGGAGCATCTTTGAATCATAAATGAAGAATGGAGATGAAACCGTGAAACCTTTATGTGACTATAATCACAGGATCACTACAGCAAGAGAAGAGGAGGGAGATGAAGGCACTTACAAAAACGACACAACTTGTTCTTTGGCAATTTATCTTAACAGGAAGAGACATTTTGTAGTGACAGAGTGTGTTGCAATATGCGACCTTGCCTCCTCCACTTGCTTCTCGTCATGATGACATCACTGACAACAGCATTATATTTCAATATCTTGCAAAAACTCAATTGTAAAGTCTTTTTCTCATTTGCAATTTTGATGGTGAATGAAAAACAGTCCCTCAAAAGTTGTTGTGGCTAGGCTAGGAAGTGGAGGGGCAAGGTTGCATATTAAAACGCACTCAAAGACAGCATTGGGCCATCAATCCCTGACATGTTTCATTCCGGCTGTGAGGCTATGTCAGAAACATTCACTTGCTCACTACATTGTGCACTGCCCATCTTATTACCACACCTTCAAAGCATATGGATGTCTGGTCTGCTAATTCAGGCAATTTCAAGGAAACCAAAACAAAAAATGGCTGCAGATTACGGGGCTTCTAACATGAACGTTTTACTTAATTGAAAGACCCTAGAGGTCTATAGCCTAAATATTGAGACCATCACGGGTGACTGTACAAATATAGCCGCATAAGCTAACATTAGGGAACACAGACAGAGAAAAGTGTATTTTATATCACTTCTCGTATCAATTTTACTGCATTGAAATGTTATCTGGGAACAAAACAGTAGTCAACCTATGCAGACCATACAGCCCCTGGTCTCCAAACAAAGGCCCGCAGTACAGATCTGGCCCGGGCATGGCAAACATTTGGCCTGCAATGAGGTCAGAACCAATTAAAACATAATTGTGTGTTATCTTCGATCACTAAAACTTCTGTGGGTCATAGTGTATCTCCCCAAAGCATTCAGAGAGGATTAGATCTTATGCTAACAGTCTCATAACAGTCCTTGACAAGAAGGGAAAATGGAAAAGCGAAAAACGGTTCTCTGTCCAGATCTTGTTTCTCATTGGGTTGGGGCGTTTGTTTGGCCCGCAGCCTCACTGGCTCTAAATAATTTGGTCCTCGGAGAAAAATAGTTGGAGACCACTGCACTACAGTTTGATATTTTGAATGACTGATGAGCAAGGCCACTGTATGCTAGCTGCTGGAGCTTTAGCACATACTCTAAGGGGCCACTAGGCTGACTCAGACCAAAGATCTGATGCTTGCTTCCGCTGAATATCAATAGCTGTTTTGCTGGAGACCCAGTAAAATTACCCGGTGGTACAACCGGAAATGGAGTGGGAGCAGTGGTGCCCCCCTCGCAATCATGGATAAGGTGGATATGGACAGTTAGATTGGTTGATCACCACCATTGTCTTTATTGTAATGGACTGATTCATTTCAATTGACATAGAATTAAATTGAATTGTGAATTAATCATGTGGGTACATCAACTATTGTTATTTTTTATGTCTGTCAGAAACAAAAGATCATATTTCAAACATATTTAAAATCAAGACAGGATGTCTTTTTCACTAGCCTAAAGCTTTAGATTTCTTTAGGGCACCTAATTTCCCTCTGGATTATTAAATGATACTCTAATACTCTACCTTCATTTTCAACTGAATGTCCTGCCTGTGGGACAGACGGCACTGAGAACAATCCTACAGGTAGTCTTCCTTTTATTGATGCTTGTGTGGGTGGTAGGGCTGTTTGAGTCATGGATTTTGCATCGATAACACATCTCACACATTTTAGGAGGAGTCAGGAGGAGGCAGGCTATCTCTAATCAGGGTTGTCGCTTAGGGAAAGTAGATAAGGATAATTCATGAGACACAGCACATCTCAGTGGCCTGCAGAGGATGCTGATATTCTGATATGATTGCGCTGTGATGGGGCCCAACACAATTTCCTAGCAGTGGTCTCACAATTTCTTTTCTTTCTTTTTTCATGTAGTATAATCACAATGTTGCGATTATACTACATAAAAAAGAAGGTAGAGTAGAGTATCATTCAATAATCCAGAGGGAAATTAGGTGCCCTAAAGAAATCTAAAGCTTTAGGCTAGTGAAAAAGACATCCTGTCTTGATTTTAAATATGTTTGAAATATGATCTTTTGTTTCTGACAGACATAACAATAGTTGATGTACCCACATGATTAATTCATAATTCAATTTAATTCTATGTCAATTGAAATGAAGGCTTCCATGTCTCCACCCAACAGGACAGTGTGAGACAGTGACAGGAAGTGAGTGGGAGAGATTGATGCGGAATGATCAAGAAATTTCCTCCAAGCCAGTGGTGTAGTCTACTTTTTTATGTTGGGTATACTGTATATTTGAGCATTTTTTGAAGTGGGTATACTGTATATATTTGTGATATTCAAAACAATGGATCAATCAATTTTAAGTGGGTATACTGAAATCCCTGAAATTTAGAAGTGGGTATACTCCGTATACCAGTGTTCTACGTAGACTACACCAGTGTTTCTCAACAGGGGTGAAGGGGCACCCTGGTGTGCCACAGGCTACCCTCAGGGGTGCCGCGGAAATGTGACTGGTAAATAAAATAATGTATAATACATATTTGTCTTTATCAAGTTAATGTTAGTCAGTGGAATCTTTCATCTGCCATTTACGCACAATAAAGTAAACATCGCCCCAGTCAGCTGTAACTTCGAACGTAGGTCGTGTGATGTCTCCAAATGTGTTACTTTTCTAAGCTTGTGTGGTAGGCCATGTTACGGCTTGCTGGTTTGGGGTGCCTTGAAATTTTTTATGAATTGAAAGGGTGCCTCGGCTAAAAAAAGCTTGAGAAACACCGGACTACACCACTGCCCCCAGCCGAAACCGAAATTGGATGCCATGGTCGCACCAAATGCTTGAACCATGGCCAAGGCCGGTCCCACCACTTCTAACAGAGCCGTACACACACGACACGTCGCTACTAGTTACTCGCTCAGCGAATGAAGTCAATAGAATGTCAATGTGTTCCAGCGAGACGAGCAGGTGAGTAGGCGAGTACTGTACAAGCGATGCGACGTGGGGGAATAAAAAATATTTCAACTATTTTTGAAAATATTTGAACTTCGAGCAAGGCGAATCACCAATTGGAAAGTGGAGTTCGGTACTTCTCGCCTGTACATTGGCAGTTAAAGCCGAGGGAACTTTCAGCGAACGTTCCATGAGAGAGTGGCGAGTAGGCGAGCAAGCGAGAAGCTAGTAATGTGTGTGTAGGTAGCATTACAGGGCCCTTTTATCCGATAGTCATAGATGCTGCCCTACAAAGGCAAAGTGCAGCAACTATGTTCTGTCAAAACTGAGTTTAGACTGAAACTTGTCCAAATAACACCTCATTTATCTTATAATGGCAAAGGCTGACGGTCCAAATGTGTCCCGTTTTAGAAATTCAGTATACTGCCCTACAATATCAGAACGCAGTATCTTGAAAATGGTGTTACATTTTTTTGGTCCAACTTGGTCCCGTTTCAGAAAAAGACGTTAAAAACCGATTATACTGAGCTTTTTGGTTTTAGGAGGTTACGTCTTACTAGCCAAGAACGCAGTATAACGCCCGTTTTAGAAATACAGCATAGCTATGTCAAATTTGCAGTAACTACAATATCCAACCTAATACCAACACTTTGAGGTCCTTTTTCTCATTTTCGGCATAGTTAGTCCACTTTGCCTTTGTGGGGCAGTATGGGTATTGGGAAGTTCAAACCCTTCTCAAACATGTCTAACTCATCTGTACTCTCTCTGTAGTCTCTCTGTAGCAAGATAGTTGAACAGGAAACCAATTGCTTTAAGTGTGCCTTTTCTATTCCACAGAACAGAGAGATTTATATAGACTACTCTGAATTATTACTTTCTCTCAAAATTCTTGCAAGCTCAGAGGGAAAAGATGTTAGGCCTGAATAATTTTCAAAACAAATCACTGAACCAGCAGTTGCTAATTAGTCTACTTCATTAGTCCAATACTGTTCTTTCTTTGTTGTGCAATTTCCTTCTGTATATTTAGAGCACTGACAACATTAATATGCTGGCGGACACAAGAGACCAGCCAAGCTGACCAAGCCAATTGTACTTTGTATAAGTCGCATCAAAAGTAAAAACAACAGTAAAGTCACATGCAATCATTTAACCACATACACGTATCCTAGGAATTGCTTTGGTCATTGCACTTACGGTGTTCTAAAAATTAACACATTGACTCCCATGTTAGGCAATACTTGAAGTACATATTCACTCCCCATGCGTTGACTTCCAAATGTGTTATATTTTGGGATTTTTTTGTTTTTTTCCCCCTGAGTTTTGAATCTTGACACTACTCCTTAATTTCAACCCAGAGAGTCAAATCTTGACACTACTCCTTAATTTCAACCCAGAGAGTCAATTAGTGCGAATGTAACAAAAATGCTTCAAGAAAAGAAATGGCTATTTTTAGCTAAACTAACCCTTGCTTAGCATGGGCTAACATGGGAAAGGAACATAGGTATCTACAAACACAGTTTTGACGAATCACAGCTTTTAAACAAGCCCTATAATATATCTGTGGGTCTAACACAAGACCTAGCTGTTCAAAAAATGTCAAATTGTTAGCACTGCCTGGCATTCAAGTGATCAAATTCCAAACAAACGCTGGCACTCAATGTGTTTTACTAAAACTGTGAAAGTAGTGCATAGCAATTCCATTGCAGTCTTCTGCACATCCAGTTTCTTTTCATCTCATGAGTATATTCAAAAGAATTCAATGATACTTTTGAATGTCTAAAACTGAATGAACTTGAGTGGTTAATGGGCTGCTGCGTTCCAGTTATTCAGAGACTGAGGGGGATACATTTTTGTTTCCCTTGTTTGATATCCTTTGGAAGCTTGTTTCTATATATATATTAAAAACCCCTAATGAGTTCATAGGCCTTGAAAGTTGGTCATGCTCTCAGAAGTCATCTGTAGTTGAAGGGCACATGTTACAATGTAATGTGTGTTGTGTGTGGAATGGAATGCACTGACAGTGCCCCCTGTGGCGAGGGTGAGTAGCGCAAGGCTAAATAAATCCCCTAATGACCAAACTATTAATGATCCAGAAGACACCAATGTGCGTTTGCTCCTGTGAGCGAAGAGGTTTTGCACTCACACAAAGAAGCACATACACGCGCGCACGCACACACACACACACACACACACAAACGTGTGCACGCACGCACACACACACAAACACTCACAGGGGAAATATACTTGGGACTTGTGTGTCCAGACAAGGGGTTTATATTGGAGGTACTCATCTCCATGCTTTCAGATGAGTCTCAGTGGGTGCTCTGAAGAGGTTAGTAGATGGAGACAGCATCAGCAGGACACAAATGATGACACAGACCAGCAGTGGAACGAGCCACACTGCCCAGCAGTGTTGCCAGATTGTGCTTTTTCCCGCCCAATTGGGCTGCTTAGGATGGCCGTGTGCAGGTAAAAATGGCATTTAGCAGAAAAAGCAGCCCAATTTTTGCCATAGAAATCAATTTAATTGGGCGGGATTTTGTGCTTCTAGGAGGGTTTTGAGCATTTATTGGGCTGGAAATCATCAGCCTCATCTGGCAACCCTGCTGCCCAGCAGAGCAGAAGAGAAAAAGACTGTACAGCTCTCTCTCTCTCTCTCTCTCGCTCGCTCTCTCTCTCTCTCTCTCTCTCTCTCTCTCTCCCTCTCTCTCTCACGTGGCGAGGCTTTTTTTTAACTCACGTGGTGATGTCATTCACTTGCAGTGTCAAAATAACCCAGTGAAGAAACTTTTACTGAAAATGAATATATTGGGCAATATTCTCCCTCTGTAGAGCGCTTTCTCTCTCTCTCTCTCTCTCTCTCTCTCTCTCTCTCTCTCTCTCTCTCTCTCTCTATCTCTCTCTAAACAGACTCTCTTTAAATTGTACCACTTTGTACACTCACTTCTATTTTTCGTTTCAATCCATTTCTTTACATTTCAAGAATCAGTTCAATAAAGACGCTTTTGCACACCTCTGTAGTTGGGCAGGTGCGTAGGATGTTATCCCAGCCGGGTTGTCAGTCAAGTGAAAAGAAATCCCGCACACTGTCCATTCCACCAACAAACTTTAATACAACGTTTCGGTCATCCGACCTTCTTCAGGTAAAGTTACCTGAAGAAGGTCGGATGACCGAAACGTTGTATTAAAGTTTGTTGGTGGAATGGACAGTGTGCAGGATTTCTTTTCACTTGATTTACATTTCAAGAGAAAGCTGAATGAAAACCTTATTTTAAGGTTAAGGTTAAGATTTTCAACATTAATATGGTACACTGGACATGCTGCTGTAAACTTACTGTAACACGTGTTGTGACAGCATTCAACATCACCAAATGTCCATCATAAAGGAAGAAGAGACAACTGATGCAATAACGAATAAGCGATGCTATAAGAGGTACACATTCAAGGAGGTTAATCGGTTCTGGTCAATACTTTGTTTATGGTGAAAAGAGGTATGTCGAGAAGTGTAACTACTAGCATTGCCTTCTACAGGAACATCGGCCACAGCTGATGAAGCTCCTTGGTCAAAGAAAGAAATGTCATTAAAGCTCCAAGATTTTGTACAATAGCTTACCACTAACCTCTGTAACATGACCTGGATAAATGGGAATCTTCATAGACAACAAAGGCAAGCTTTGTATGAACAACTTTCTGTTCAACCTTAAAATTAATGTTTCCAAAAATGTTTCAGTAGTTCATAAACTTGACACAGTGTGAAAGACATCTCTCAATTCACATATTCTAGCTATAATGCGTTTAGAAGAGTGAGTTCTCTCTCTCTCTCTCTCTCTCTCTCTCTCTCTCTCTCTCTCTCTCTCTCTCTCTCTCTCTCTCTCTCTCTCTCTCTCTCTCTCTCTCTCTCTCTCTCTCTCTCTCTCTCTCGCTCTCTCTCTCTCTCTCTCTCTCTCTAAATTGTACCATCTTGTACTATCCAGATTGTACATAATTACAGGTGACCCTCAACAAAATAAGTTGTGCCATCTAAATGAATGAAGGAAGGAAAGAAGGAAGCAATGCATGAATGGATAGACCATTCTGCTTCCAAACTGATAGGAATTCATCATGTTCTCTGGTTTCCATTGTTCCGACAGTGGAATATTGTGCTAGACATTGAATAGATTTTACTAGCACAATGCTATACTACTACGACATCACAACATTAGTCATTTCCATTCTGGTCACAGCAGATTTAAAACAGGGGTCATGTCTTAGAGGTTACTATGTTGACATTTTAACACGTAATAATAGTACAAAATACAAGTTCAGGGCAGTGCAAAGACAGTTTCTAAAAAAAAACAATACAGAATTTCCACACTTGCTTAACAACCTCCTTGAGGGATACGGTGGCAGGTATTGTAAGTGAGACAGGAAGGAAGGCCAATCAATGTGACGTGCGGCTTAAGCACTGACAGCTAGTTTACACTTGGAGTGTAACGATCACGCCAGTGCAAAGCCTCAGTGTACACATCCTGCCAGACTCAACTCCAGTAACACAGGCTCACATATACACTGTGGCGAGGCTAGCTCTCTCTTTTGCTTCTTCCCATGCTCCCGGGAGAACAGCTGCGGGCTGTAAAAATACGGTAAAACTATTGAAATGAACTCAATGAAAACATTAGGTCCCAGTCAAAAATAGTGTAGCCTAAATTTTAAACTTGTGTTAAGTGTAAGATTTTCAGTGTTTCAATTAATTCTACATACTATCGTGTGAACACTAAAAGCGGTAGAGTTTAACCTTGTAAGTCACAACCCCTGTTGTAAATGATGTGTTACCAGAATGGCAAAGACCAAGTCGTAATGTAATACCAAAGGCCCTGTGTATACTGTCATAGCCGTGTAGTATTATGGTAATAAAGGTTTTTCAATGGCAGCATTCCACAAGTGGAACGGCGTGCTTTAAGGGGCTACATTACACAGCTGGCCGAAATTTACTGAGACTTTTGAATTAACCTGACTTTTGAGTTATTTCACTCTTCACAGTGTTATAGCTTCTCTATCTGGATTAACACAAGATCACTCCGAATCATTGATACCCTTTTTTTTTTTTTCCCTTCCCATGCTCTTAAGAAGGTCTGAAGGAGGTCTTAAGAAGTCACTGGAAAGGTGCCTGAAGGACAGAGAACAGCAAGCACCCTCTGGCTCTCAGTTTTGGTCTGTTGTTTTGAAGTGCTTATAATTTGCATGATTTGTTCTCTCCTTTTGTATGACCTATTGCTTGCAGCGCTGAAATTGCATGCTTTTTTTCTTTCCTGTTAATTTCTTCCTTTGGCCTTGCACGACTGCCTATTCACACCACGAAGATGCATGGGGGCAATGGGGATGTATATTACTGCGCACTCTGATGTGACTCTGATGTGCTTCTATGCTGCAAAGCTTTGGAACCATCTTCCAGACGACATAAAAAATGCACCCTCTGTTGATAGCTTTAAATCTAGACTCAAGACGAAGCTTTTTGCAGATGCTTACCCTTAATATGTATATATGTATATATGTATATATATATATGTACATATGTTTTTATTTCCATTTTCTTTTTACCATATGTTTTATCTTAATGTTTGAAATCTTCTTTGGCTTTTAAATACCTTTAAAGGCTCTTTGTATTTGTAAAGCACATTGAGTTGCACATGTGTATGAAATGTGCTATATAAATAAAGTTGACTTGACTTGACTTGACTCTGGCTCTCACAGTGGGTAATTAAGGGCATCTCTTGGCCATCCGCGGCACTGAGCAAGAGGCAGCTTACTGGAAGCACGAGCAGAGATTATAGCATCAATTATTATAGATTTGTTTATTATACAAAGCGTATCTAGAAGTGATAGATGGTAGCGGTGTTGGCAGACGCTCTTAAAGGGTTGATGTTACTAGGGTTCTTCACCTTGGGGGAATTAAATGAGACTCTGCAGGTGTCTGGCGGGGTTAGTTGTTTTGGTTAGGCTGATGGGAATCGAGTAGAACGGAATTCCTTTTATTGTTACTATGGTACCTATATACACATGTACCATGTAAACTGTACTAATGCTCGCAGTGAGACTGAAATATGTATCGAAAAGATGTCAAATACGCAACGTATTGTCTGACCTGCACTTACATAATTGCTTTTATGGATCATACAGCAGTTTTCATATGTGCCTTTTCCCGTCTTGTAAAATGAAGGATAAAGTTGTTTTCCACTTGGTAGAAAAGCACAACCTGTGGTGTGGTTGTATTGCTCAGCATTGAACTGTACTACATCACATCACTGCTTTACATGACAGGATCTTGTTGTTATAGCTCACTCTCCTCTATTCGGGGAGAAAGAATGAAAGAAAAAAAAGGTGCAGTCTCTCTCTCTCTCTCTCTCTCTCTCTCTCTCTCTCTCTCTCTCTCTCTCTCTCTCTCTCTCTCTCTCTCTCTCTCTCTCTCTCTCTCTCTCTCTCTCTCTACTCAACATTTCTTTCTTTCTTTCTTTCTATGAATACTCTTACTGTCTCTCTCCATTCATCTCGGCCGTGCTGTGGTCACTCACTCCCCTGCGTGACCTTTCCTCAGTGGCGCGTCAGAAAAACGTTGGTCACCTCTCCGTAAAAATGTCACCCCTGAGCCCCGGCACGATTGATTTTCCTCCCACTAGCGTGTTCACCGGGCCCAAAGTTTTAATTAGCTTCACAAGCTCCCTGCGGACCCCCAGCTCCGCAGCTCTGCGACCTGAGAACCCAATTGATTAGCTCACATCAATTTTGAAAATATAATCACTAGGAACAAGGAGAGCCTCTTTGGCCCTGTAATATGAGGACTAATGGCACGCATGACCAGGTTAAGGCCACAAGGGACACGCTAAAGCAGGGGCCTGTTCAGTGCAAATGCTATGCAAGCCTTCCAGATATGGCGCGCAAATGGCACTCCGAGATGAAAATGTACAGTAACAGTGACAGTAACAGGGATAGAATTTCTGAGATAAATATATAACTCACTGAGCAACAATAGCTATGTAAACATACACAAAAAGCTTTAGCTATTTCAGAGCATCGGTCAATAGGGCAAGGGCACATTATGGAAATACGATGAATGCTGTCGATATGTTGACCTGCCTTGGTTTATTCATTCATTTTCCCTAAATTGTTGTCTGGTTTAATTAGAAGAAATACAATGGGTTTACTTAGTTGATCTGTTTGTTGGTTTGCTTGATTTCTGGTTCAGCACCAGGGGGCCGTATCTCGAAAGCGTATTTGCTATCGCCGTTAGCAAAGTCCTTTGTACGAGCGACTCAACTCTCTCTCGACAGCGACGCTCACCACTAAATCCAAGGGAACGGTAAGACAGTCTTAAGACGGTTAGCAACGACAAGAATCGAGAAACGGACCCCAGATTTCCCTGTTTGTCTTCTTGCCCTGCTCTAGCTCTGTAGTGGCTCTGGCCTAACTTGACTCTGGCCAGATGAATGGGTTCGGCCTCGCTCCATGAACATTCATCTCAAACTACACCATATAAAAATAATAATAATAATAATAATAATAATAATAATTGTATTTCTATAGCACTGTATCATACAAGGGATGCTACTCAAAGTGCTTAACAAATGAGAAAAAAACATCATTGTTAGAGATGGATTTAAAAGGAGAGGAAGAGAGGTTAGGTAGGTAGGTTAGGACCAGGATTCTTAGATGCGTAAGGTCCATAGTGGCTGGGTCTAGCATAAGTCATAGATAGTCACACTGAAATTGGGCGCTCAGATGCGGCCCCTGGTGGCATCAGGGGTGAGGAAAAACTCCCTTTCGCTTGATTCATAGTTTGTAGGGGGAAAAAAGCTCAATGCAAGCTCAACCATATGCATAGGTCTACAAAGGCATGGTTGCATGGGATTTTTTATTATGTTAATATTTCTAATGAGGTGCTACTTAAAGTACTACTAAAAAGAATTTGAAAGATTTTAAAGATTTGAAAATACTGTTGAAATTACATAATCAATGTCTAGGAGCGAGTCCATGCAAGCGGCCATTGTTGTCTGAAACAACTGTTTCGTTTCACTTAATTTTCCCTTCTCTACTACGTTTAAACTTTGACTTTGTCGTCACATCTATGCAAAATCCTGTGATCCTGTGTGGTTCGACTGCATCGGAAGATCCTCCAGACCCTCATGTATTGTAAGCTCATGAAGCTGAGCAGAAATAGCCTACACAAAGGTTCTGGCGAGTGCCAGGTTAGCAGAGGCGATTCTAGGATCAGATGGGGCCCCAAGCAAAAATGCAAAAGAATGAACATTTGAACCAAAATCGCCACTACAGTGGTAAAGTGTGGGCTGTTATTCACGATCTAGGGGCTTGAGGGCCCCAAGCGGCTGCCTGCCTTGCCTGGTGGCAAGATGCGCCTCTGCAGGTTAGCTCTGGCCAGGCTGAGTCACAGTGGGAATCAGCCTAGGAAGCACTTATTTCTCTCCTTCCTGCGCTCCTCTCCTCTCCTCTCCTCTCCTCTCCACAAGCTTGATTACCAGCTAAGGAGGTGGGTTGAGAATGGCGGGTCGTCGCTGGGCCGAAAAAGCTGCAGCCGACTTGTGTTGGGAGGGCTTATTCAGCTGCCGTTTTCCCCCCTGCACAAGGAGGTGAGAGGTCGTAAATGAGGTATGAAATTGGTTGTTAAGTATGTACATAAAACACCACCCACTGTCTGGAGGTCAAGGGAACGTACAGCAGCAGCAGCGGCGCTGGCAGCGGAGAACAGCAGCAGCGATGTGGGCTGCATCTTTAAGTTCAAACTTAGTGAAAAAGAGCTGGAGCTGAAAAAATTCTCAGAAGTACTGGCTTGGGCGCTTTTCCGAGTAACATGTTGGGTTTGATTAGGAGAAGAGAGAGAGGAAGAAAGAAAGAAAGGAAAAAAAACAGAAGAGAGGCTGTGACCAGTGGTGGTTATTTCTAAGAAATATGGCTCTCTGTGAACAACATGTATCGATTGGTGGGAAAGGCTATGCTTTATAACGAAAAAACACTCAAACCGGGGGCTGGATGAGCTATAAAATGTCTAATCTCAGTTAATGAATGTGCAAACCGCTATAAAATAGGCAATATTTCTCTTATTTAGAAAAGCCCATTCAATCTTAGTAATGAGGGCCCAGCTTGACAAAATCAATTTCGTATGATCCCTGGGCGGTGGTGAATAGCACTTTTAGCATGATAGACTCGTGAAAAAAGGGCATCATAAGATCCTTTCCATTTCCAAGAGAAATGCGATAACACAGCTGATGCCAAGCATTACAAAAAGCCCACTACAAAGCTGAACGCTATACGGTAGAGAGGACCCCCCCTCCAACTCCATCACCACCTCCACCACCATTACACACGCACACGCACACACACACAGGCATACACACACACACACACACACACAGGCATACACACACACACACACACACACACACACACACACACACACACACACACACACACACACACACACACACACACACACGCACACACGCACGCTGCGGCCGCCATATTAAGTGAGATGGCCAAGTACCTCTATAAGTGGACTTGTAAAGTGCAGGGCTGGTTGGAAACTACCTTTTTTCCCACCGCCCTCATGCCTTCATTACATCCGTCAGGGAGCGAGCGGCAAAAAGTCAAGCGGCCGCTCCATCTCCAGATAATGACGTTTCATGCGAGAGGTGCGGACGAGGCCAGCTGACAGCGATGAGGATCCATCCACAGCCCAAGTGGATCGATCGCTCCCTCTCCCTCTGTTTCTCTCTCTCTCTCTCTTTCTCTCCCTCTCTCTATTTTGCTCTCTCTATACCTCTCTCTCTCTCTCTCTCTCTCTCAATTTCTCTCTTTCCCTCTCCCTATCCCTCAACACCTCCTCCCAGTCAGAGAGAGAGAGAGAGAGAATGAAATACAAAGAGAGGGAGAAGATGGAGGGAGAGGGAGATACATAGAGACAGAGCTGGGTGGGAAATGATGAAGAGATAGAGGAACACGCAAGGGGAAAAAATGACTTGGAAAATAGTATGGAGAGAGACAGAGATAGATAAAGAGTGGACATGGAAGACAGGACATTTTAAGTGGAATGGAACATCGAAGTGGGAAGAGAGAGAAAGGGAGGGAGCGAGAGAGTGTGGCACAGAGAGAGAGAGACAAAGACAGACGCAGAGAAAGAGAGAGAGAATGAACGAATGCGTGAGACAGAGGCAGTGACAGACAGAGAGAGGGAGACATCCAATTCCAATTGATTGGCGGAGCCTTGTTATTTCAAGCTGTGGAGATAGGGATTACGGGTGCTGCTGCAAGCGAGGGAAATGTGGGTGAAGCCGCCTGCTCCTGTTCGATGGCCAACCGGGCGACGCACTACTGTGTAGGCCACTGGGAGAAGAGAGGACGTTCGATTAGATCAGGGTTTCCCAAACTGGGGTGCGTGCTTAAGGGGGTGCGTGAGCTGAATAGAGCAATGATGGATTTGTGAGTTTTTATCCAGCATTGATGAACATTTAGTCATTTTTAATTTTATTTAGACTTGTATGCTAGAAGGATCCATCTGAAGAGTAGTTTAACTCCTAGACTAGGCCTATTGGAAAAGAGGATTTCCCCAAAATAATAACGTGCAGTGAATGTGCAGTGTGAATCCATACTTACGTACGTGGCCATTCAGCACACCAAAATATTCGCTCAGGGGGTGCGCGAATCACATTGAAATGTAAAAGGGGGTACGCAGGGGAAAAAGTTTGGAAACCAGGGACGGATTAATACTCCATGGGGCCATCGGCCAGGCACCAAGAAATGCCCCCCCCAACCCCCTGGGTGTTGCTAGATCAAGGTTTAAGACCAGATGTTTGAGACCCTATGCTGTTGGGGGTTCAGACAGAGGCAACATTTGAAAATACAGTAGTTAACAGTGTGATCTTATACATTTAGATATTTTCATCTTTTTATTTATGATAGGACAGTGAAGGTCGTGACAGGAAGCAAATGGAAAGAGAGAGGGCCGGGAATCGAACCCCGGCGGTCAGCTGCAAGGTAGACGAGTGCCCTACCGGTTGGCCACGGCAGGGCCTAACAGTATGATTTTAACGCAATCTGATAATAAAGACAAAGAGATTGGGATCTCAGGGCCCCCTTGACTGTCGGGCCCCTGGAGGTGGGCCCAGTAGGCCCGAGCAGTAACCTGTCCTTGCTCCTGAAGCGAGACCCAAGACGCCCTCGCCGACGCCGACGCCGGCGCGTGATGTGATCTGTGCAGAAGAAATGAAATTTGCCCCTTAACATCTCACTAACGGCACACTGTCATGATAACTAATTTACACGGCGCCATCGCTACTTGCTGTAGGGGCTTAGCAGCGTGCGGAGTGCGGTGTTTATTTCTCTGCGTACAAGTCAATAAACGTGTGCATTTTGCAAAAGAGAGAAAATGGATGGAGGATTGGGGAGAGGAGAAGAGAGGAGAGGAGAGGAGGGAGGGAGAAAGAAAAAAAGGTGGAGGCGAAATGAGAGATTGGAAAAGGAGAAGAGACAAGGAATACCCAGGTGAAGGTGCTGTTATTGTTGTGCTCGGAGGCATGTCTGGTTGCTATTGTTTGTGTCTGTGATTCTGTTGGCGTGTGTGTGTGTGCGCGCGGGCACGCGCGCGCGTGTGTGTGTGTGTGTGTGTGTGTGTGTGTGTGTGTGTGTGTGTGTGTGTGTGTGTGTGTGTGTGCGTGCGTGTGTGTGTGTGTGTGTGTGTGTGCGTGCGCGCGTGTGTGTGTGTGTGTGTGTGTGTGTGTGTGTGTGTGTGTGTGTGTGTGTGTGTGTGTGTGTGTGTGTGTGTGTTTGTGCACGCGTGTGTGTGTGTGTGTGTGTGTGTGTGCATGTGTAAATGCTGTGTGTGTATGTCTGTGTGTCTAGGTGTATTAGTATTAAAGCATGTTCACCATTTTTTTGTTTCTGGATGTGAAACTCTCAGAGCACATGAGTGTGAGAGTACATGAGTGTGACAGAATTGTCCATGTGTGCTGTTTTTGTCCACGTGATTTAAGCCATGTGGGCATTTTGTTCGTTTGTTTGTGTGTCTGAGAGAGGGTGTGTGTGTGTGTGTGTGTGTGTGTGTGTGTGTGTGTGTGTGTGTGTGTGTGTGTGTGTGTCTGTGTCTGTGTCTGTGTCTGTGTCTGTGTCTGTGTGTGCGTGCATGCGTGTGTCTGTGTGTGTCTGTTTGCGTGTTTGTCAGCATTGGCAGCGAAAGGACCAAGCCTTGGGCAAGAGAAAGAGAAATAGAAAAAAGGTGAAAGAGAGGGAGAGAGAGAGAGAGGGAGAGAGAGGGAGCAGACATGCAGAGAAAGAGAAATAGAAAAAAGGTGAGAGAGAGAGAGAGAGAGAGAGGGAGAGAGAGAGAGAGAGAGAGGGAGAGAGAGAGAGAGAGAGAGGGGGGGGGGGTTGGAGAGCAGACATGCAGGCCAGAGCTACTGGGAGAACTGGGCTGTGGCTCTGGGATTACTCGGAGTGCTGACCTTAGCAGCATCAGCAGCAGCATGCCTCCCTGTTTCCCTCTCAGGCCCTCTCTTCTCTTCTCCCCACCTTCCCTTCCCTCCCATCTCCTCCCTCCTTTGTCCCTCCCCTCAACTCTACTCCACACTCCTCCTCTCCCATTCCTCCATGCTCCTCACCTCCTCTTCTCCCTTCTCCCCTTTCCAAACTCTGCTTTCCTCCCCTCCTCTGCTCTCCTCTCCTCTCCTCTGCTCCCCTCTCCTCTCCTCTCCACTCCTCTCCTCTCTTCTCCTCTCCTCCTCCTCTCCTCTCCTATCCTCTCCTATACTCCTCCTCTGCTCCCCTCCCCTCCCCTCCCCTCTCCTCTGCTCTCCTCTCCTCTCCTCTCCTCTCCTCTCCTCTCCTCTCCTCTCCTCTCCTCTCCTCTCCTCTCCTATCCTATCCTATCCTCTCCTCTCCTATCCTCTCCTCTCCTCCTCCTCTGCTCCCCTCCCCTCTCCTGCCACTGTCTCCGGTGGCAACGGACGAGTCTCAGGCCCGCCACATCAGCATCTCCAGTATCAGGACCACGACAGCAAAACTCCCGCCAGCGGGACTCAAACCAGCACTGAGTTGTCGAGCACCAGATCACCAAAGCGCCAGAGTGCCGTGAACTGTGCTGCTGATGCCTTGCCCTGCCTTGCCTCTGCAGCCACCCTGCCCCCCCGCCCCCCTGCTCCTGCCCTGGAACATCCCCCAGGGGTCCCTCTTTCTACACGCTCACCACCACGAGCCATGATGGATGGTACATCCCCAATCT
This sequence comes from Engraulis encrasicolus, assembly GCF_034702125.1. NCBI lineage: Eukaryota > Metazoa > Chordata > Actinopteri > Clupeiformes > Engraulidae > Engraulis > Engraulis encrasicolus. The sequence continues at coordinate 11,088,830 of NC_085859.1, forward strand.
CCACTGGCCATCTGGTTCTGCTAATTTTGGTTGCCGGGGGTTGTGGTGGGATGTAAGAAGAACTATATAGATTGGACAGGAAGACGAGAGAGAGAGAGAGCGAGAGAGAGAGAGAGCAAAAGAGAGAGAGAGATGGCTGTAGGGGAAAGAAGTTTTTTTATCCTCTCCATTTCGTTTCATCCTCTCTATTCAGCAAGCCTCCGGACATAGAGTGGGAGATGAGGGTGTGATGATTGAGGGTGGGGGGTGGGTGAAGCCGGAGGATTTTGCCCTCCTCAAAAAGAGAAAGCTGATGGGGTTCAAAACCCTCGAGGCACAGCTAAGGGCAAGAGGACAGAAAATGATGTCAGGGTCAATTCAACCAGTAATACTATTTAGTTCCCCATTTTATGAAGTGCCATTATGACAATGCCCTTCAGTGGATGGCTTGTAATTCTATGTGGTTGACGTACGTATAAGTGTCGCATATATTCCGGGAACAAAAGAATGTGTTGCCATGACATCAATTATGTGTTGTCTACCTCTCCTGGTCAACAGTCATAGAAGCAGAGGCAATTCTAGGGACAGTTGGGGCCACAAGCAAAAAAAATCACAACAAATAGTTTCTTCTGTGGTCTAATTGTTAGTTTTTGTTTCCCATCTAGTGGCTTGGGAGCCTCAAGCGGTTGCCTGCTTACCCTGGTGACAAGATGCGTCTCTGCATAGAAGGTCATGTGCGAGGCTTTCATGGACACATCCGAGGTGAGTTTCTCAAAAGAGAAGTTGTTAGCCTGTTAGCAACTTCGGTAGTTGCCAATGGGAAAATGCATTGAAAACAACAAAGTAGCTAATGTAGTAAGCAACTTTGGTTTTGAGAAATTCACCCCTGGTGTTAGTGGATGTGTCAACAAGTATAAATACTCTGAAGGTCTTTTTTTAAACAGATGCTTGTTTCCACGCAAAATACTAAGGGCAGAGTGTGTTTGTGTAGCCCCACAATACCTTATACTGATGAGTAGGAGGTAGACTCATATTCACCTAACAACCTACGCTACTTCTCATCACCTGTGCCTGAGGCTGTAGAAAGAGAGAAGTCAAGATCCTGGTAGACATTTAACAGAAATAAAAATTCACATTCAGAGAGATAATACCAGTAGAATGGCAAAAAAATGTGTCTGTGTAAATGAAATTGTCTTGTTAGGCTACATATTGTGTTTATTTCTATAAGTGCAGTATACTGTGATGTGTTTCTGAGTGATAACCATGTTTCTGCTGCAAATATGCTTCTCTGCCGAAATCTGTGCCTGTTTTTAATAAGGTGTTAGTTATCTTCATGAACATTTCAGGACAATAAATAGATTTAGTGACCCATCAACAATTACAAGGAACTTTTATTTATCATGATTAATATTTTTACTAGAGATGCACGGGATCCTGATTTTTAGGATCCTGCCGGATACCGGATCCACTGCTTAAAGCGATGGTTCGGAGTAGAATCACCCTAATGCCATTTGAACCGTGACACCCATCCACCTTTACACCCGACGTGTTTTCTGCCGCAGGCTTACATCAACAGAGTTGCCGTGTTATTCGATGTTTATTCCGGATAGCTTGACTCAAGCGCATATGGATCCTGGGCACCGTCTCCAAACTTCCCCCACAAAAATAACATGTCATGACACCAAACTTCTACAGTATAACAAATGTGGTTTGTACTCACAAAAAGATGAATTTGAAACTTTGTACATAGTCCAGGAGTTTATTAGTAACAACACACGAGACGATTAGCTTTTCTGCTGCTAAACATCCGTCGACGTCACTTCCTCCAGCTGGGACTTTGTTGATGGAAACAAATACACGTGAGTCCGGAAGGCGGAAAACTCAAAAAGACAGCTTGCGCTACAACTAGAAATTAACCACTTCGGATTTAAATTTGTCCACGTTTAATAAATAGAAGACGATGCCACACTCGTGCATATATCCTGGCTGTGGACTAAAACACAAACCTTACAATATTTGTTTCCATCAACAAAGTCCCAGCTGGAGGAAGTGAGAGAATACTGTGGAATACTGTGGAACCAAATACAATCCGGAATGGGGTGGTTTGTGGAACGTCCGGCTGCTTTAATTGGCTATAGAGGCTATAAATAGACTATATTGTATCGGAGCATTATTGTCACATGCTTTTGATCGTCCAGCATTTGTAGATGATCAGTAGAGAAAACAGTACATTGTGAGAAAAAACATCCAAAAAAGAAAGTTCAAAAAGGGCATTTTTGTCCAATAGGGCAAAGGGGCAGGGGCTTTAGCACCGCCATGTCCCTGACCATTTCCAGTCTAGTGTTCTAGCCTTGGTAGTGCATGAAACGCCCAGTGATTGGATACTCTTTGGTGAACTCTGTGGAGTATCCAATCACGAGGCGTTTCACGCAGTAACAAGGCTAGAACACTTGACATTGGGAAATTGTGAGAATTGTTCTCCAAACATGCCCATTTTGCTTGTGACCAAATAACTCTACTTTGGACTCCTCTGTCCAGAACATGGACTCTCAGAAGGCGTCTGGCTTGTCCCAGTGTTCTCTGACAAAGTTGAAATGGACAACTATTGAGAGCAGACGGTTCCTTTTAGCAACCCAACCATGATTACAATGGCTATTCCGTTGTCGTCTGATAGACCCATGCAAATTTGTCCCAGATGCTGCCAGACAGTTCTGCAACTCGGGTGGCTCTGAGTGATGGTTTTGATGGGCACCCACTTCTAGGCAGAGTTGTTCCCCCAAAAACTTCATAGACATACCCTAGGGCTTAGACCTAGCATGATTATCATTGACTTTTAAATCCTCTTCAAGACTTGGTCTGATCAAGAGCATGCATAATTAGAAGCACTCAGAGAGCGCAGACCTCCGCCAAAGAAGCTGCTTGATACATTTGACTATGTTACACCCTAACCGCACAAATAGACCAAGCGCGATATGAGCGAGGCGAGACATGGAAGTAATTGACTTTGTATTGAGTCGTGCGACAAAAGCGATTCTGGAGACTAGAAGCAATTCGCGCGACGAGAGCGACAGTTTGAAGTTTCTATGACACGGTTCGGCGACCAGCCGCGACAGCCAATGACTGTGTAGAGGTCAGTGACCACAGCCCAGTGCTTAATTTGTCAAGCGGGAGGTCCCGGAGCGCAGAGGATGGGTGGCTCCCCCCGAAGGTGGGTCTGTGATGTCTTTCCCTGAGGTTCCATCCAAGGTTCCGGAGCTCTCATCTGAGGTTCCGGAGGTAGCTCCCCTTTGCTCCCCCTCTAAGCACTGCCACAGCCAATGGGAATGTTTGAATGCTTTACCTTCTGCCTGTACGGACATACTCTAGTCTCTTCAATCGCTCGTATCGCTTGCTGCTGCACTCTGTTGCTTGAATCGCATCGCGCCTGGTCTATTTGTGCGGTAAGTCTTTCTGCCTTGTTTTTGTGGAGTCCCTGCAATTCAATTTCTGGTTACTAGGGGGCATCTAGATGGTGAACAATCTTTTGAAAAGTCCTAGTTCCGGTTTGTGATCCGGATCACCACCAGAATTGAATCACTTGTTCCTTGGGTCATTACTATCAACTCCACAAAATTCCGTACAAATCAGTTGATTAGTTTTTGAGTTATCCTGCTGACAGAATCTTTAAAAAAGTCCTGGTTCAGGTTCGTGATCCTGATCACCACTAGAATTTAATCACTTGTTCCATGGGTCATTATCAACAATCCCACAAAGTTTCGTCCAAATCCATTGATTAGTTTTTGAGTTATACTGCTGACAGACAGACAAACAAACAAACACCAGACAAACAGACAGACAGACAAACCAACGCGACCGAAAACATTACCTCATTGGCGGAGGTAACAATTGACATTTCCCAAATGGCATGGTTGACCGTCTCCCTTGGTTTACTACAAGTTGTTTGTTTCCCGACAAAGTGCGAGGAGTTCCTAATTTTTTTCGACCTATGAAACAATATTTCTTTTGCTCCCGGCCCAACTAGAAGCAACGCTGAAGGTGTTGCGTCACTAGGAGGGCATGGCCTGGCCACCCTAGACCAGTGATTCTCAAACTTTTTCAGACCAAGGACCACTTTGTTCCCCCAAAAATGTCCAGGGACCACCTGACAACTGAACGGGTGCTATTGCAACACTAATTCTGATGCAGATCACTTACTTTTTATTCACATTTACAAGCCTGTCTTATTGTGGTGAAAATATGACTTCAGACATGTTTGGCTTTGTGATAATGTGTTACATACAGTATATAGTCTTCTGCTAGCTTGTATTGGAAAAGTAGAAATCCCTTTGCGGACCACTTGAGCTCTGTCATGGACCACCAGTGGTCCCCGGACCACACTTTGAGAACCACTGCCCTAGACCTTCCATCTCTCACCCCACCCAACCTGCTCATCATCATCAAGTCCTTAACCGCACCCCATTCCAATGGCCCCAAAACTTCAAAGACACTCTCATTACATTACATTACATTAGTGTTTAGCAGACGCCTTTGTTCAAAGCGACTTACAAGGAGCAATTTAAGCAAGAACAGGGTAAGGCACAGTGTACAGTTGCAACACTGATAGCATTGTCCTTCAAAGAGTAAAGAAGAGGACAATGCATTAAAAGTAGCAAAAAAAGTAAACAAAAGACCTCAAGGTGCAGTGTACAGTTGCAACACTGACAACATTGTCAAATCATCATCAGAGATATTCTATAGAGATATGCCAACATAATAGGTTTCTATGGGCACCTAACGCGACCAGGTTCCGGTCTGCCTAAAGGGGTGTGTCATAATGCTCCTACAATGAATAGAACAGTCCTTAGGTCTGCCTAGGTCTGCCTAAAGGGGGCCATAATAGAACCAGGAAACAATGGGCCAATGGAACCTCTCTCTCTCTCTACTCTCTCTGTCATCATCAAGTCCCCCAAAGTCTCCAAATCATCATCCCTCCCGCACCCCATAGGGTGACCAGATGAGGTTTGCTGAAATTCGGGACGCTTTGTTTTTTTTGGTTGGGGGGGTGGGGGGGGGGGGGGGGTTTGGAGTTGTGTCGTCGTTGAAAAAAAAGAAAATTTTGAAAATTAACTAGGCTTAGGCCTATAGCGATGTAATTCAGACCTTTCGATTTATTTGTTAAACTTATTTTCCC